>NC_133872.1:4885881-4910030 GCF_044706935.1 Curcuma longa | reverse complement strand
TTAAGGGTGAATGAGAAATTAATTGTTTAAAGTTAGCCCAGAATAATATTAATTGTTAATCAATGTTATATAAGGAAGTGGATGGGGAATAGTCCCACATTGAAAATTTTCGATGGGCTTCCTCTCCTTATTAATGATGTTGTGTTAATGGAGTTAACACAAAAAGCTCATGTGCTCTCTTCTCAGGGGCGAGCAGGTGCTCGCACCTGTGAGCCCGCCACGCGCCACGTGCGCAATGAGCGCTTTGTTGGTGCACTTTGCACTTCACACGTACGCGTCGTCACGAGGAGCTTAAATTTATGCTCCAGATGGCATTGCAGTACCTACGTGGCACCCGGGTTGACGTGTCAAGCTCGTATGTGACGTGGCAGTGCATATGTGGCATCCACATGGGCAGGGAGAGATGACTGGACTGGTGATTGGGCGAACGGATGACATCTGTTGATCAAAGAGGTGTGATGGATCGCATGATGCGATTTGGAGCGTTGGATCGCGAAGAGTTATGATCTGAAGCGTTAGATCGAATGGATCAATAGATCCAGATCTGACAACTGATGATAAGAGGCGAGATCTAAGGGTCACAACCCTTCAGATTTGATGGATGAGATCAAGAGGGATATATGAAGGGTTACAACCCTCCAGATCGAACGGCCCAGATTGATCCTGCTCAAGAAACACATCCCCTCATCTAAAAGGCATTCAACCTCTTCACTTAGTATAAATAGATTCCTCCAGATTGAAAATTTCATCGATCAATTCATCGATTCTTCTCATTCCTTGTGCATTCATCTCATATTGTGCATTAGGAGTCCAAAAAGCCTACGAGAAGGTTCGCCGGTCTCGGAATTTGAAGTGCTACTATTCCGAGACGTTCGTCGTTATATCTTGGGAACGAGTTGCTGCTATCCGTGAGCACTGTAGCGGAGCAATATCGTTTACGGAGATAGTGTTGAACACTAGCCTCGACGATCCATATCAGTTTGCGACATCTCCGGAAGCTACCGGAACAAACATGGGGAATCAAGAATTGAGAGCAAAAAGTTCCACACTCCACTAAAAGTAAGATCTCGTGGACGTCCACCAACGAAAAGAAAGTAATCTAAAGTTGAGCAAATTGTGAAAAAGGCGGCGACAAAGAGTAGAAATCAAGCTAAGGTTTAATTGATTATACTTTGGTTTTATATTTTGGATATAATTGATTTTACTTTTTATTATTTGTTAATATTGAACATAAGTTCTTTGTCGACAGGGTGTGAGAGGTGGCGGCAAAGAGCAAGAAGATTTGTTAAATTTTGAGCTATGTTCAAGATGTTGCTAGTGAAAGGAACTTGAGACAGTTCCTTGTGGTATGAAAACTCCTGCTATTCTTCAATTCAAGATGCAAACTGTAGAATGAACCCAAACAAATGGATTCCATTTTAGGTTGCTGCAAGTTTGTGGGCTGCTGCTATCATAGGGACCTGGTGCAATTTGTTTGTTTCTATTTCATGTGATACTTTGGCTCGAGTTTATCAAGAATTAAGAAATTATACAACTTGTTACTAGATTTTTGTCAAATCTGATGTATGCAAGATTTTGGCCTGTACCAGGTTACAGCTTTAGCTACTCGAGTTTAGGTTTATGCATGTTATGCAGCACTTCTTTTATTGCTTCTCTACTTTCTTCCTTTAGCTACTCGAGTTTAGGTTTATGCACGTTATGCAACACTTCTTTTATTGCTTCTCTACTTTCTTCCTTTAGCTACTTTCTCACTGACTTGTATTTCAGTCCATGGTTCACCAAAGATGTCAGCATCTGATTTACATGTTCTCAATATTGATTGAATATTTGACTGCACTTGTGAATTTCTTTTTTATGTTTTTTAATGACATGATAAAAAAATGTTAATCCATACTGTATTAGGCTGTCGAGAATGTGAATAAAATAATTGCTCCAGCATTGAT
Source organism: Curcuma longa (assembly GCF_044706935.1). NCBI lineage: Eukaryota > Viridiplantae > Streptophyta > Magnoliopsida > Zingiberales > Zingiberaceae > Curcuma > Curcuma longa. The sequence goes on along the minus strand of NC_133872.1, from coordinate 4,908,087 downwards.
TGGCAAGGTATGCTAAACTTTCTTAATTTTTTCTCCTATTTGTATTTTATTCCTCATTCCATTATACTGTGTAAGTCTAACAAATATGAATGTTTAAACTTGTTGCAGGATGCTACTGAGCAAGCACAGATTGATAACTACATGGTCCAACAACTTGATGGCACTCAAATGGGCTGGTGCAAACAGAAGGTAAACTTCTCTATTGTCATTGGTATTAAGTCATTATTATTTATTTAGTTTGTAATAATTGGTTATTTTGGTTCAATGTTGTTGCTTCAACTTGGTGCCAATGCCATATTAGCAGTACCACTTGCTGTCTGTAAAGCAGGTGCAAGTGCGAAGAAAATTCCACTCTATCAAGTTGGAAAAATGGTTAGACGAGACTCTGAGTTGTTGATAATGTTTTTATGTCTGATATTTTGGGATGTAGCACATAGTCAATCTTGCTGGAAACAAGAACTTAGTTTTGCCTGTTCCTGCATTTAATGTTATAAATGGAGGATCACATGCAGCAAACAAGCTTGCTCTGTAGGTTAGTTTTACCATCTCAATGGGAAGATTCAGAATGGCGATCTTTAAATGTTTCATTAGTGTTATGTTTTAGATCAACATGCTGAATTCCTTGTTTATTGCTTTATTATTTGGAACTGTAACTCTTTATACTTTGTTTCTAGGTTCAATGGGATGAATCTTCCATTATAGCCCGGCCAGACAGGATTTCACCATGGGAATTGGAGACACTTGTGGCGGCTAATCCAACAACGCCTCAATCAGTGCAGAAAAACAACAAACGGACAAGAACATCTGTTTTACCTGCTATAAGAACAGATTCTGCTTCGATAAATGGAGGATCACATGCAGGAAACAAGCTTGCTATGCAGGAAACACTAGCAGGAATCAAGTGGTGTTAGAATGTTCTTGTATTGCATGAAATGGTATTAGAGCATCCTAGTGTTGCATATGTATATCTCATGTCTATATGAAATATGATAGATTTACTTTGAAGGGAGTTAATAGATGCAGGGATAGATAATAGTGCATAACGACCTCTTACCGATGTGAGTTTGACACACAGAAAGAAGTCATAATGATTTTGAAGTCTTTGCCTCAGCCCAATTCTGAACTAATTATCTGAGTTGGTCATAGCTGCACCTTTTTTCTCCCAGTAGTTGATCAGCTTTGTATAAAATTTAATGATTAGATAAACTCGATATGTTATACTGCTGATGCTATGAAAGTTCTTTTGCTTGGTTATGATTGCATTTTGGGAATAATTGGTGGCAAGCTAGTGTAAACTATTATTGCTTGATATATACAATTTAGGTATTTATGTGACACGCTGCCCACTTCTAAGTCATCCCACTTCACATTGAAGCGTTGAACCTCAGCAGAATGATCATAGTTTTAGATTATTTTGTGTTACAAATCTACCAGTGGGATTGGAATAGAATGTAGATCATTGCCTTGTTAATAAATTAAATAATTCATTGTTGCTTCATTTTTTAAGGAAATCATAAAGTTCTAGTAAGAAATTTTCTTTCGCTTGTTGAATGTGACAACTACATGGTACTGTGCTACCATCATGTCTTGTAGGAAATTGCAGATGGTCCATGGATGAAAGGAAAGAAAAAAAATCTAATGGAATAATATTCTTCCCCGCTTACACTACGGAAAAAAAACACGTTAGCGACTAAATTTTTCGATCGCTAATCGTGTTTAGCGACCGATTAACGACCGATCAAATAAATCATAAAAAAAAAATCATCGTAATTCAATTTAACGATCGAATTTAAATTCGATCGCTAAATTTAGCAACTAATGTTTCAATTCGGTCGCTAAATTTAGCGATCGAATTGAAATATCGGTCGTTATTTAGCGACCGATTTTGAATTCGATCGCTAAATTTAACGATCAAATTGTAACATCGATCACTAAATTTGTAACCAAAGTTTATTATAATCATTAAATGTAGCGATCGAATTCAAAATTGATCACTAATTAACAACCGAATTAAAAAATCGATCGTTAAATTTAACAACCGAATTCAAAAAGCGATCATTAATTCCGTCATTAATATTTTAAATAAAATATTATCATCTCATGATTATAACACATACAATCAATATTAAAACTCTCATACGATCTATATCATCCACTTTTTGAATACATATTACAAATTTATCTAAATCATAAAATAATTAATTTTTTATTGAATAGAAACTTGTTCATACATAGATTTGTGACCAGAATAATCTTTGAAATGAAAATATTAAACAGAAAATAACAATCTGAGCAACGACAAGAACCAAAGCAGAATGCCATGGCAGCACCTTCATAGACTCAATACAGCAGTCATTCCCAACAGCAGCATCATATAAATAGGATCACTCACTACCGCAACAATCACTCACTGACTTCCCTGTAAACCTTGAGTCAGATCTCTGAACTGGAACCTTTTGCAGTAGCCTTCTTGACTAGAATAAGAGTTGCAATAAACTGCACAGATACCTACCAACAGGTACAAATTATACAACTCATAAATAATGACAGTACAGCGTGTGGGAATTTAGAGACAAATAATGAACATCAATTTCCTAGATGCGATGAATGTATTCTAGATATGAAATTTATTCTACCCATTCATATGCATATCTAGAACAACTAAAATATTTGAGTTTTATATTTCGAACACAAAGAACCAGAAGACTACATGAGACTCTTGTATATAGCTAATAAGAGCAGAATGAAAAAGCAGAAAACTAAAAAGAGTAGTGAATTCACCTGTTCAAATTTTGTTGGAATGTTGTTGCAATTTGAACTTGAGTTCTACATTGTTAAGCAAGCAAGAGAAGTTCCAACCAGCTTCTCCGCCTGAAAGATCCATTCAATATAGAGTAACTTTCAATTTGTCAATGGTAATATTAACAGATTGTATCTTAAGATGAGTTGATTTTGCAACCTATGAATAGCCAATAGATAGTCGGGGGTAATGGATACGCAGGAATTTGATGGTATCAATAAACTAGATCCAGGGAAGAAAGTTCAAACGCTGCTTCACCTGGTAAGCGTACAACAAAAACAGAGGATACTGACAAGCTGCTGTTCGCAAAGATTTTTTATCGTTTCAGATTGCATCCAAACAGTAAGCTAATCCCTCCTGCTCCAATTCATAACTTTGATATCAAATGCAGTGCTTCTCGTTGAAACTGTCTGCTGAAAAAAGGTAGCTTATTAGCACTTTAAGGTTGTGCTTGGAAGGTTGTCCCACCCCCATACATAGAATTCAATGAACTGATGAGAAAGCATCATCCAAGCAAAACCTGTGAGAGAAAAAAAAAACATATTAATAACCACTAATGCCCCAGTGGAATGACACAAAGTTTGGACAAGGAAAATGTATCCAATAATTCACTGGAAATTGACAGTTCATGAATAGCTTCCTAACTAAATCAGCTATCCTGAATAGCCACTCATCATTCTCACATAACCTTTTAAGGCTGGTCTACTTGTGAAGTAACTTTGTATTATCTGCATAACTAACATGCAGAAATAAATTTGAATGAATGACCATATTAGTATCAAACAAGAAATTAGAGCTACTTTAGGACAGTATTATCAAACAAGAAATAGTAGCAAAGGAATGGTTTTGAAGAATGAAACCTAAGATGGCTATGGCAACCAAACAGAAATGAAAGACAGTATTACCTTCACCTTGACCTCTACCTGGTTCATGTTGATAGTCTGTAAACCTTCACCTGGCTATGAGAACAGACAATATTGCCATAAAACTAGAAACTAAGATAATGCCATCCAGTCTCAATCATGACAATAACATAAATAAAAATAAAGTGATGTACATATACAGGATCATAATAGATGCCTATATTACATATCTGATCAAATAAAAAAGTTCCTTAGGTTGTCACGATTACAGTTTAAAACTAAAAAAGTAAAATATGAACGTATCTATTAATCTTGTTAAAGGTTCTCCAGTTCCATCTGCGAACAACCAAGCGTTAGTGTTTATGGAAAAAATAAATCATTAGCCATCTTCAAAATATCTCAATATATATATTGAACCATAAATAAAAAATAAATATACCTCAATCTATCAACTTATCTGGAACATTTGGGTCTTCAGTGTCTTGTGAATCGAAACGATGCTCTATGAGATAAGTAGAAGGACTAACGACTGACCAGCGATCCAAAAATTCTCGAAATTGATGATCAACTTGCACTCTAACTCGCTCATCCATCGCTCGCTCTGACTGCTCTACAACCAGCCTGACTCGCTCATCCACCGACTGCTTTGACTGCTCTAATGCCGTGACCCGATCTCGCAGTGCTTGATTTTCTAATCGTAATTCTTGCACTTCATGGGATTGAGAACTGGATCGACTCCTAGCCCTAGGAGCCATAACATGATCATATGCAACCCGTGCATGGGAGCCAAGGCCGTAGAGGGCATTCTTTTTGCTTCCAATAACCACATCAAAATATATATCATTTATAGCTTCATCTGATAACCTCACTAAGTCACCCCCCTCTACAGAGGCATGTGTAACTCGATTAGTCATATCATCCTGTTAGAAAAATTAATAGTATTAGAAAATAATTAATTAATAAACCTAGTCATTATTAAATAGTAGTAGTAGTAAAATGTATATTCTTACATCTATAGCCTTCGATCTCTCATCTACAAAAGTGTCATCCTTTTTTTATGCGTACTGCGAAATATCTCCCAGCAAGTACCGAGTCTATGTAAAGTATTAGCCTGAAAAAATAAAATAATTACAATTTAAAAGTTATGATGTCATAACAAAATTGAAATGTTATTATAAACTTACCAAATCTATTGCATTCTCTACAATAGATTTTGATCCAGCTGTATGTTTTGAAGATCCCGTGCTCGAGCCACCAGCATCAGAATTTCTATTGTTTTGAGCAATTACTAATTTTCGCTACCATTTTTCTGCTGCCCAAATCCTTTGCCATTAATCTCATACCTCATCTAGCATATATGTAGGTTTTTTGCCATTTTTTCTCCATTTATACATCAAATCTTTGTACAATTTTTTATAATAATTATTCCATGTCTTTTTAAAATCTTCTTCCTGACTTGGCTCCCAGATATATTTTTTCTACAAAAATATTAGTATCAAACAATAATGATTAGTAATAATAATTTTCAAATTACTTACCAAAAATTCGTGATAATAAAATTCTTTCGTTTCTAGGTCTACATGCCTCCATGTATGACCAGAAGCGCACTGTCGTTCTTTTAATTTTTTGAAATATACGCTGCGATACCATTTGGAACAAAACTGTATGAAAAACATATTTCATTATTCATTATAAAAAAAGAAATGAATTTAAATTACTGATAACAATAATACATACCAGCCCCCAACAATACGTAAAACAGTCTGGCCGATGTGTACTGGTAGACTGCCTGACATGACTATATCTGCAAAATATAATTATAACACATACATAATCCAACATGTAAATTTAAAACAAGCATGTACATGAAAATATCAATTTTCAACTCTAAGGTTTAATCATCATTACAATCCGATTCATTCACATGAAAAGTCTCTAAATCTTCATCGCTAGACTCTATTAGTTCCTCATTGCTGGACATCTCTTCATCATCTATTTCCTCGTAAGTGGCATTTACATCTATCAATAATTGAGGTGTAGATTGAATATCTGAATTAACTGAATGACTTTCCACTTCCTCATTCTGAAATGCATCATGATTTTGGATAGTAATGGAATTCGGCATTTCTATGTTCGACCGAGCCTTGATTCGACAAACTGATAAACATTCACTAGATCCTCTGTTCGTCGGGTATTCAAGATAGAATACTTGTCTAGCTTGTACTGCAAAAATAAAGGGTTCAAACTTGGTGAATCTTTTGTTTGCATGAACCTCAACTAAATTGTAGTTTACATGTATTCTAGTACTTGTTCTTGGAGTCGGACCATACCAAGAACATTTGAATAACACACATCTTTTTATGGGTAAAGAAGGATATTCGACCTCAATAATTTCGTCAAGTATGCCATAATAATCATATTCAGTATCCGTGTTGATAGTAGATCCTTTTACACAAATGCATGAATTAGAGGTCACTGTATGTGCATCGCGTTATGCCACATGAAATTTCAAACCATTCACATAATAACCCGAAAAGACTCTTATATTACGGAGAGGTCCTGATGCAAGATTCTGTATCCTTTCATCTTACACATTTGAAATTCTACGGTCCTTCACCTAAAAAAAATATACAATGAAAAAACATCTTGCATATTTTTTATAATATACACTAAAAAAACATATATCTCAAACTTACATATATTTCAAACCAAATTGCGAATTCTGTCTCAATCTTTTTGTCTATCTCACTTGCACTTATTGATGGATTTTAAATTTGTAGTTGTTCGTATAAGCTGTCAATACAAATAACTTAAACACATCTTATGACCAGCATGAATAATGGAAAAATTATTTCTAATTATAAATTAACTTACTTTAAGTAGGGTTTGACCTCATCACAGTTGAGGAGTATATATGTTCGTGCTGCATGATATTCTTTTGGATTTAACCATCTATTAATAGATACACCGATTGACTTACCAGAAAACTTGAAAATAGAAAGCATCTCTGAATCTATCGATTAAGCATCATCTGAATTTCTAGGACACTTGCGATGTCTGTTTTTCACATTATCAGCAAAATAATATGAACAAAAATAAGATGCTTCTTCAACTAGATAAGCATTGCATATAGATCCTTCAACTCTTGCTTTGTTACGAACATTATTCTTTAATCTCCTTAAAAATCGTTCAAAAGGATACATCCATCTGTACTGCACAGAACCACCTAATCGTGCCTCATAAGGTAAATGAATTGGTAGATATTCCATTGAATAAAAAAAATTAGGTGGGAATATACGCTCAAGTTTACAAAGAATAATTGGAATTTCAATTTCAAGGCGAATCATTTCCGATGTCATGATAACCCTTGACGTTAAATTTCTAAAAAAAGACTCAATTCTGTAAGTGTTTGTCAAACATTAGTAGGAAGCAAATCATGGAAGGCGATTGGAATAAGTCTTTGCATGAACACATGCCAGTCATGACTCTTCATACCAAACATTCTTAATTTTGTCATATCCATGCATCGAGCCATATTCGAAACATAACCATCAGGGAACTTGACTTCTTTCAACCAACTACACAATATCTGTTTACTTTCTTTGTCCAATGTATAGCAAGCCTTTGGAAATTTACCGGTTGCTTCATTTTGATGCAACTCAGGTCTGTTAACTAATTGTTTCAATTCCTCACGTGATTTTACTATATCTTTAGTTTTGCCCATAACATTCATTACAGTATTGAAAATATTATCAAAAAAATTCTTCTCCACATGCATCACATCTAAATTATGTCGAACGAGCAAATACTTCCAATATGGCAACTCCCAAAATATGCTCCGTTTCTTTCAACCACACTTGCATACCTTAGCAAAATATTTATTTAAGTCATCAGAACTGATCTCATTTACTGATACAAATCCATAGTTGTCTATTTCCTGAAGGACTTCCTCTCCTGATTTGATTACGGGTGGTGGTTTTCTGACCACTACATTTTTTATGAACTCTTTCTTATTTTGCCTGAAAGGGTGTTCTTTTGGTAAAAATTTACGATGATTATCAAACCAAGATATTTTACCACTGCAAGGTAATGAAAATACATCTGACTCTGTCATGCAATGTGGGCATGCTAACTTGTCAGTCGTGCTCCAACCAGACAACATTGAGTATGCTGAAAAATCACTAATCGTCCACAATAAAACATGCAAGGTAAAATTACTTTTAGTTGCAATATCATATGTCGGAGACCCTATATTCCATAATTCATTCAGTTCCGCAATAAGAGGTTGCAAAAATATATCTATCTTCTCTTTTGGATTCTTTAGACTTGGAATAAGCACGGTAAGAAACATGAATTCATCTTTCATGCACATCCATGGCGGTAAATTGTATGGTGTGACTATGACTGGCCAAGATGAATATTGCTGTCCAGATTGACCAAAAGCTTGAAATCCATCTGCTGAAAGTCCTAGTCTTACATTACGTGGTTCCATTGAAAACAAAGGAAACATTGTATCAAGATGTTTCCATGCAGAGGAATCAACAGGATGACACATTATATCTCCTTCGTGTACATGCTCATGATGCCATCTCATATGATTTGCTGTTGCAGCAGATGCATACAAACGTTGAAGTCTAGCAATTAATGGGAAATAATACATAACTTTCCAAGGTATATTCTTTTTTTTTTCCCTGATATGCGACTGCGTTGTCTATACCGAGGATGATTACAAAATCTGCATTCAGTAAGTTCACTATCTTCATTCCAAAAGATCATACAATTATTTATACAACAATCAATCTTTTCTACAGGCAAACCTAAACCCCTCATCAATTTTTTTTTATTATAAAAACTATTAATTATTATATTATCAGCAGGGAGCAACTCTGACATCAATTGACAAACATTATCGTAACATCGTTCAAAGAAATGATATTCTGCTTTGATGTTCAGTAGTCTCACAGTAGCTGATAATTGTGAATGACCAGAAGGAATATCTTGCCATACTCTCTTTCACTAGCATTTAACATGTCATATAATTTCTGGATTTCAGGTGTTGGTATTTCAACACCATTGGTATGATCAAATGCATTCATCGTATCATAAACCATTAACTGTGAGTTTGTGATCTACTATTGAGTTTTCTTAATTGTTGGTGAATTGTAGATTTGATCAATTTGGAGAGCTTGAACTTTGATTCTTGTAGCATCGGCAAGGAAGGATTATTAAATTTGAAAGGTTTGTGTTACTTTTCTAATTAATTCAAGTTGTTAGTTACATGCATTTCACCAACATGAAGCTTTGTATAATTTTTTCTCCAAAATAAGGTCAGCGGACAAACTTCTATGACATTCTTAATGTGTTTTCATTATGTTTCTTCTCTATATTTTAGTGTGATTTTATTTTAACTTTGATCAGTAACTTCAATATGAGTGTAGCATGTAAAATCTTGGTTGAACCACTAAGTAGATGTGTATCTCGTCTGTGAAACTTCTACTAGGAAGAGAGTGAGCCAGCAGTATACTTCTAAGTGCGGAAGCATCATTTGCTGGCTTTCCATTTTTTTGTTAGAAAAGAAAAAGGCATGCAAGTCGTCCACCTTACAATGTCAACTGAAGTTACAAAATCTATTGCACCCTGATAATCATTATTATTCATCAAAAAAATTTCAAAATAGATGCAGCTAACACTTATGTAAACTAACTTTTTTGCATAATATGAAAATAAATGAATCATGATAATTTTAAATTTAACTGTGATATGATTAACTAGATGAAATTGTACTCAAAATTGACATTTCTAAAAAATTTTAAAATATTCTAATATAACAAGAGTGTGGATACTATTCACTGCAAAAAAATAAACAAGTCAATATAAATTTGCAGGGAACCCATTGAAACAAGCATATCACTATATATAGAGAAATAGATTCTTCACTACATTAGCTATGTGAATCGAAACACAATAAATAAAATTAAAAATTAATATACCTCAAAGCATTTGAGTCTTGAATCTCTTGTGAATTGAAATGATGCGGCGTGGAAAAAACAAGACTCATGACTAAATAGCGATCAAAAAATTCCCGCATTTGACATCGACTGTCATCCTAACCCGCTCATCCATCGACCGCTCTGACTGCTCTACAACTGTCCTGACCCAATCATCTATGGACTACTCGGACTACTCTAATGTCGTGACCCAATCTCTCAATATTTGATTTTCTAATCTTAATTCTTGCACTTCATTGGATTGAGAACTGAATCGACCCGACCCTAGGAGCCATAACGCGATCAATTATATCAGACTAAGACGTCTTTGATAACCTCACTATGTCATCTCCCTTTACATCAGACTAAGACGTCTCTGCAACTCAATCAATTATATCATCCTGTTTAAAAAATTATTAATATCAGATAATAAACAATTAATAAACCTAATCATTTTTAAATGTGAATAGTAAAATTATATATTCTTAAGTCGTCTTCGATCTCGCATCCACAAAAATGTCATCTTTTTTTATGGGTACTACGAAATATCTCTCAACAAGTACCGGATCTATGTAAAATATTTATTTGAAAAAATAAAATATTTAAAAATTAAAAATTATTATCAATTATAAAAATTTTAAATAATGTTATTATGAACTCACCAAATCTAATGCATGCTCTACAATAGATCGTGATCCAGCTGTATGTTTTGATGATTCAGTGCTCGTGCCACCAGGCTCAGGATTTCTATTGTTTTGAGCAGTTGCTGAATTTCGCTGTCATTTTTCTGCAACCCAAACACTTTGTCATTCATCTCATACCTCATCAGACATATATAAAGATTTTTTTCCCATTTTTTCTCCACTTGTATATAAGATCTTTGTATAATTTCGGACAATAATTATTCCAAATCATTTTGAATTCTTCTTCGTGGCCTGACTCCCAGATATACTTTTTCTATAATGGGTACCAAGGAAATTTTTATGTTATAAACGTCAATGCTACTAGAAATAAGGTCAACTATTCCATATTAAACAAGGAATGTTGGACAGCAAATCACTTCATAGTTTCTTTGCAATTCCCATAATGAAACTACAACAACTGATAATAATCTTGTAAGATCAGCTATTCACACTTGGAAACAAACATTAACAAAATTAAATCAAGAAATTAGCAACAGCACAAATAATCAAAAATCCAAAAGATGCATAGAATAGATACCATCAGAATGACTTGGTTAATTTAAGAGTTCAAAAATTGACCTTAAGCCTAAAAGAATTGCAGTGGAGGTTGTGTTGTGGGGGACAGCAGGAAAGAGGATGCGATGGAGGTCGATGGAGCTTGGACTGCTCGAGATGGCAAGGCGTCGACTGATCAAAGATGAGAAGGCGTCAACAGACCAGAGATGAGAAGGCGTCAACAGACCAGAGATGGGCAGGCATCAAGAATGCACGAGTGAACACGAGTGAGGGGAACGATGAAGGTGAGTGCAAGGGATGAGTAGAGAATCAGCACAGTAGGGGATTGCACGGTAGAGGATAGAATCAACACAGTACAGATGGGGAATTATATTATTAGGTTGTTATAAGATATAGTGACATCCATAAAATTTGTTATGATAAAAAATCTAACATGATATTTTATTTTAAAAAATAACCCTTTTTAATAAATATCATTAAAAATTATTTATAATAATATTTTAAATTAAATAAAGTGTCATGATAATAGTGAATGACTCTATGCCAAAAGTGACTAAGTTTTTTTTCTAAAAATCTTCAAAACTAAGCCTAAAAGGGATCATGTGTCATGAGAATTTGAGCATGTGAGAGTGAGGAGAGTGTCGAGTAGATAATGTCCCAGTAAATTTAAATTTAAACTATTTAAATGCATCAATGAATTTTAATTAAAATTCATCGGAAAAAAATATGAAATATGAAAAAATATAATCAAACTAAGAAAGTGAAAGAAACATGTTAGTGCAATTTTTGAGTGAATCTCTAAACCCAACAATAACTCCATGCTAAAAGTGAATCAAAGTTGAAAGTGACTCAAGAAGTTTTGAGGTTGGCAAAACTAAAAATAGTGTATGATTTAGTCAAATGTAAAATATAATATAAGATATTTGTGAAACCTAAATGGGTGGCCCAGTAAATTAATAAATATTTTGTATAAAAACTACTAAAATTAATATATATGAGGAGATATATTTTACTCACCGAATACTATTTTTCCAAAGCCTCCCATGCCAACTTGCACGCAAAAAGAACATAGTACTTTTTTTCTCTTCTTTCTTCCCGTAGTTCCTTGGGTAAGTATAATCATGGTAAACTCATCCTCAATTCTTCTAGCAAGTTGGGGCATCTCACTCCGTATGAAAGCTTACTGACTGTCAAAAAACACATTTCTGGGTTTTATTTCCAATTTACCTCAGCTGTCTCAGATTGGGAATAAAAAACTATGACCTAAGAAAAAAAAAGGGCCAGAAAGAATAAGTACCAAGGATTGGCTTTGGATCGTAAGGGTTACGCGGCTCAGAATTGCGTCGATCTGCCTTAGCCGTACTCCAGTCGCAAGCCTCAACAGGATGCCGACCGACAGGCAGAAGCTTGTCGTGGGAGGATCAGAATGCAGGCAGGGCTGGGATCGGAACGGGAACAGCGAGGGGAATAGGGTTCGGGGATGTGCAAGATGTCAAAGGGGCGGCGGCGCTGAGATGGCCTTGCGAAACCAATTTAGGGTAATGAAATGGTATATCGGGTCTGTAGCCAAATGCGGGTTGACGGTGTCGGATCCACCAAACAATAGATTCTGATTTATGCTCGAAACAGATTCGCACCAAGCTCAGCCTTGAATCAAATGCGCCCTCACTGTATTAATGTTCTTTTATTTTTTATTTAAATTTATTGAGCTCAAGTTAGATTTGAAATTTTTTTTATAGAGCTTAAGTTATGATAATTTTGTCCTTATAATTTAGATAAATTAATCAGCTAGCATATTAAATTTATATTTTTTTATGATATGTTATAGATAATTTAAGATAGTAAAAAATTATATTATTTTTTTTGTATGTGGATAAAAATAGATAAATAAATTTATAATTAAAATTTAGACAAAGTTAATAAATATTATAGTTATAAATTGGTCATGAGTTGTATTTATGAATTTTCATGGATTGAGTTCATTTTTTTCAAACTTATTTATTATTAAATGAACATAAAGATTTTTTTATAACACCAAATTTATTTATAAATGTCTTAGCATGAACGCATGTAATACAATAAGATGTGTTTTTACCAGTCATACCATGCACAAATGTATAGTCCGTCAACATGTCGCACGCTCATATGCTAAATTTTCATAATTTTCTATGAGCTAAATTTTCGTAATTTTCTATTTCACTATAGATATTATCCATGAAAGTCTCATAAATCTTGGTCACAAAACTTAGAGGGGAAGGGAAAATATTTTGGCTAAATACCACATATAATCAAGTCAGCCAACGAACTGTCTGACGAGGGTGGTCCTTAGACGGAGCGCGGAGGTGAGATTGGACTGAAGGGCTGGATCCGACCTGAGCCTGAAACACACTGGAAAAGAGATGTTAGACTGGCGCCGAGGAGTCCCGACAAACCACTCCGACGCTCAAATTAGGGTTTCGATCAGGATGAGAAGAATGAAGAAGGAAAAGTAGTAAGAGAGTCGTAAGAGTTTTCTAAATTGGACCTTTTGCACAGTAGCGAATTACTCTTTTTATAACCTATATTAGAGTTCCGTCTGTAGGGTATGATGACGTCTGCTGCATGCTGCCGCCTACTATGGAAAGCAACTCTCCTTTGTCTCTTCTTCTTTTGGCCGCATATGAAGGAAAATTGTACCGAAGGGGATTAAGTTTGATACCAATATCTTCTTTTTGCAGTTATGCGCAGGACTAAGGGGTCGATAGAAGGCTACGCTTAACGGCTTGGTACGCTCTCTGTATGGTGGTGTAGAAAGGAGGGGTGTCAGAAGCGACCAAACTTGTGTCATCTGTAAACAAGTCCTTCTTCACACAGCGGCGCTCAGGGCCAGCGTGTCAGGGATTAGTTTAAATGAGGTGGAGTGGCTGAGACGGTAGATGCGTTAAGGTGAGGTCGACTAAGCTAAGGACAACCGAGATAGGTCTGACTGAGACAGATCTGGATGAGACGGAATGATACTGAGACAGATCTGGCCGAGACGGAATGATGCCGAGAGATCGAGACAGGTCTGGTCGAGACGAATCTGGTCGAGATAGATTTGGCTGAGACGGAATGAGGCTGAGGTAGGTCTGGTCGAGACGGAATGATGCCGAGACAGATCTGGCCGAGACGAAATGATGCCGAGAGACTGAGACAGGTCTGGCCGAGACGAATGAGGCCGTGATAGGTCTAGCCGAGACTGAATGAGGACGAGATAGGTCTAGCCGAGACAGAATGATGCCGAGATAGGAGACGGTTGAGACGGGGTCACAATTCATGTTGACTCGCATTGACACTTCAGCTGGGACCTTGACCATCAGAAGGCTTGCAGGAGAGCCACGTTATCCATCTGGACCGTCCATATCACAAGCCTCCCCCTCAAGTCTAATCGAAGGAGGCGTAATCCGACTGACTGGACTAGTGGTGATAATGGGGCACTGCGCTGGATCAAACAGTAGAAGAAGTTGATCTTGGATCCAACGATGACTCTGAATGGTGAATCCCGAAGCACCTCGTACAGTAAGAAGGCATGGGTGATTTGCTCATCTTCCGTTGATCCATCTTCTGCTTTACATGATCCAACGACCCCTACTTGCCTTGATCCTTGATATGCATGCAGGGTAGTATCGAAAAATTTAATACCTTGCATCCAATCCTTGTTTTCACATCGCCTCCGCGCTCATCTTCTTCCTTATCCACTGTAAACCCTAGGAATGGTCGATATGGCTGACCAATGGTTCGACTCGGAGATATCTTCCATCACCCGAATTTCTCTAGAGTGCTTCAAGGAAACGTATAGCATCCCGGACGACCACGAGCTACGAGCCCCTCTGTCGAAGGAACGACCGAATGATCCGTCCACTGCCTTCGTGACTTTCTTTGAGAACCAGTTACTCAGCAGGCTACGATTTCCTCTCCCTTCTTACTTTCAGGAATTGTCGTAATATTTTCAGTTCTCACTCTCCCAGTTGTCTCCCAACTCCTATCGCATGATTTGCAGTGCCACCATCCTCTTCAGGCTGTATCAGATACCTCTGGAGCTGGTCACTTTTCATCGCTTGTTCTATCTTCGCCAAACCGAGTTGGGTGTCTTCTTCTTCACGACCAGAGATAGGTGTATCTTCTTGGGGGAATGTCCCTCCTCAATTAAGGGCGTGGAAAGGTAGATTTTTCTTCATGAAGCCTCCACAATCATATATCTGGCCGAGCCCCTGGCTGGATAATCTTCCGGTGCGCCCGTAACTGGGGGATTACAAGAAGGAGCCAACATATGAGGATACGCCGGCCATACTGATGGGGCTGAAGTTCAACGCTAGCATGTTGTCCGAGAATGAGGCACTGCTTCATCGCGTGGGGCTGCGTCCAATTGTTACACCGCTGGACGCACCCTTGAGGGAAATCATCCGTCGAGCCTCCACAAATGGCAAGCTGAAGTGGGAAGTGGCTGTAGCGGCAAATTTGTCATTGTCGGGGGACTAGGCGACTGAGTCTTCATCTTATACACAAGCCCTAATCCCCGGCGAAACTTCAACAAAGGCGTCGGCTAAGGGGAAGGAAGTTATTTCGGCCTCCCTGTTAGGATAGGGGCAGCAACGCATCCCTAGGAAGGCTCGACAATAGATTTCCAAGCCCCGTCCATATAAGAAGCGCTCACGGGAGATCTTAGCCCCGTTGCCCATTGGCGAGGGATCCCAGATATCAGCTGCTAAGGAGTCCCAACCATCCCAGGCGAGGGCTAGGGCTGAGGTTCCTCGCTGAAAGTGACTCGTTTGCTTTTTTGGTGATGAAGAAGACATCGACCAAGACACGAATCAGGGCCAAGAGTTGACAACGGCTGCAGATGCCGTGGAAGAGACAAGGTCACCCCCATCTTTGGAATCTGTAGGGGTCATGGAGGAGGCTCTACCCTCATCTTCGGTGGCCGGAGAGGCTGAGGAGGAGACAATGCTGCCTTCAACTTCAGGGGTTGCACAAGCAGAAGGAGAAATGTAGCCACCTTCGGCTGCGGGGCTGCAAGGGCTTCAACTTCACGAGTTGTCGCGGTTGAGGGAGAAACGTTGTCGTCTCCAGCCGTAGGAGTTGCAGAGGTGATAGGGGAGACCCCGCAACCACCAGCTTCAGAGGTTGTGGAACAGATAGTGCCAGGGGGTGAGGAGTAGGGAGACAACTCCTCTAATTCCGCTAGGCTAAGAGCGTATGAACAGTACATCCTCCCAGATATGGACCTTTATGAGGTGTGCGATAGTCTAATGTGGACATATCGGTAAGGCATGGTGGAGCTCCAGTTCTTGCACCAACATTTGCCACGGTTTTTTCGAGAGTACCATCAATGCCGACGACAGCTAAAGGCAATGCTGAAGGAGGAGGGCCCGCGGGAGCTCCAGAAACTAAAGGAGGAGCTAAAGGAGGCTAACCGCGAGGTCATTAAGTGGCGCAAGCAAGCCTTGGTTAACGAGGATCATGTGCGCCAATTGGAACAAGACCTGGCCAGCGTAGAAGCGGCCAATCCTCCTCCTAATGACTGCGTCCATCGAGCGGAGGCAGATAAGAGCCATGCCGGGAGCTTGGAGGAGGACCTACGACAGAGTCAGCAAGAATGGGCACCAGATGCCGAGGTGTTAGCGGTGTTGAAGGAACAACTTCGACAGGTTCTGGCTGAGCGGGATGCCACCTTAGCGCCCCCAACCGAGCCACAATAGCCAGTGTTCATTGAGCCAGCAGAATCAGGGCCACCGGAGGCGGCGGCCAAATTGCCCATCGAGCTGTCATCAGCTCACACAGAGATAGAGACTTTGAAGAGGCGACTGCAGGAACATGAAGCAAAGACGTAGCGTTGTCTAAAGGAGCAGCAAGCCTCTTTCTTCCAATCTTCTGAGTTCTTCGACGCCCTAGTGGACAGGAGCAGTGGCATGATGCAACACGACTTTAAGGGTGCCCTGCGATAATGCGTGGAAGTTGGGCTGATTCCCCGTGATGCAGACATTAGCGCCCTCGACTTGCAGAGGGTGTGGAATGAGCTATCGCTCTCAGTGAAAGTCGATAAACCATGAGCCCGTACTTTAACATGTGTCTCTTTTTAAAGTTGTGTTGATTATGAATTGAGCTATATATTCCTCAAGAACAGTCGAAATTGATACTGTCCGCGTATTTTTCTACTCGTGTTGAGAGACCGTGAGCCTGAGTTTGTTCAATAGGCACAATGCCTCGCCAACACTAGGTCCTCATCAAGGAAACTGTGCCCCGAATTCTTTAATCCTAGGAGGCCAGTCTAGTAATGGGCCCCCATGGATGGACCCTCGAGAGTGGGCTTATCACAAGGCCTTAGGGTTGAACACGGGGTGATGCTAGCCGGCTAGGATGGGCAAGGGGCCACTTCAGACAGGCACGTGGGAGAAAGGGAGAGAGAGAAACCCCATCCTTACTGACAGTGACGTTAGCCGGAGAGACGCCAGCCCACATGGCTCATTGCTTTGAACACTCCTAGGCGGCTAAACATCACACCGTTCGCCCTCTATATTTGTGCCCCCATTATGATGCCTATATGATGGATCCTAGTGCATCCGATGGTCGGTAGTGAAAAGGCACGATCCGACAGTGCGACATTCCTCTTCACAGGTATATCAAGCGACGTGAGATTTGATATCAGCCCCCATTTTTGCTTCTTCACCTTCCTACTGCTTTCCTTTCGTCGGGGTTACCGTTGAGAGCGGACATGTACAACGAAGCGATGCGCCGGAAATTGAAATGGGGGTTGTCCTCAATGGCGGATCTCTACCCCGCAACGGAGGGCACAGATCAGCTACTGAGCCCAGCATGACTGACAAGGGCCGTTGAGGCTGATGCTCAGGAGAGGCCTGCGATCATTTATTTATTTATTTTAAATTTTAAAATTAAAGTATAAAACTTCCAATTTAAGCTCCTAGTTTAGAAATGGCGGTTGGCGCTTCTCTCGGGCTCTACTGCGAAGTGCTCCTAATAGGGAGTCCGGAGTCTCTTCTCTGAGTGGGTCAGGTAATGAAGGTCTTCCGGTATCTACCATCGAAAAAGCTCCTCAGGGTCTGGAGAGGCGAGCGCTGATATGTGCTCCAACTACACAACCACCCCAGGCCCTTGACAATTCTTCTAGCGAGGCAAGACAGAGGGAGAATTTTCGACGAGACAACCTATCCCAAGTGGAACAACTACAGTTGTATGAAAGAGACGTGCTTCCGCAACTAGGCTTCCTGGACCTGAACACCAACTTATTATGGTCCCTCAAGAGATGTGACGTAGAGGCCCGAGGGCTTCGACGTTTTGATCAATCCCTTCTTGAAAGGAGCGGCCACTCAGGACACCAAGTAGTGGAACTCGAACAGGAGGTTCATCATCCGAGGTGAGAGCTCGCTGAAGCGAAAGCACAAACGGTAGAGTCCCGGAGCTTGCAGCAACGGGTTGAAGATGCCGAGGTTGAAGCTCGAGCCGCTTCTGCAATGTATGATGAGCTACTATATAAGGACGAGTATGCTGAAGACCTTTTTAAGATATCCGAGAAGGCCCTCTGGGAACTTCAGCGGGAATTTTCTCAGCAAAAGAAGGAACTGGTCATTTTGGAAGGTCAAAACCAGTGGTCCCAACTTGAGGAGGAAAACCTTACCAATACCAATACAGAGTTGTTGGCCAGGGAGGACTTCTAGATAGCCGCGGAGCGCCAAATTGCAGATGAGTTGAGGGAGGCTCGCGCGGAGAGGGATGACACCCGTGATGAGTTGCAGCTCTACAAGGAAGGAGAGCAAAGGCGCTTCGAGGAACGCAAGGCTGCCTTCCTTCAGTCGGAGGAGTTCTTCGAACTCCTTTTGTCTCGGAGTAGCAACATGTTGAGACATGACTTCGAAGGTGCGCTTCGACAGTGCGTGGAGACAGGACTGCTCTCTCCCAACACCGACCTCAGCTTTCTAAACTCGTAGCGGGTATGGGAGGAACTACCACCTTCTGAGCGAACTGACCGAAGAAGCCTAGCCCTTGCTCTTCTGAGTCTCGACGTCTCTGCTGGGCTTGATTTTTGAATCTCGACATTCACATGCTCATGGAAGCAGGATGGAGTCCTATTGTGATTGTCTGTGTTCTTGTCCTCCTGATTTGAACCTCAACATCTGTGAGGGTGTTTCTTTGTTTCTTTAATCTGTATCTTGACATTTGTAAGGGGTGATGTTGCAACCCTATCTTTATAAAGAATTATATATCTTTGTCGTGAATGATTGCTTACGGAAATCTGAGATGGATAAAAGGGGTCAGAGCCGCCGGGACGACTGAGAGCTGAGACGACCGCAGTCGTCGAGATGATCGAAGGCTGAGACGCTTGTATTAGCTGAGATGACTGAAGGCTGAGACGCCGACCTTAGTCGAGACGACTGAAAGTTGAGACACCTGTATTTGTCGAGACGACTAAAGGCTGAGACGCCTACATTAGCCGAGACGACTAAAGGCTGAGACGACCGCACTCGCCGAGAGAGCTAGGGTTGAGTGGGCTAGTGAGCTGAGGACTTAGTAGTTAGGCAGTTATCCGGGTTGTTGGGCCGGCTCATATCGATGTGGGTCCATCAGGAATATGGCGGGCATTGTCCGAGCAAGGGGCATATGGAATGCTGGCACGTGGCAAGGCACCGTTGGAGATTGAAGACATCGTGAAGCCACATCGCATCCAACGGCTGAGAGAATGATAGTTGTCCTTTCATCATCGATCGTGGCGGGTTGTGCGAGGTGCTCCGCCTTATGCTACTCTCTCCACACGCCATAAGGCGTCGGGCCGTTGACACCTCCCAAATCCGATAGTGAGATCAAGAAAGGGCATGATCTAACGGCTCTAAATTTCGGCTCAAAGAGGTATATAAATCAAATCAGAACGCTGCACCGCCTTCTACCTACTATTCGAAGAACTCGCCCTCTCTATCCTACTATTCTGCTGCCCTCGTTTAGCGACTATGTTCAATGCCGCGATGAACAAGAGACTGCAATGGCGCCTATCTTCGACCACGCACCTCTTCACGCCTAAGGAAGCGCTGAGCGTTGCCATTGGAGAGAGTGTCAGGAAGACGGAGGGAACGGCAGAAGTTGCCCCTAAGGAGGTTCCGGTGCCCCCGTCGGAGACCAGTGGTTCAAATAAGAGGGCCCGTGAGTCCGAAGCGTCGATTGTTGAAGGCTATGTTTCCGCAGAGGCCAGCCCTACACCACCTAGGTTTACGGCCGCCGACATCATCACCACCAATAAGGTTGAGCCCAAGCGAAGTATATCCCAACCGCCAGCCAAAGAGAAAGAATCAGCCGTGACTCTGAGGTCCAACTCCAAGGAGGCTTCAGTCAGACGAGGAGACACTAGCGGCTCCTAGCGACGGCACCGCGAATCGGGGGTTGTTGCCGCGTCGTCAAAGATTATAGTGGGTACTTCCACAGCCCAGGGCAAAGAGGTTCCCCAACGGAGCCAATAGCAACCACCGAAGGGGAGCAAGGGCCCAACCGCCTCTTCGGACACACTCGAGCCCACTTTTGGTCAGGCGAGAACCTAAGCACTCTCCCCCTTTGATCACAGCAAAAATGGGCAGAACAAATTAGGAAAAGGAAAAAAATATTTTGAAAAAAAATATAAACCATTTTTTTAAAGCCTTAAATAGATTTAATTTCTAAGAAATAAAATGTTCAAGTATTTTTAAAATAAAAAAATGATTATCACTTAAAAATTTATAGAAACTAATTCATCTGTTGGAAAATTTTAAAATTTTTCTACAGGTAGGTATTAGTTGGTACAAAAAATTTCAAGTCAAAATTATTGTTTTTCAATTTTCAAGAATAAAGAATTCAAATTTCAAACATAAAATCATAGAAATTTAATATTTATCTAAAAATATTCAAAAAATTTGGTCTTTATGGAAGATAAGATTGTGAATATATAAAAAAATTCTAGGCTAAAGAACTCATTTCTATTTTTGAAAATAAATTAAAAACCTTCATAGTAGAAATTTAAGAAAAATATTTTTTTAAGATTCAAAACTTTTTGTCAAAAAATTATAAAGAAATTTTTACTAAGTTTTATTGGCCATTTGTAGATCCAAAAAAATTGGATCTGATAAAATAAATTATTTATCTATTTTTAAAATTAAATTTTTATTTTTTGGATGAAAATTCATAAAAATTCAAATATTATTGAAAAAAATATTCAAAAATTCACATTAGATAGTAAAACACTCATGCATTGAGAAAAAAATATAAACATAATTTTCTCAAGATAAGGTATGATCGAAATTAATTTCATAAGAAAAAAAGGTTTAGTCAAATAAGAGACACATAATAAAGGAAAAAATATTAGTCAAAATAAAAATAAATATTTTTTTTCAAAAATACTCAAAAAATTAATTTATACATGACTTTGGATCCAAAATAGATTTTCATCTATAGGGTTAATCAGAAATTTTAGAGAAATATAATTCTTAGGCTGTAAAATACCGAACCCAAATTTAGCCCATTATAACCTAAATTGAGAAGCCCAAATAGAGTCCATTTAATGGCTATTGGTTATTGGGTTTGGATATTGGATCCGGTTAAAACCCGACCCGTTAGGAATCCTATAAGGAAGCTACAGTGGCCGACTCCTATTCTCGATCGCGATCTCAGCCTTCCCCAATCGCGCGACGCCTTCTCCCAAACCGCGATCTCTCCACCCCCGGTGCCAAGGCGACGTGGTACCACCGGCGACCGGAGCTGGGTGGCGTGCCGTCGAGCAGAGGCAGATCCGGCGGATCGGGCAGCGGCTTGTGGCGGCGGCGGGCGGAGGCGAATCGACGACAAACCGAAGAGGAAGATCGGTGAGTGTAGTTGAGTTTGATTTCGGTTTTGTGGTTGATTTGAGTTAGATCTAAGGTTTCTTATGATTCCGGATTCAGATCTTGAGTCGGATCGATCCTTGGGCTTCGATCGTTGAAGAAGAAGAGGCAATTGGCTCAAGCTTGAGGGAAGAGACCGGTAAGTTGAGATCTCTTGCTTTTAGGGTTTGATCTTAGATCTAGGGTTCTTGATTCTAGATCTGTGGTTGTCCAGATTTCTGAAATGGGATTTAGTGGTTGAGCTTCCCTGTTGGATCCGGCTGACAGTGAAGAAGGTGTGAAGTTTCTTGCATTGTCTTCCTTTTTCTTCAAGTCGTCCATCACCGATTGACTTTGAGGTGGTTGCCGGTGCTTGGATCTGGGAGAGGAAGCAGAGAAGGATTGGTTCTGCTTCAGGTTTCTGCCGTGAGAGAAAACTTGAACGAAGCTTAGGGCAGAGGGTTCTATTTGGCTGGTAAGTGGAGCTTAACTAGTTGGGCTGTATCTATG
>NC_133872.1:4868694-4885781 GCF_044706935.1 Curcuma longa | reverse complement strand
AGTCTGTAAACCTTCACTTGGCTATGAGGACAGACAGTATTACCAAAAAACTAGAAACTAAGATAGTGTCATCCAGCATAATACTATATATGATCAAACAAAAAAGTTCCTTAGGCTGTCACGATTATAGTTTAAAACTAAAAATGTAAAATATGAACGTATCTATTAATCCATGAGGCTTGTTGAAGGTTCTCCAGTTCCATCTGCGAACAACCAAGTGTTAGTGTTTATGGAAAAAAATTCATTAGCCATCCTCAATATATCTCAATATATATATTTAACCATAAATATAAAAATAAATATACCTTAACTTATCTACTTATCTGGAGCATTTGTGTCTTCAGTGTCTTGTGAATCAAAACGGTGCAGCATAGGATAAGCAGAAGGACTAATGACTGACCAGCGATCCAAAAATTCTTGAAATTGGCGATCGACTTGTACTCTAACTCGCTCATCCATCGCCCGCTCTGACTACTCTACAGCCAGCTTGACTCGCTCATCCACCGATCGCTCTATGCCACAGCCAGCCTGACTCGCTCTGACCGCTCTAACTCTACAGCCAGCCTGACTCGATCATCCATCGTGACCCGTGACCCGATCTCGCAGTGCTTGATTTTCTAATTGTAATTCTTTCACTTCATTGGATTGAGAACTGGATCGACCCCTGGCCCTAGGAGCCATAACATGATCATATGCAACCCGCGCATGGGAGCCAAGGTCGTAGAGGGCGTTCTTCTTGCTTCCACCAACCACATCAAA
This sequence comes from Curcuma longa, assembly GCF_044706935.1. Taxonomy (NCBI): domain Eukaryota; kingdom Viridiplantae; phylum Streptophyta; class Magnoliopsida; order Zingiberales; family Zingiberaceae; genus Curcuma; species Curcuma longa. The sequence continues at coordinate 4,885,022 of NC_133872.1, read as the reverse complement.
ATATATATCATTTATAGCTTCATCTGATAACCTTACTAAGTCACCCCCCTCTACATTAGGCTGAGACGCCTGTGCAACTCAATTAGTCATATCATCCTATTAGAAAAATTAATAGTATTAGAAAATAATTAATTAATAAACCTAGTCATTATTAAATAGTAGTAGTAGTAAATGTATATTCTTACATCTATGGCCTTCGATCTCGCATCTACAAAAGTGCTATCCTTTTTTTATGCGTACTGCAAAATATCTCCCAGCAAGTACCGGGTCTATGTAAAGTATTAGCCTGAAAAAATAAAATAATTAAAATTTAAAAGTTATGATGTCATAACAAAATTGAAATGTTATTATAAACTTACCAAATCTATTGCATGCTCTACAATAGATTTTGATCCAGCTGTATGTTTTGAAGATCCCATGCTCGTGCCACCAGCATCAGGATTTCTATTGTTTTGAGCAGTTACTGAATTTTGCTGCCATTTTTCTGCAGCCCAAATCCTTTGCCATTCATCCCATACCTCATCTAGCATATATGTAGGTTTTTTCCATTTTTTCTCCATTTATACATCAGATCTTTGTACAATTTTTGATAATAATTATTCCATGTCTTTTTAAACTCTTCTTCCTGACTTGGCTCCCAGGTATATTTTTTCTACAAAAATATTATTAGTATCAGACAATAATGGTTAGTAAAAATAATTTTCAAATTACTTACCAAAAATTCGTGATAATAAAATTCTTTCATTTCTGGGTCTACATGCCTCCATGTATGACCAGAAGCGCACTGTCGTTCTTTTAATTTTTTTGAAATATACGCTGCGACAGTATGACCATTTGGAACAAAACTGTATGAAAAACATATTTCATTATTCATTATAAAAGAAGAAATGAATTTGAATTACTGATAACAATAATACATACCAGCCCCCAACAATACGTAAAACAGTCTGGCCGGTGTGTACTGGTAAACTGCCTGACATGACTATATCTGTAAAATACAATTATAACACATACACAATCCAACATGTAAATTTAAAACAAGCATATACATGAAAATATCAATTTTTAACTCTAAGGTTTAATCATCATTACAATCCGATTCATTCACATGAAAAGTCTCTAAATCTTCATCGCTAGACTCTATTAGTTCCTCACTGCTGGACATCTCTCCATCATCTATTTCCTCGTAAGTGACATTTACATCTATCAATAATTGAGGTGTAGATTGAATATCTGAATTAACTGAATGACTTTCCACTTCCTCATTCTGAAATGCATCATGATTTTGGATAGTAATGGAATTCGGCATTTCTATGTTCGACCGAGCCTTGATTCGACAAACTGATAACCATTCACTAGATCTCCTTCTCTTCGTCAGGTATTCAAGATAGAATACTTGTCCAGCTTGTACCGCAAAAATAAAGGGTTCAAACTTGGTGAATCTTTTGTTTGCATGAAATCTCAACTAAATTGTAGTTTACATGTATTCTAGTACTTGTTCTTGGAGTCGGACCATACCAAGAACATTTGAATAACACACATCTTTTTATGGGTAAAGAAGGATATTCGACCTCAATAATTTCGTCAAGTATGCCATAATAATCATATTCAGTATCCGTGTTGATAGTAGATCCTTTTACACAAATGCATGAATTAGAGGTCACTGTATGTGCATCGCGTTGTGCCACATGAAATTTCAAACCATTCACATAATAACCCGAAAAGACTCTTATATTACGGAGAGGTCCTGATGCAAGATTCTGTATCCTTTCATCTTACACATTTGAAATTCTACGGTCCTTCACCTAAAAAAAATATACAATGAAAAAACATCTTGCATATTTTTTATAATATACACTAAAAAAACATATATCTCAAACTTACATATATTTCAAACCAAATTGCGAATTCTGTCTCAATCTTTTTGTCTATCTCACTTGCACTTATTGATGGATTTTAAATTTGTAGTTGTTCGTATAAGCTGTCAATACAAATAACTTAAACACATCTTATGACCAGCATGAATAATGGAAAAATTATTTCTAATTATAAATTAACTTACTTTAAGTAGGGTTTGACCTCATCACAGTTGAGGAGTATATATGTTCGTGCTGCATGATATTCTTTTGGATTTAACCATCTATTAATAGATACACCGATTGACTTACCAGAAAACTTGAAAATAGAAAGCATCTCTGAATCTATCGATTAAGCATCATCTGAATTTCTAGGACACTTGCGATGTCTGTTTTTCACATTATCAGCAAAATAATATGAATAGAAATAAGATGCTTCTTCAATTAGATAAGCATTGCATATAGATCCTTCAACTCTTGCTTTGTTACGAACATTATTCTTTAATCTCCTTAAAAATCGTTCAAAAGGATACATCCATCTGTACTGCACAGAACCACCTAATCGTGCCTTATAAGGTAAATGAATTGGTAGATATTCCATTGAATAAAAAAAATTAGGTGGGAATATACGCTCAAGTTTACAAAGAATAATTGAAATTTCAGTTTCAAGGCGAATCATTTCCGATGTCATGATAACCCTTGACGTTAAATTTCTAAAAAAAGACTCAATTCTGTAAGTGTTTGTCAAACATTAGTAGGAAGCAAATCATGGAAGGCGATTGGAATAAGTCTTTGCATGAACACATGCCAGTCATGACTCTTCATATCAAACATTCTTAATTTTGTTATATCCATGCATCGAGCCATATTCGAAACATAACCATCAGGGAACTTGACTTCTTTCAACCAACTACACAATATCTGTTTACTTTCTTTGTCCAATGTATAGCAAGCCTTTGGAAATTTACCGGTTGCTTCATTTTGATGCAACTCAGGTCTGTTAACTAATTGTTTCAATTCCTCACGTGATTTTACTATATCTTTAGTTTTGCCCATAACATTCATTACAGTATTGAAAATATTATCAAAAAAATTCTTCTTCACATGCATCACATCTAAATTATGTCGAACGAGCAAATACTTCCAATATGGCAACTCCCAAAATATGCTCCGTTTCTTTCAACCACACTTGCATACCTTAGCAAAATATTTATTTAAGTCATCAGAACTGATCTCATTTACTGATACAAATCCATAGTTGTCTATTTCCTGAAGGACTTCCTCTCCTGATTTGATTACGGGTGGTGGTTTTCTGACCACTACATTTTTTATGAACTCTTTCTTATTTTGCCTGAAAGGGTGTTCTGTTGGTAAAAATTTACGATGATTATCAAACCAAGATATTTTACCATTGCAAGGTAATGAAAATACATCTGACTCTGTCATGCAATGTGGGCATGCTAACTTGTCAGTCGTGCTCCAACCAGACAACATTGAGTATGCTGAAAAATCACTAATCGTCCACAATAAAACATGCAAGGTAAAATTACTTTTAGTTGCAATATCATATGTCGGAGACCCTATATTCCATAATTCATTCAGCTCCGCAATAAGAGGTTGCAAAAATATATCTATCTTCTCTTTTGGATTCTTTAGACTTGGAATAAGCACGGTAAGAAACATGAATTCATCTTTCATGCACATCCATGGCGGTAAATTGTATGGTGTGACTATGACTGGCCAAGATGAATATTGCTGTCCAGATTGACCAAAAGCTTGAAATCCATCTGCTGAAAGTCCTAGTCTTACATTACGTGGTTCCATTGAAAACAAAGGAAACATTGTATCAAGATGTTTCCATGCAGAGGAATCAACAGGATGACACATTATATCTCCTTCGTGTACATGCTCATGATGCCATCTCATATGATTTGCTGTTGCAGCAGATGCATACAAACGTTGAAGTCTAGCAGTTAATGGGAAATAATACATAACTTTCCAAGGTATATTCTTTTTTTCCCTGATATGCGACTGCGTTGTCTATACCGAGGATGATAACAAAATCCGCATTCAGTCAGTTCACTATCTTCATTCCAAAAGATCATACAATTATTTATACAACAATCAATCTTTTCTACAGGCAAACCTAAACCCCTCATCAATTTTTTTTATTATAAAAACTATTAATTATTATATTATCAGCAGGGAGCAACTCTGACATCAATTGACAAACATTATTGTAACATCGTTCAAAGAAATGATATTCTGCTTTGATGTTCAGTAGTCTCACAGTAGCTGATAATTGTGAATGACCAGAAGGAATGTCTTGCCATACTCTCTTTCACTAGCATTTAACATGTCATATAATTTCTGGATTTCAGGTGTTGGTATTTCAACACCATTGGTATGATCAAATGCATTCATCGTATCATAAACCATTAACTGCGAGTTTGTGATCTACTATTGAGTTTTCTTAATTGTTGGTGAATTGTAGATTTGATCAATTTGGAGAGCTTGAACTTTGATCCTTGTAGCATCGGCAAGGAAGGATTATTAAATTTGAAAGGTTTGTATTACTTTTCTAATTAATTCAAGTTGTTAGTTACATGCATTTCACCAACATGAAGCTTTGTATAATTTTTTCTCCAAAATAAGGTCAGCGGACAAACTTCTATGACATTCTTAATGTGTTTTCATTATGTTTCTTCTCTATATTTTAGTGTGATTTTATTTTAACTTTGATCAGTAACTTCAATATGAGTGTAGCATGTAAAATCTTGGTTGAACCACTAAGTAGATGTGTATCTCGACTGTGAAACTTCTACTTGGAAGAGAGTGAGCCAGCAGTATACTTTTAAGTGTGGAAGCATCATTTGCTAACTTTCCATTTTTTTTGTTAGAAACGAAAAAGGCATGCAAGTTGTCCACGTTATAATGTCAACTGAAGTTACAAAATCTATTGCCCCCTGATAATCATTATTATTCATCATAAAAATTTCAAAATATATGCAGCTAACACTTATGTAAACTAACTTTTTTGCATAATATGAAAATAAATGAATCATGATAATTTTAAATTTAACTGTGATATGATTAACTAAATGAAATTGTACTCAAAATTGACATTTCTAAAAAATTTTAAAATATTCTAATATAACAAGAGTGTGGAAACTATTCACTGCAAAAAATAAACAAGTCATTATAAATTTGCAGGGAACCCATTGAGACAAGCATATCACTATATATAGAGAAATAGATTCTTCCCTACATTAGTGATGTGAATCGAAACATAGTAAATAAAATTAAAAATTAATATACCTCAAAATATCTACTCATCAAGAGCATTTGAGTCTTGAATCTCTTGTGAATTGACATAATGCGGCCTGGAAAATGCAGAACTCATGACTAAATAGCGATAAAAAAATTCTCGCATTTGGCATCGACTGCCATCCTAACCCACTCATTCATTGACCGCTCTGACTGCTCTACAGCTATCCTGACCCGATCATCTATGGACTGCTCGGACTGCTCTACTGTCATGACCCGATCTCTCAATGCTTGATTTTCTAATCGTAATTCTCGCACTTCATTGGATAGAGAACTGAATCGACCCAACCTTAAGAGTCATAACACAATCATATATACAACCCGCGCATGGGAGCTAAGGTCATAGAGGGTGTTCTTTTTGCTTCCACCAACCACATCATAATATATATCATTTATCGCTTCATCTGATAACCTCACTATATATCTCCCTCTATATCAGACTGAGATGTTTGTGCAACTCGATCAATCATATCATCCTGTTTAAAAATTATTAGTATTAGATAATAAACAATTAATAAACCTAATCATTTTTAAATATGAATAGTAAAATTATTTATTCTTATGTCGCCTTCGATCTTGTATCCACAAAAGTGTCAACCTTTTTCTTATGGGTACTGCAAAATATCTCCCAATAAGTACCGAATCTATGTAAAATATTTATCTGAAAAGATAATATTTAAAATTTAAAACTTATTATCAATTATAAAAATTTTAAATAATGTTATTATGAACTCACCAAATCCAATGCATGCTCTACAATAGATCGTGATCCAATTGTATGTTTTGGCGATCCAATGCTCGTGCCACCGGGCTCGAAATTTCTATTGCTTTGTGCAATCGCTAAATTTCGCTATCATTTTTCTGCAACCCAAACACTTTGTCATTCATCCCATACCTCATCAGGCATATATGAAGATTTTTTTTCATTTTTTCTTTACTTGTACATAAGATCTTTGTTCAATTTCTGACAATAATTATTCCAAATCATTTTGAATTCTTCTTCGTGGCCTAACTCCCAGATATACTTTTTCTTAAAAAATATCAAAAATATTAATATTAGACAATAATGGACACCAAGAAATTTTTATGTTGTGAGCGTCAATGCTACTAGAAATAAGGTCAACTATTCCATGTTTCTTTGCAATTCTGATAATGAAACTACAACAACTGATAATGATCTTGTAAGATCAACTATTCACACTTGGAAACAAAATTAAATCAAGAAATTAGCAACAGCACAAATAATCAAAAATCCAAAAGATGCATGGAATAGATACCATCAGAATGACTTGGTTTAATTTAAGAGTTCAAAAATTGACCTTAAGCCTAAAGGAATAGCAGTGGAGGTTTTGTTGTGGGGGACAGAAGGAAAGAGGATGCGATGGAGGTCGATGGAGCTTGGACTGCTTGAGAAGGCAAGGCGTCGACCGACCAAAGATGAGAAGGCGTCAACTGACCAGAGATGGGTAGGCGTCAAGAATGCACAAGTCAACGCGAGTGAGGGGAACGATGAAGGCAACCGCAAGGGATGCACAGTAGACTATTAGAGAATCGACACAGTAAAAAAATGACAGATGGGGAATTAGGTTATAAGGTTGTTATAAGATATAGCGACATTCATAAAATTTGTTATGATAAAAAAAATCTAACATGATATTTTATTTTTAAAAATAACCCTTTTTAATAAATATCATTAAAATTTATTTATAATGATATTTTAAATTAAATATCATTAAGAAAGTGTCGTGATAGGCCATATTTCTAATAGTGAATGACTCTATGCCAAAAGTGACTAAGTTTTTTTCTAAAAATCTTCAAAACTAAGCCTAAAAGGGATCATGAGTCACGAGAATTTGAGCATGCTGAGAGTGAGGAGAGTGTCGAGTAGATAATGTCCAAGTTTAAAGTAAATTTAAATTATCTAAATGCATCAATGAATTTTAACTAAAATTCATCAAAAAAATATGAAATATGAAAATTTTAATATAATCAAACTAAGAAAGTGAAAGAAACATGTTAGTACAATTCTTGAGTGAATCAGATGTGTCTAAACCCAACAATAACTCCATGCTAAAAATGAATCAAAGTTAAAAGTGACTCAAGATGTTTTGAGGTTGGCAAAACTAAAAATAGTGCATGATTTAGTAAAATGTAAAATATAATATAAGATATTTGTGAAACCTAAATGGGTGGCCCAGTAAATTACTAAATATTTGTATAAAAACTACAAAAATTAATATATATGAGGAGATATAATTTACTCACTGAATACTATTTTTCCAACACCTCCCATGCCAAGTTGCACGCAAAAAGAACATAATACTTTTTTTTCTCTTCTTTCTTCCTGTAGTTCCATGGGTAACTATAATCATGGTAAACTCATCCTCAATTCTTCTAGCAAGTTGGGACATCTCACTTCGTAAGAAAGCTTGCTGACTGTCAAAAAACACATTTCTGGGTTTTATTTCCAATTTCCCTCAGCTGTCTCAGATTGGGAATAAAAAACTATGACCTAAGAAAAAAAAAAGAGACGGAAAGAATAAGTACCAAGGATTGGCTTTGGATCGTAAGGGTAGCGCGGCTCAGAATTGCGTCGATCTGCCCCAGCCTACTCCAGTCGCAAGCCTCAACAGGATGCCGAACGACAGGCAGAAGCTTGTCGTGGGAGGATCGGACAAGGCAGGTAGGGCTGGGATCGGAATGGGAACAGCGAAGGGAATAGGGTTCGGGGAAGAACAAGATGTAAAAGGGGCGGCGGCGCTGTGATGGCTTTGCGAAACCAATTTAGCGTAATGAAATGGGAGATCGGGTGAAATGGGATATCGGGTCTGTAGCAAAATGCGGGTTGACGGTGTCGGATCCACTAAACAATAGATTCTGATTAGGCTCGAAACAGATTGGCACCAAATGCGCCCTCAGTTTATTTAAGTTAATTTGTTATAAATTTTATGAGCTCAAGTTAGATTTGAAAAAATTTTTAGAGCTTAAGTTATGATAATTTTGTCCTTATAATTTAGATAAATTAATCAGCTAACATATTAAATTTATATTTTTTTTATGATATGTTATAGATAATTTAAGATAGTAAAAAATTATATTTTTTTGTATGTGGATAAAAAATAGATAAATAAATTTATAATTAAAATTTAGACAAAGTTAATAAATATTATAGTTATAAATTGTTCATGAGTTGTATTTATGAATTTTCATGGATTGAGTTCATTTTTTTCAAACTTATTTATTATTAAATGAACATAAAGATTTTTTTTATAACACCAAATTTATTTATAAATGTCTTAGCATGAACACATGTAATACAAAAAGATCTGTGTTTATGAGTCATACCATGCACAAATGTATATAGTTCGTCAACATGTCGCACGCTCATATGCTAAATTTTCGTAAATTTTTTATTTCACTGTAGATATTATCCATTAAAGTCTCATAAAACTTGGTCACAAAATTTAGAGGGGAAGGGAAAGGTAGAGGTAAATTTCAATCTTTAAGTCAATTTATTTATTTTTATCAAAAGAGGTGAATTTAATGATCAAATAAAGAATTAATTACCTTAAAATCAATAGCAGGTCCATTCTTCAAGCATAACCAACGAGTTTGGTGCCAAGACTCTCTAATAAATGTAATGAAAGGTTTTTTGAGAAGTCGGCTTACCATGTCTATGTGGATGTTGAATTTAATCTGTTAAGATGGATTTAATTATAATTTATATATTCAGATATGAATCAAATTTATTTAAGTGATCTAACTAAGATTTATTCAATTTCAAATTATTAGATGTGAATTAAATATATAGAACTTGTTAGCTCGATCTATTATTATTTATGAATTGATAACAGTTCAGATTTTTTATATATAGGATTGGTCCCTAAGAGTTTAGAATTAACTAACATCTTGTCTTTGTTTCTCATTGATGAAGGTTTTGCGGTGTCGTTATCTTAATTTCCTTGGAAGATCATCTTCTTGTTTTCGTTTCATCTTCTTCCACGAGAATCTAGCAGTTGACGATGTAGGACAAGAATAATGACTTTCTAATCAGGTTTCCTATCTTTGTTTATGTATTTTTATTTGTATATCATGTTTCATTGAAACTAAATCTTCATGTTTTATGATTAATTTATTTTCTCTCTCTACATGAATTCTATTTTGGTTCCCTGAATTCACGTAGTTAAAAAATTTAAATTCTTTCAAATAGTGTCGGAACTTAGAATTTATTTCATTGTATTTCATTGTTTACAAGATTTATAAAACAACAGTCTCACGAAAATCTTCTAAGTCATCCACCGCAAAGATGCGCCCGCACAATTGTGATTTATTAAATCTCATAGGGTATATTTGGTTGGAGGTCATTCGTGATTATCTTGGTTATGTGATTACCAAGTAATCACATAACCAAAGCTATAAAGAATAAAACATAACCTAATGTTGTTTGGTTTAATCCTAAGTAATGAGATAAAACCTTGTTTGTTTGAAGGTTTTAATATATTACTTACTTTAACATTTATTATATTATCCCTAGTTCAATTATAATTATTTTTACAACTAAATTAATTTGATATTTAATTGATTTTAAAATTAAATTAAATTATTAATTATAATATTAATAATATAATATATATTATAATTAAATTATTTGTATAACTTATACTATTTGCATTTTTAATTACAATTATTATTTTTTATAATTAAATTATAATTATATATAATTATATATATATATAATTATTTTTATTTTTATTTTTATTTTTGTTTAAAAAAATGAAAATAATGAAAACTTCGATGCCAAATTCGACCTATCCGTGCTCACAAAGATCACATGCATCAAAATTAAACCGATTCAATACCTCACAAATGAGAAATGGATATGATATGACAGTTTTCAGTATTAAAACTGAAACCAACCAACTCCAATCAATGCTGCAACAAAAAGATATCAGTGAATCTGTTTTCATTCAATTAGAAAACAAACATGATATAATTCAAACTACTTATTCAAAGAATTAATTATGCATGAGTATAATTATCAAGCAGCACATGAATATCATGAATTATATAGGAAACAATCAAACAAACACTTTCTCTTGATATCATGATTAGAAACCTTATTAGAGGCAACGATGCTCACAGTGTTTTCCTTGGCCATCCTTCATCAGAAACCTTATCAGAGGCAATGTTGCTCACAGTGTTATATAGGAAACAATCAAACAAAACAATTGTTAAACCAACTTTTTATCTCCTGGTGACCAACTGATAAATCTTCCAGTTTTCCTTGACCATCCTTCATGATCTTCCTTCTGTGTATAAGTTGAGCCATCGCTCTCCTTACTGAACTTGAACCACGAGGCGAGCACTTGATTTGAGAGGCAAATAGGGTAAGAATTTAAAAAAAACAAATTATACAAGATTTTGAATCCAGTACATTTGACTCACCTAGCATAAAGAAGCATGTATGCACCTTTCATCAGAGTTCAGAATTTGTTTCATCGTGTTTCAGAGTTTACAAGATTTATAAAACAACAGTCTCAAGAAAATCTTCGAGTCATCCACTACAAAGATGCAGCCGCACAATTGCGATTTATTAAATCTCATGGGTACGTATCTCATTCGTATGGATTCATGAATCTATACAATCCCTGAATGCCAAAACAAATTTTAATGAGAAAGCCAAAAGCATAAGAACGTGGAACATGGGAAAGCCAAAAAGAAAAAATAATATTTTTTTCTTATAAGGGCGAGGATTTTTGTTTCTTCTTTTAGCTGAAATTGATCATCATCATTATTAGTAAGTTTGCCATAGATGAGCAATGCTTTAAGATGATCAAGTGATCAAATAATTGATAATCCTAAATTGATGATAAAATTAATTATCTAATTTGATTGCTTCTAGTAATCAATTTAATTGATCAATTGGATGACCTTTAAGTGATCAATTGGTGATCACCAATCGATGGTCATTAATCAATAATCGATTGATGAGTTAGATATCGAACACATAAAAGTTTGTGATCGATTAGCGAGATCGATTGGTTGACACCAATTGATTGTCACTTTCAATCAATTGATAATTATGAAGTCACATACAATAGACTTTCAAATCAATTGGGATAATCGATTGAGTGATATCAATCGATTGTCATATGGTATCAATCTATTGACAAGTCTAACGTTTTGAACTATTAAGTAGGGATGGCAATTAGACCCGGACCCGATGGGGAATCCGTTCCCCGATCCCATTTTGACCGGGGAATCCCCGAATCCGAGAAAGCGGGGATAGGGATGGGGAATCCCCGAATCTCGGAAAGCGGGGATGGTATTCCAAAAATTCTCCGTCCCCATCCCCGAACCCGACTTTGATAATTTCATTCATTGAGATTCATTAATTTGATTATATCCTTATATCAAATGAAAAAATAAGTCATATTGATAATTACTTGTTTGAATACTATAGTTTCATTATTTCTAAAATAAATAATATTTTCTTTTTTTAATTAATAAAAAAGTAATAAATTTTAAAAAATACTTTTTAAATATGTCATGACGGGGATGGGGATGAGTATGGGTATGGGGATACCCATAGAAATACCCGCGGGGAAAACCACCTCCGAAATCTATGGGGATCTCCGAAACCCGCTGGATACCCGAAACCCGACGGGGACGGGGATGATATTTAAATTATGATACCCGACGGGGATGGGGACGAGGATGGTATATGGGTTTGGGTTTCGGGGACGGGGATGGAGAAGAATTCCCCGCCAATCCCCGAACCCGTTGCCATCCCTACTATTAAGGTTGATCAAGTGCTTATCTGTTCGGTTAAAGTTCCTAGAGTCTTTTTGCGTCTATCTACACACGTGTTACTAAATTGAACTATTGTGTCGGTCTAAAGGAAGACGTATTAGATAGGTTAGTGCATTATGTGTCGGTAGATGTATATCTATGCTAATTAAACTATTGTTTGAGTCAATTACTTTTATGTCAAATGTTACGTCCGAAGAGATGACCGTCTAAAAAATTTCGACAATATTTCCCCTGTAACTATGACAATTCCTTTAATACATATGTACAGAAAGACCAACACGGTCATAATATGGACTACACGTCCAACCACACAACACAGATACATAACAGATAAGATATAAGGCCTACACGGCCATGACAACTAAACTAACACATGCAACTAAAATAAAATATAAAATTGACAAGTCCACACAATATCACAAGAGTTACGCAGCAACAAGATAGAAAACTTCATAGCAGGAACATAACAAGTCCGACAAAACACACAACCATGAGAATAAATCTAAAATCCTCAAATACAATCCATGTCCACGAATAACGAATAAAAATCCATAACGAATACAACTAGAAACCATACAAACGACCACATAAAACCTCCTCTTCTGTGAGATGGATATAACCAAGCAACATCTCCAAACTCCAAGTGAAACCTATTTGCTACCTGGAGAGAAAACATGATAAACCCTAGGGTCTAGGTAGTGAGCATCAGATACTCAGTGAGTACAGGATAGAAGTTCATGTAAAGATAGGTATCAGCAGGAATAATAACAACAGAAATAACAGGAGATATACAGTCTCTACAAGTGATACATAAGAAAAGATCAATACTGTAAACAGATGTAGGAATCATGCAAGATCAAGTAGTGCATGACATGTCATACAATGCAGCAGGTATATATATCAATCAAGTGCAACAGTCACACACAAGCATACTGTAAATAACAGTGCAAGATAATAGTAATCATAATAGCAAATGCATGCAAATATGCAACACACATCACAAGTAACATGCATGGTCAATGTCTGTACTCGTCATCCTCAGTCACTCACCCAGTGCAGTGAAATGAGGCGCATAACAAGACATACTGCGCAGACTCCTACAACTAAACACCCTAATCAGGTGGAGAGCGGGCAATGTCTCTCAAGAGGGCAATATAGTTAATCTTGGTCGCACCCAACTATGGCGCAACAATTGCTCTCACCCAAGTGCCACCACAATACGGTGTTAGGGGAGTGCCAACAACAACAACAGCCAATGACCATCAACAACACTACTACTAGCATGTAGATGCCATGATGATCATCCAACATATAATAGCTACAACAAATCAGCATAATAAATAGGAATCAAGAGGGATCATCATAGATCAACGATACAAAAGTTGAGACTGTACTATCAATAGATAGATCAATAAGAGGTCAACCAATATGTATCAAACAACGAACGGTATAAGGTATCAACTAGGTAACTAGCATAGGTAACAGGAGCAGCAACAGAATAAATCAGATCATGTCAAAGGTCAACAAGCAAGTATCAAGCAATGAATATCAACAGGTATCAACTAGATAAATAGCGCAAGTAGCAGAAGTATCAACAGGAAAAATAGAAGCAACTGACAAGAAATCATGCACCAAGAAAGAAAACCTATATTGATCAAGTACAGGATACCTACCTGAATCAGATGCCTGTCAATAATAAAACCCCTAAACTGAGCTTAGAGTATAATAGGACCGATCAACTCAAGGTCCTAAAATTAAACAACAAAATATTTCCTTACTAAATGATACTATATTAAATTTACAGTTATTAACTTCTATAATTTAATCCACTAATCCCTTTATTAATTGATAAATCATAAATAGATTATCACTCCCGTTCTATTTGTTATAGATCAAAACAAGTCATGATCATTAATTACTAACCTAATTAATTCAATAAAATCCCACTAAACTATTCAACCCTAATTTCAACATTAATAATAACTCAACTAACAACCAACAACCTATTAATTAAATCTTCATCACGGCTCTAACATCAACCTAATCAAATCGATCCATAAAATTCCAATCTACAAATCAAGCAACCCCTAATCAACAGATCAACCTCCTAAACTCACTGAAACCAATTCAACATTAACAACAACACCAATCCAACAGTAACCGAAATCTAGATTATCAAGATCACTAAACAAACCATCCAACTCAATCAATAAAATCCATTGTTAATCACTAATAATCAAACTAAAATCCACAAGAAGCTTACCTCAGATAGAACTAATGTCTTGCCTAGAATCCAGCTCTGATTTCCCTTCTTTCTGTTGATCTAAAGAAACTGATCCAAGCAAAACTCATCAATCAAACCATAATCCATTTAACAGAGCCGAAACTTCAATCACCATTAAGAATCTGATTCAATAATAGAAACCTCACCTCTAATCTATGCCCTAATCTGATTCCTCCTCCGATCAACTCCTTCTTCTTCCCTCACGGGTGGGAACAGAATGACGAACTCCAAATTCCAAGTCCACACTTTGAAGAGGATGCCGAACGAAAACTAAGGAGATTCAAGGAACCCTAATGAAACTCAACTCAAAATAACCCAAGCACAACACAATCCAACTCCGATTCCCACTTATCGATCGATTTTGCCTCCTACCCGTGCCGATTGAATGTAAAATATCAACCATTTAGGGATAATTTTTAAATAAATTAACCCTAATTAAAAGTTAATTATCAACTTAATTACATAGATAATTAAATAAATTTTTATAGGCTTAATAACTGGCCCAAATAAGAGCCCATTTATAAGGCCCAATTAACTATTAATGAAGTTATGGGTTAATTGATTTAATGGGTTAATGGGTTAAAAAGAAGCTAATGGTTAAAAGGTTAATGAGTTAAGCTAGAAGATCCGAAACTCGTTAAGCCAATATAAAGCTGAAACCCGATCGCGATCTCCCTTCTCAGTTTCGCGATCCTCTCCTCTGCTCATCGTCTCCTTCCTCTGTTCTTCGCTGTTCGCTGCGATCGGGCGAGTCCGGGCATGAGCTGTTGGTGTTGAGGAACGTCGGAGACCAGGGTGGATTGCTGGAGCTTGGTTTTTCGTCGGAGGAAGCTTGGATCGGGGGTGGAGGTGGATCTGAGAGGTGTGTTCGTTGGTGAATCCAGAAAGGAAATCGATAAAGGTTAACTTAGGTTTTGGTTTCCACGGTTTTCTGGAGTTGAGATCTGTGTTGGTTTTCTTCAGTTTCTTGGATCTATATAGAGTTCTTAGGCTTAGTATGTAGCCATTCTTGGATTTCTTTGGTTTTCTCAGATTGGGTGTTGCTTTCGATTTTGATGAAGCTTACAACGTGATTGCTTGAATCCGATTGAAGGGACTCCTCTCATTTGGTCCGATCGATGAGGACGACGACTTCGACCGAGAAGGGAAGAGTCGGAGCAAGGCACGGTGTTGAGGTAAGTTCTTGATGTTAGGTTTCTTTCAATGTGGTAGGGTTGTTTAAGGTGGTTCAGATCTTGGAGTTTTAAAGGTTTCTTGTGGAGATTCTATGGTTTTGTTGAGGGATTTCAGAAATTGCTTGGGTTCACAGATTGGTGATAAATTCTTGAATCAAGTTGGATTCGGCGGGTTGATTCTTGATCGGAGCTGAAGCAAAGGCTAATTTAGGGCACGATTAGAGCCGATCCTGAGGTGAAATCTTTGAACCCGTTTCTGGTAGGATTCCTTTGTTCGATTATTGGCTGGTTACTGTTTGATGGTGAATGTTGGTAAGGTAGGGAATCTAGCCTTGATGTGTTTGATTTCTTTAAATGAGCAGAAGAAGAACAGTGGCAAGGAAAAAATCAAGGTTACTAGGGCAGAGGATTTATTGGAGGTATGTTCGTGGATTTGATTAGTTTTTTTCCTAATTAGCAATGGATGTTGTGGATTATCTTGGATAGGAGACTGATCTGTTCTTGGATCTAATGGATCAGCAACACAGGGGTTTGATCAGGAGCTGGGCTAAGGTTTAGGCCAAGGAAATCTAAGGTAATCCTTGAAACAATGCTTGTAGGATTCTTACTCTATTCTATTTGGTTTAAGTGGTGGTTAAGGCACTTAGAATTTATCTAATGAAGATGTGTTTAGTTAAGTTTGTTCTACTTATATGTTGGAATGGGTTAATAAGATTAATTAATTAATTGATTAATATTGTTAATTAATTAATTGATTAAATCTTGTTAATAGAAATATAATGGGTAGATTAGTCTAACCCAAGTTAGCTTAATTGAATAGATTAAACTAACTTTGATTCAATTAGGGTTTCTTCGATACAGCATGATATTTAG
>NC_133872.1:4864717-4868609 GCF_044706935.1 Curcuma longa | reverse complement strand
AAGGGTTTCGAGGATGTTAGCCATGATAATGTTATGTTCTTATCCAGTGCCAAGGCGTTAAAATGGGTTTATACTATGATGTAACATGCTAATAAAATGAAATGAAAATGATGCATGAATGTTCATGAGGCTATGACAAAGAAATAAAAGGAACATTCATGATAAAAAAATGAAGAAAAGCATGTACATCATTATTTTACTTTAATGCATGGCTTGTACCGGACACCGAAGGACGGGGTGAAGGTGGTCCAAGGGATGGGCTCCAAGGTGCCCCTAGGTCGACGGTCTGGTGTACGGACCTAGTGCCCCTAGGTCGATGGTCTGGTGTACGGACCAAGTGCCCCTAGGTCGATGGTCTGGTGTACGGACCTAGTGCCCCTAGGTCGACGGTCTGGTGTACGGACCTAGTAAGGGTGCTCATGTCAATATCATGTTCATGTAAATACCATGTTTATGTAAATGCTAAACGTTGATTAAATGCTATGTTTCATGTGACGATGGGATTTTGTGAGTAGGAAAGGAGCTTACTAAGCCTTGTGCTTATAGATTCTTTCTTATGTTGCAGATCCAAATAGAAGTCACTAAACTAAGGGAAGCAGCAGGAAAGGGCTGATAAAGATGTGTGTGGTGGTGACTTGGCAGAGATCCTGGCAATCTAATGATTATGAATTTTATATTGCATGCTTAAATGTCTGGATGTTTTCTATGATTGAATGTTTATGACATGCTAAGAAGTTTCTTAACTAGAACTTGATATCTGGACAATACATGCACCATAGGTTTTGTTTATCACATATGAAATCCCTATTATGAAATTTGTTTTATGTTTCCGCTGCAAAGTTTTCATGGTTTTCGTATGTGGTCTAAATGAATGAATGAAATAGAGTAACTGTAGTGTCCGTCTAGGCCCACGTAAGGGCGGGCGTTACAGAATGGTATCAGAGCGATTTGCCATCTCACTACACACACATCAAGCCTGCATCCTGCCGCTTCCAAGTAAGAATCCTATGCTTACTTTATTTAATGATTTAAATGATCAAGAATGTTATGTTAGATGATGGAAGCATGCTCTTATTCTAGAAAAATGCAATAAGGAAGATACCTTACCTTACCTTAGGATGAAGAATGTTTTAGATGCATGAATACCAATGGGGAACGACAATAAGTCATACTAGCCTACTTGTTAGTTTGAAAGAAAACATGGCTAGAAGAAGTAATGAAAGGAATGAGATAGTACCCCATCTGATATGATGTATGATGGTAGTGGATGATACCATGTTTTTATGTTGCTAAAACTAGGGTTAGGGAAATACCAAGCCTATATGTTTATGATAATGGAATGCTTTGAGGCTAGAGGGAAAGATAAATTCCCAAACATGCTTACTAATGATCTTCCATGTCATGCTATGATATTGACAAGTATAAGGTGATGAGATGTGGATTATTATATCAAAGGAAATAGATATGCCACCATAAGCTTTAGATTGCAAGATCAAGATGATGTAAGTTATGAAAGTCGATCTATTTAGATACTAGATCGAGAAGTCAAGAGACTAAGGAATAAGAAGATGCCCTTAGTGAAGGTTCTGTGGCAAAAAGCAATGGTTCAAAGAAGCCACCTAGGAATGCGAGGGCAATGAGAAAACAAAAGTACCTAAATTATTCTAAAGTTCGAGGACGAACTTTTTATAAGGAAGGGAGAATTGTAACGCCCCGCAAAAACCCTTTCAATATTTCCTTAATATTGAATAGGTTACAAGGAATGATAGTTTAGGTTATGGAAGTTTTAGGGAAAGTACTAATGGGCCTTGCAAGGGCTCTTAATAGGGTAGACCTCTAATGGAGGACTAATAGAGTTCATCTTAATGGGCTTATGTAATGGATAACAAGTAATGGGCTCTTATGTGGGCTTTGCCAAAAGAAAAAAAAAAAAAAAGAAATGGAGATGCCAAGGATTGAACCTTGGACCTCATGGAAAGTGGCAAGCCTAAGAAGCATGAGTTAGCCACAAGTTCTAGCAAGTAATTGCTATGAAAAGGAAAGGGAAAATCTAGTTAAAGCTAAGGTTTTAGGAAGAGGCAAGTGAAGAGACACTTGGGTGCCTTTACTTCATGAGTTAGTGAGAATTTAATGAAAGAAGTTGAAAGGTTGGGAATTAATGGACATGTTAATGAGGATTTATGAAAGGAGTTACCAAATGGAGTTGTAACTCCTCTTCACTCCCCTTTATATATCTCTCTCCCTCACTCAAGTCCTCATTCCCTCTCTTTGCTCCTTGGCCGAGAGCCTTGTGAGTTCTCTTTTCCTTGTGTTGTGACCGAGAGGTGTTGGAGACCATTCCACTTTTCTCTCGTTTGTTTCCTTGGCCGAGAGGTTTGGAGAATCCATAAGACTTCAAGGGAAAGAGCTAAGAGGCTTTAGGGGGGGAGAACAAGGGGAAGAACCCATGGATACCAAGGCTTGAACCTCTTGTTTAGGGTATAAGAATATTCTAAACCTATGTAAGTTCCCCTCACCTGCAACATATTTGTTATGTTATGGTTTCATGAATGTTTTCTCATGTGTTATGTTTTGTGTTGCAAAAGCCATGAAGAACCTTTTTGAATGTTTCGGCCAATGCATGATTAAGTATAGATGATGATTATTAAAACCTAATCCATGTTCTATATGCTTGGTAACTTATTTTACATGATCTAGAGTTCTTGTGGTTAGATTCAAAACCCACCAAAAGTAAACCCTAAATGGAACATTCGGCCATGATAGGTTATGGAACCTAAGGAATGATTTTTAAACCTAAAGATGGCTTAATACATGTTAAATGAATTATTTGGTTTATGATGCCATTGAGTAATTTAGCTTTCATGTGTTTAAAGAAACCTAGGGTTTCCATGAAGGTGAGTTTCAGCCCTTGGTTCTTAAATCATGTTTTAGGGGTTAAGGGTTTCGAGGATGTTAGCCATGATAATGTTATGTTCTTATCCCGTGCCAAGGCGTTAAAATGAGTTTATACTATGATGTAACATGCTAATAAAATGAAATGAAAATGATGCATGAATGTTCATGAGGCTTTGACAAAGAAATAAAAGGAACATTCATGATAAAAAAATGAAGAAAAGCATGTACATCATTATTTTACTTTAATGCATGGCTTGTACCGGACACCGAAGGACGGGGTGAAGCTGGTCCAAGGGA
This sequence comes from Curcuma longa, assembly GCF_044706935.1. Lineage (NCBI taxonomy): Eukaryota > Viridiplantae > Streptophyta > Magnoliopsida > Zingiberales > Zingiberaceae > Curcuma > Curcuma longa. The sequence continues at coordinate 4,865,417 of NC_133872.1, read as the reverse complement.
TGGGCTCCAAGGTGCCCCTAGGTCGACGGTCTGGTGTACGGACCTAGTTCCCCTAGGTCGATGGTCTGGTGTACGGACCTAGTGCCCCTAGGTCGACGGTCTGGTGTATGGACCTAGTGCCCCTAGGTCGACAGTCTGGTGTACGGACCTAGTAAGGGATGGGCTTCAAGATGCCCCTAGGCCGATGGTCTAAAGTATGTGCCTAGCAAGATGATGAATGAATGGGTACAAGCCGGGGACACCCAAAAATGATGTAATGATTATGTTTAACTATTATATGATATGTTTTCAAAAAGCATCCTAAATGTTTATGCACATGATTATATGCATATGAAATGCTAAAGATGAATACATGATTATATGCTTAAGAAATGCTAAGATGAGTTCATGATTATATGCTCATGTCAATATCATGTTCATGTAAATACCATGTTTATGTAAATGCTAAACGTTGATTTAATGCTATGTTTCATGTGACGATGGGATTTTGTGAGTAGGAAATGAGCTTACTGTAATACCCGTAGATTTCCTTCTATAATTCTGGAAATATGATGAAGGATTGTCTGAAAAAGGGTTTAGAATATTTCTAAATAGCCCTTGATGACAAAATGGCCCTTAGCTTTAAGGGACCATAAGCAGGCTAATTTCCCTAATGACCCTATGGTTTAAATGTTTTACTAAGGGTTATCCCTTATAAGGG
>NC_133872.1:4842031-4864617 GCF_044706935.1 Curcuma longa | reverse complement strand
TATATATATCCAAACCATACAATTAATATCCAAATGCAACTTCTCGATTTACCTCCTCACAAATGGTCGTGGGGCCAACCGTGTGAGGCCACTAGAGTGGCGAATTCCACCTTTTACAAAAATATAATCAATATCCAAATGATACTCCATGATACAAGCATTATCTAAATGATAAAATTATGTCATCATCCAACCCTACATCAAATAAAACCAATGGAAAGATAATCAGTTTACAATATAATAAATATCAACATACATAATAGCAACTAATGTTAATCTTAACATAAAATTAAATTTAATGAACTAACTAGACACACCATACATAGATAACATATCAGAGGAATGCATCTGAAATAGACTCCATGTAACATCAGCAAACCTAATATTGTACAAGTAGATGTACTAAAAATTCTTATTTACTTTATTTTATAACTTGATGAAGATATTGTATACATTAGGTTGCACAAGTAGATGTACTAAAAATTTTTATTCTCGACGGAATGGTTTAGATTTTAATCATGTTTGATCAATTACATGTGCAACGCATGAGTCATTCAACTAGTAAATATTAAGAATTCAAGCACTTGCCAATTTGTCACTTGAAATGTGCCACCTGACAATACTGCTTGTTACTTTGTAAAGCAACCATGCGGTGTTAGTTTTGGAGAAGATTTATCATTGTTGTCACACTCCAGTTAGATGAGAGAACTAACCTATTAAGTTATTAGATCCAACTACTAGCCCCAAATCTGTAAGCCCAAATTAGTATTAGCTTGTTCATCTAAGCCTATAGAACTCGTTTATGAATCAACCACTCACAATGTGGTACTAAAGTGAGGTGTCACAATTGTTTTGGTCTAGTTATTTTCATTTTCCATATGCTCAACTTTTATCACGATTATTGTAATGCAGCACTTCAGAAGTTGAAAGTACTTCAGAAGTTGAAAGTACTTCAGAAGCTGGAAGTTTTGAACTTGGGATTCAACAGCGATAGTGATGCATGTCTTGTGCATCTTAAAGGTAAAATCTCATTTGCCATTATCATCTGACTCTTAATATCATTTTTAACTTCTGACTGTATTGCATTGACTGACGCCATTTAATAAGATATCATTCTCAATATAATTCTCATGGTTTTTTTCTAAGTTAGATTGTAGTTCAAAGTAATCAGTCTTTTGCATGATATAGTACCATCTTATGTCTCTTAGTCTTATGGTTGCATATATCACGAGTTCTTTGATTTGTTGTTGCTTTTTATGTCTTTAATATGGCAGCAAAACTTTATCAACACTTGGAATTTCTGAACCTCACTACTGTGAGTTTGTGATCTAAGTGGCATTTCTATTGAGTTTTCTTAATTGTTGGTGAATTGTAGATTTGATCAACAAAAACGATACGCTGCATGAAATATTAACAAGAAAAGTAACATGACATAGTGGCAGTCCACGTATGCCATGCCACGGGGAGCTGTTTTTTCTGCTGCTGCGGCGCGCTCGTTGAAATTTCTCCTCTGTGCTCGAAACCCTTTCCCTCCTCTGCGCCTGAAACCGTTTTCCCCGCCGCAACCCACCTTCCTTCCGCAGCCGCACCTTTTTCCTTCTCCAAGTGCGGCCTTTTCTCTCCTCTGCAACCGCCGCCGCAGCACCTTCTTCCTCCTCCAAGCGCGGCTTTTTCCCTCCTCTACGCCTGCCGCCGCCCACCTTCTTCCTCCTCCAACGCGACCGCCGCCGCCGCACATGCTCACTGTCATCGCTCCCCGCATCCGCATCATGCATCTCTGTTGTCATCGCTACCAGCCATCGACTAACGCCTTCCCATTGTGAGCAATCAGAGAACAGCCTTCACTGGCCTCCATCGTGCAACAAGCAAGGAGGAGCTCAAAGGTAGCTCTAAATTTCTTATTTCTCATTAAAATAGAATCCCAGTGAGTATTGGTCGTGTGAATCAGCCACTTGTTGCCTAGCAAGGCAGCAGCCCCCTCATTTGCAGCTGCACGCGAAGCGGCCGCTCATCGCCTGCCGAGGCAACGGCCGCCTCACGTGTGCACGACCAAAATAGTGTATCAGTACTAAAAAAAAAATCAAAATTGTAATTGATTACCTATAATATCTCTGGAAGTCTTAGGGTTCTTAGTAAGAGTACCTTGCAAAACAAAGTATAGCTTACCAACCAAAACAGAGTTCTTCCTCCTCCAACGCGGCCGCCGTCGGCTTGAGGCTTCGCTTCTTCCCTCTTCCTCGGCTCCTCCAATCGACCGAGCAGGTAACCACGTGAAGATCATGTTCCGTGTGTTTCAGTAAGACCTTTTGCTTCATTGCTTCGTAAATGTGGATAGGTGTTTGTGAAGTTTGAAACTTGACAATTATCATCGATGGTTTGTGAAGATTATATATATTTTCAAGTAGCATTTTTTTTAGCTTCCGGGATACTTTAAATTATCATAAAGGTTGATGACATTGGCCCTCTGCCTAGGGTTGCTAAGAATGATTTCGGTTCTTATTGCTAAGCTTTAAATTTTCTCATGAACTAGGCATGCTTCTGTTCTTATTGCATGATTTCGGTTCACCAACATTAAATTTTCTTGCATGATTTCAGTTCAAAAAAAAAATCATACACTTGTGATGCTTATTATTTCATTCAAGTGTTTCCCCATATTTACTCATGAGCTGATACAAGTCTCGTATTCGTATTCTGATACAAGTTCACTGATTTTCACCTTGTTTGAATTTAGGTCCTAAAATTGTCATGGAGCTAGTAATGCTTGAATCATGTGTGTCATTTGTTGGGATCGTCCCGGTGCAATGCGCGTGTTCTCACGTTTCACAAACGAGCGCAACGAAAATAAACAGATAATTAAACTAATTATTATCATACAATACACGCATGTATAAGCAGGAAATAACAAGTACAAGGCATGGCAGGAATTTAAAATTTGTAGCAAAACTAAATAATTCTGCGCGTATGGGAAGAAGGGGCGGCGGCGAACGGCGTCGCGGAGCAAAGTGACAACGTTTGAACAGTGTTGAAATCAATTGAGCGGTTCTCATTGTCGGAGTCCCACCTCTACTGGTGATCCACGCCAAAGCTTGCCCGTCTGGACGGCTTCGGAAGCCACGAGTCGCGTCATCGTCTTCGGTATTAGCCGATGATCGATGACGATCGATTTTGGTTCACTAACCAAACGACTTTTGATTTGAACGAGAGAAGCCTTATTCCGTTTTAAGTTCAATAAATAGTATAACCGTAAGGTGATAATCGCCTTAGGACTGTTGGCAACGGGCCGCAGCCACACCTTCGGCCGCCTAACACACCCACGCTGGCCAGCCACCCTTCCCCGCACCATTTCCAGCCTCCCTTACCGAAGATTCAACAGAATAAATGCAAAGAAACGACCAAATCTTACCGTGAAACACCTTCGTCGGCCGTATTCATCGTCGTTGCAGCCAAAGGACGGATCGGAGAGGAGAACGGGGATCGGTGGAGGCAGCACAGCGCAGAAACGAGATAGGGAAGAAGAAAAATCACGAAGGAAGAAGAAAGGGGATCGAGCGAAACGTTAAGTTAGGGCTTTGGCGACGAATACTGTTTCGTCGCCAAATTCGTCGCCAAATTGGCGACGAATCGTGAATTCGTCACCAAATTAAGTGGGTCCGGGTATTTAAGTTACGGTGGAATCGCCAAATTTAGCGACGAACCTATGATTTTAATTTCGTCGCTAATTTACGACGAATAGTGAAATTCGTCACAAATTTGCGACGAATTTTACGACAAATATAGATCATCGCAATTGTAGCAACAAAAATGGTTTTATCGTAAATTTCGTTACAAATTGGCAACAAATTCTTTTTTCGTCACAAAATTTGTCCCAAATTAGCGACGAATATTATTCGTCGCAAAATTTCGTTGCTGAATGGCTGTATTTTTGTAGTGTTACGAGTAACTACTACACGCAAAATCATTTTATGCGTAGGCCTTGCACAACCTGGCTCTGATATCACTGTTGAGATCGTCCCGGTGCAATGCGTGTGTTCTCACGTTTCACAAACGTGCGCAGCAGAAATAAACAGATAATTAAACTAATTATTATTATACAACACACGTATGCATAAGTAGGAAATAACAAATACAAGGCACGGCAGGAATTTAAAATTTGTAGAAAACTAAATAATTTTGCGCGTACCTCGTGAATGACGTTTGAACGGTGTTGAATCAATTGAGCGGTCCTCGTCGGAGTCCCGCCACTACTGGGGATCGGGAAGAAGGGCACGAGGAGGAAGACCTACAGTGCCCTAATCGCGCGATGGCTTTTTTTCTTGAGGAGCGATAGTAGCGCCTCTTTAAACCAGGGTTATTAGGATTTGAGTGTGGGCGTGGTGTGAGCCGGACCAATTAAACCGAATGAAACGGGCTGAACCAAACCATATTACTGTAGCAAACCAAGTTTAAACTTAGTTTACTTAATTCACTAACCAAACGAACTCCGATTTGATCTAAATTAGTTTTGTTCGATTCATTTTCATAAGACGAAGTTTCTCATCACATTCGTTCTACCAAAATCTCTTCCATCGTGAACCAAACCAAGTTGGTTCAATTTTGATTCAAAATTAAATCATTTAGTTTACTAACCAAACGACCTTTGATTTAAATGAAATCAATTTTGTTCATTTCATCTTTGTAAGACGAATTTCATCATATTGTCATTTGTCCGGTCCAACCAGACTTTATTTCTCTCGTTCTGAGAATCCAATTCTCAAACTCGTTTTAAGTCCTTCGGAGAACTTGTAGTGCGTGTGACCCAATAGGTTTTCAATTATGTTGGTCATCTGTAATTAACCATTAATTATGTAACGATCATGAGTGACACCTAATAAGTACATCATGATCCCCAATTGATCAAAAAATCAGCGATTGATTCCAAAACAATTCTAAACCTTTTAGCAGTTATACTGAATCGTGTCTCATTCCTTTCACCGTCTTATACCCGCTTGGTTCAGGACATGGTCTATGTGTCGATCCCCACTAGGATGACTACGTCACACTTAGCCCAAGCTGCTTTCTTATCCTGTGGATTCAAGTTATTCGTATATGTGTCCAAGAGCACTGTACTCTTGACATGTAATGCTTTAGCCAAAGACTTTTAATAATAATCCTGACAAGCGGTCGCAAGGTATACGTCTCCTTTTTCAAGGAACGGTAAATCCTCTGTGGGTCATTCAAACACCTTCGGGTACTTCGACTTATACCCAATCATCTCGGGTCTATACCTCCTCGGAGATGCTTGCTTAAGATGTCAAAGTATAAGTCTCCATGACTAAGATGACTTGAATACCGCAAGTTAAAGGAAACTCGCACTTAAACTGTACTAAGATCTTCATTGACATATGTATCGAACCATATGAAGTCTCAAGATAGATCACTCCAATGAATTGGTTACCTTTAACTAGCATCCACGTTTAACTCTCAACATCCAATGTCTCCAGCAGCAAGATCAGCTGTTTGGCTAACCAAGGAGTCTAAACGTGCTAGTCTTGACAGAATCAACGACGTCATTGCTCATCAATTCCTCGATTAGGGATAATTTTAATACATTTATAATTGCACATGTAGAGATGCTCACGAGTTGTGATCCAATTACAAATTCTCTCATGCTATGAATTGTATTGCGGATATTCAGTATTCGAGTTTAAGATCCAATCAAGCACATATAGAATGTGCACTCAAATAGTGAATTGCTATTTATCCAATAAATAGTATAACCGTAAGACGATTATTTTAGGACCTCTCAAATCTAACACCATTAAATGATAGTGATTTACAAGCATTAGGTGATTCATCAAGCAGTAAGGAAATTGATACTCCATAAGTTGGGATGCATTTTTCATTTGAGGAGGAAGCTCATGATTTTTACAAAACGTATGCCCAAGGTCTTGGTTTTGGTATTTCAAAAATGTACTCCAAAAAAGGGGATGATGGCCAGCAGAAGTACATTTCATTTGGATGTTCAAAAAATGGTAAGAGCATTCAAAGAGTTAAAAATTCCTTTTATCCTAGACCTTGTAGCAAAACAGATTGCAAAGCACGCATAAACATTAAAGTCTAGGATGATGGGGTATTTCTCATTACTAGTATTCACCTTGAACACAATCATGCGTTAAGTCCAAGGAAGTCGAGACATTTTAGATGCAACAAAGTGTTAGATTCCCAAACTAAGAGGAAATTAGAGTTGAATGATCAAGCGGGAATAACATTAAATAAAAGTTTTTAATCATTTGTTGCTAAAGCAGGTGGTTATGAAAATTTATCGTTTGATGAGAGAAAGTGCAAAAATTATGTGGTTGAAGCACGCAAATTAAGACTTGGGCATGGTGATGCAAAAGCCTTAAATAATTACTTTTATCGAATGCAAAGTAGAAATTCATATTTCTTTTATACGATTGATGTAGATAAAGATTGTCGTATAAGAAATATATTTTGGGCTGATGCTAGATGTAGGGCTTCATATGAGTATTTTTCTGATGTCATTACATTTGATACTACATATCTCACCAATAGTTATGATATGTCGTTTGCTCCATTTGTTGTAGTAAATCATCATGGTGAATCCTTGTTACTTGGTTGTGGTTTAATATCCAGGGAAGACTCTGAAACATTCATTTGGCTATTTAAATCATGGTTGGCATGCATGAGAGGACGAGCTCCACGATGCATTATTACGGATCAGTGCAAAGCCATAGAAATTGTAATTCTTGAGGTATTTCCATACTCTCATCATCGCTTATGTCTTTGGCATATAATGAACAAAATACCATCCAAGTTTGGTAGTCATGTCAACTATAAGTTGATAAAGAAAAATCTGAAAAATATTGTTTATAATTCTTTAACTCCTGAAGAATGTGATAGCAATTGAAAAAAATTGATTGAAGATTTTAATTTGGAGAACAATGATTGGTTGAGTTCTTTATGGGGTTGTCATCATAAGTGGATGCCTGTGTATGTGAAAGATAAATTTTGGGCAGGGATGTCAACAAGTCAAAGAAGTGAGAGTATGAATGCCTTTTTTGATGGTTATGTTCATTCGAAAACAACTTTGAAGCAGTTTGTTGAACAGTATAACAATGCTTTGAAAAGCAAGATTGAAAAGGAAAATAATTCTGATTTTGTATCTTTCAATTCAATTATTCCGGTCATTAGTGGTCATTCAATTGAAAAGTAATTTCAAAGTGTTTATACTAATAAGATATTCAAGTTATTTCAGGATGAAATCAGGAGTTTGATGTTTTGTAACACTTCCTTTGTGAAGCAAGAAGGGTCAACTATCTTATATGAAGTGGTGGAAATTGTATTGGGAAAAGAGGGAGCAACTCCAAAAGATGTTTCATTGTTGATACAATACAATGAGGTGGACTGTGAGATGAAATGTTTGTGCCGTCTCTTTGAATTTCGAGGAATTTTGTGTAGACATATGCTTTATGTTCTTATCAAAACAAATGTCATTAGAGTTCAAGAAAAGTATATTTTGGAACGATGGCGCAAATACATTAAACGTCAGTATCAAGGCATCACCAATATTTATGATGATTCTTATTATCATGAAGAAGAAAGACAAAGATATAATAATCTTCAACCCTTGATACAAGAAGTTCATCAGCTTGGGTCTAAAAATCTCGAGAGATTCTCTATTTTAATGGGGATATTGAAAGATGCAAAACAAAGACTCATGGATATTAATGTTGATGCAGTTTGTACCGATTGTTGTTTTGATGATTGACACAGATTTAAATTCATTTTAGCTGGACAAGAATTAAGTTCAATATTTTCAGATTGACCAATGACGGATGAGATTAGAGAGGGCTCGGTAGCTCGTTCTCCAGACTAGGTCACAGAGGGTTCGGTAGCTCGTTCTCTGGACCGGATGGAGTCAGAGAGGGCTCGGTAGCTCGTTCTTCGGACTAGGTCAGAGAGGGCTCGGTAGCTCGTTCTCTGGACCGGATGGAGTCGGAGAGGGCTCGGTAGCTCGTTCTCTGGACTAGGTCAGAGAGGGCTCGGTAGCTCGTTCTCTGGACCGAATGGAGTCGGAGAGGGCTCGGTAGCTCGTTCTCTGGACTAGGTCAGAGAGGGCTCGGTAGATCGTTCTCTAGACCGGATGGAGTCGGAGAGGGCTCGGTAGCTCGTTCTCCAGATTAGGTCAGAGAGGGCTCGGTAGCTCGTTCTCTGTACCGAACTATGGTCGGAGAAGGCTTGGTAGCCTGTCTTCAGACCGGATCATTGTCAGAGGAGGCTTGGGAGTCTGTTCTCTGAATACATGATCCAATGTGGTTGGCTCAGGTGAGACCCAAGTTAACCAAGTGATCAGATTGCATGAGTTTCAAATTCACTTTGGTGTAATCGATGGGTGAATCGATTAACCAAGGGCTAGTTGGTTAGTCGATCTGATGATCGATTACAAAGCATTCTGTAAGAATTCGGAAAACCCACAGAACACACCATAATCGATTGGGCAATCGATTATGGCCAACGGTAATCGATCAGTTGATCGATTACAAGCTTAATGAGGAATGCATTTAGCGATCGGTAATCGATCACCTGATCGATTACCATATCTTAATCGACCAACGGATCGATTAAGATATGTGGTAATCGATTGTTGTTTAGGCTTGATCGATTACACGGTTTACAGAGAAAAGAATTACGACGTTTAATCGATGGCCTGATCGATTAAGCCATTTCTGATCGTGTTCAGACTTCTGCTCTGCTCATTTCTGATTTCTGTTGATTTTTGTTACTTCTGATATTGCTTTGCTAATCCATCTCTGAGTTTGCAGATGAAGTTTGAACTCGAATGAAGAACAGGAAGAGTCAAGGTTTGGCTTTCTATTATGGCAGTTTGTCGACTTTTGGTTTTCAGGTAAAAGACACGGGAGACTGAGCTGCACAGGAGGATGATCAGAGTGTGCTGAGAGGAGCGTGGTCCAGCACAGAGGAGAGACCTCAGTGTGGTGCTGGAGAGCTCAACTGGCTCAGCAACTGGTTCAGTGTAGACCCGACCACGGGCCGGGTCCAGCCCGGACCCGGCCCGGGTCAACGGGCCGGTTGGCCCGTTGACCCGGTTAGCCGGGCCGAACCGGAACCGGCCCGGCAGGATGCCGGGCCGGTTACGGTTCAAGCCTTTTGGAACCGGCGGGTTCGGTTAACCGGCGGGTTGAACCGGCGGTTCAAGCGTTTAATTTTTTTTTTTTTGTTTTTCCGTTGGAACCGGCGGTTCCAACGGCTCCGAACCGCCGGTTCCAACGGCTCCGAACCGCCGGTTAACCGGCGGTTCGGAGCCGTTTGAGGTTTTTTTTATTTTTTTATTTTTTTTCCAACGGTTAGGATCATTTGACCATTTTTTGATCAATGGCTATGATTTAGTGTCCGTTATGATCCAAATTCTATAAATAGGGAGTTCATTTCATCATTTTCACACACTTTCTCTACTCTCTAACTCTCATTCTCAACTTCGCAAGTTCGCGTTCTCTAATCTCTACGCGTTTCCGAGTTCCGACTCCATCTTTCGACTACAATGGAAGGAGGCCGCGGTGGAAGTTCTTCACATCGATCTCGGAGGGGAAAAGAAATAGCGCACGAGGATCCCATTCCCAACATTCAATCCACCGATGATGAGATCGAGGCCCAACACCTTCCGACGCCCGAAACACAAGGAAGTACTGAAGCAATTACTTCTAAGGTTCGGGATAATCCTCCTCTAAAATCTTCTATTTTCACTAAACATTTTGAGAAAGTCACTCTTCCATCGGGAGAAATGCGTGCAAAATGCAAGCATTGCAATGCTTCCTACAAATTCCAAGCCGGCGGCGGCTATGGATCGTTAAAACGACATGTAGAAACGAAGCACCCGACAGAATATGGACTCGACTTTTCTCAAACACAATTATCTAGATTTTCTAGCGGTAGTAGTACTGATTCCGATTTATTTTTATATTCTGATAATAAATTAAGAGAGTCATTAGCTAAATTTGTTTCCGTAGAACATCTTTCTTTTAGTTTTGGATCTAAATGCACATTTGAAGATTTTTGTAAAGAATCTCTTAATCCATCTGCTAAACGTGTTCCTAGGACTACACTTACTCGTACAATTAAAAAATTAGTAAAACAAGGAAAAAAGAATTTAATTGATGAATTTAGTAAATTAAATAATAAAGTTTCTTTATGTGCCGATATTTGGAGTGATCATTGGCAAACTCATTCTTATATGGGTGTAACTTGTCATTGGATTGATAGCTCTTGGATCCTCCAAAAAAGGTTAATAGCTTATAGAGTTTTTGATGAATCACATACTGCCCATAACATTGCACAATTATTATGTTTAATTTTAGAAGAATATGGATTAACTCATAAAATATTTTCAATATCATTAGATAATGCTAGTTCTAATACCGCTTCTATAGATGAACTAAAATTTGTTTGCCAACCTGTTATTGGTGGTTTATTTTTTCATATTCGTTGTGTATGTCATGTTTTAAATTTATGTGTTCAAGATGGATTAAGACTTTTAGAAAATTATATTAAACCAATTAGAATCGCAATTTCATATTTATGGTCTCATCCATCTATGATGAAACAATGGGGTAGATTTTGTAAAGCTAATGGAATGAGACCTAAAAAATTTCCACGTGATGTACCAACACGTTGGAATTCCACATATCAACTATTACAAGATTCATTTCAATATAAAGATTTATTATGTTTATTTTTTACAGAAAATAGTAATACTAATATATATTTATTTTCACAACAATGGAATATTTGTAGTAATATTTGTGAAATTTTAAAAGTATTTAATGATGCAACCGAACAACTTTCCGGTGTTTATTATCCCACTGCTCATTTAGTTTTAGTGAATTTTTGTAGTATAGTATTAATTTTAAATGAACATATCAATAATGAAGCTTTAACTTCTTGTATATTAGCTATGAAAACTAAATGGGAAAAATATTTTTATTTAATTCTTGAAATTTATTTAGTTGCATTTGCTTTAGATCCTAGATTTAAATTAGAAGTTTTACAAGAAATGCTAACTTTATACTATGACGCTTTAATTCCTGTTAAAGATCCTTCTTCTCCTGATCCAGCTAGTATTATATATATTATTAGAAATTATTTATGTGATATTTATAATCAATATTATGTGAAATATGGAATACAAACTAATATTTCTGAAACACAACAACAAACTATTAGTACTAATTTAAAACTTTCAAAAGCACAACTTTTATTAAAAGAACGGACGAAACGTCCACGAGGATCCTCAAGTTCCACACAGGAACTTGAGAATTATTTTACCACTTCTTTTGATTTTAATGAAGCAGATAGTGAAGATTTCGATATTTTAAAGTGGTGGTCACAGAAGGCTCAAAGCTTTCCCGTTCTCTCCGTAATTGCCAAAGAAATTTTAGCATGTCCAGTGTCAACTGTTGCTGTGGAGCAGACATTCAGTGCCGGCGGCAACATACTAGATGAACGGCGATCAACTATGTCTCCCGACTCATTGGAAGCCCAAGCATTACTCGACGATTGGACCAGAGCCGAGAAAAGAATCCAAGGAATGCAACTTTCAGAAGACGAAGCCGAAGAATTTGATACGGAAGGAACGAATACAACGGGAGGAACGGGAGGAAATGGAAGTGAGTGATGTAAAAGGGTGAAATGTAAAAGAACTACGTGGGCTTTGATTCCCCTATACCCTAAGGGGATACGTAGGCAACTTAATAAGTGCAAGCCCTTTTTTTAATAAATTTTAAATTTTAAAATTTTTAATATAATAATCTCGAACCGTCGCGAACCGTGGCGAACCGTGAACCGAACCGTGAACCGGCGGTTCCGAACCGTGAACCGTAACCGTCTTGGGCGGTTAAGGTTAAGGGTCGACCTGCCATGAACCGTCGAACCGGCGATTCTGAACCGGGCGGTTCTGAACCGTCGAACCGTCGGTTCCGAACCGTTTTAGATCAATGTTATGGGTGTGCTATGGGCGTAAAGATTCAGGTTAGGTTAACCAAGTCAGAAGAGGTAATAAGGATAACCACATTCAAGGAGGTGGGTGAAGCAAGCAAGGCCCAGTCTAAGCCTCTGGTAACTCACTTGGTTAACCCCTGTGGACGAATATCGGCTCCTCCAGTCCCCCTCCTCGTCAACCGTCTCAAAGCCGAGACAAGCCCCATTTCGGCTCGGATCCGTAACTTCACGACGATCCGAACTCCGTCGCAACCAGGATACTGGGACACTTGCCGAACCGAATTTCACCTCGGCTAGGAGTCGGGTTCCACTCCTGTTCAGTCTCAGGATTAAAATCCTCTTGCGATACGGGGACAAGGTCTCTCTCTCCGAGCCGAACTCCACTTCGGCTCGGAGTAGAACTCCGCTTCGGCACCCTTACCTCACTCAACAAGTCCTATCAGAAAAGACATATCAAATCTCTCCATTTCCCAAGGGCCACTCCGTCCCTCATTCGTTATGAATGTTCTCTTTGCCCTCCTACTTGTCTCTCATAAGGGGGGGGAGGACACGTGCCTGATGTGACTCCTTCTTTAATGCAAGTCAGTGATGGGACATACTCGCCTGTTACACCATCCCTCTAGATACGCCCCTTGATACACCTCAGGACACGTCCATAACGGTGAGGGAACCCCAATCACATCGGGGATGGGACACTACGTTTTCTCCTCCCTTAAAGGGTTAGCCTCCTGCGGGAAAAGGTACGCAGCCACGGGCCCAAAAACTTTTCTTCCATCTCCCGTTTTTCCTATCCTCTATTCTGCAGTCGCTAACTTAAGCATCGGAGTGGTCGCGCCAGGGAACCCCCCTGGCCCTCCATCTCACGGGCTTCTTTCTTGCAGGATCCTTACTACTCGTCCTCTTGACCGCTCAAGCGATCCCAGGCGAGGTACTGTAGAGGGAGTTAGCCGCTCGGTCCGGAAGCAGATCTCAACAGGAACATATTTTGGCGCCGTCTGTGGGAACACAAACTGTCCTGCCTTGAGACATGCCGACGGACAACCAGCAACCCCCTCCAGACCCACCTCGCCCCAACAACATGACACAGGAGGACCTCAACTGGGTGGTAGCCTCCGTCCTCCAGGCCCTTGAAAGAAACCAGCAAGGAGACCCCATTCCTCCCCCTGCCAACCCCACTAGACCTGCCGTGACTCCCCCAGCCCCGTTGCGAGGACCCACATGTCGATTATTCACGCCTGTGGAGGAACCACAGGTACCTTCTGGACGCCTCCCGTTGGGTGCGGGACATCCAGACACTTCCATAGAGTCCGCGGCGGAGCAAGTGCCCCGGGACCCTCGCAGGGGAAAGGCCCCCATGGCAGGAGGAGGTGCATGGGACAAACAAGTCCCCCTTTACCCGACGGATCCTGGACGAGGAGGTGCCTCGTCATTTCCGTACCCCTCAGTTCTCCGATTATACCGGAGCTACTGACCCAGAAGACCATGTAGGGCGTTTTGAGAATGCCGCATCCCTTCACCAATATACCGACGCCATTAGGTGTCGGGTGTTCTCGACTACTTTTTCCGGGTCAGCACTGAGATGGTTCAGCCGACTGCCTCCTGCATCCATCAGCTCCTTTGACGATTTCAAAGAGCTGTTCTTGCGGCACTTCTCCACCAGCCGCACCTATTGCAAGACTACCACTGACCTCTTCGCTACCAAGCAAAGGCCCCAGGAGTCTTTGAAGGATTTTGTGCGCCGCTTCAACCGAGTAGCGCAAGATGTGCCAGATGCAACTTCGGAGGTTTTGGTAAGCGCCTTTTCACAAGGCCTGATCGAAGGAGATTTTTTTCGGTCCCTGATCAAGAAGCCACCCGCCAACTACGACGCCCTCCAGAGCCGTGCGGTCAAGTACATTCACGTGGAGGAAGCCCAGTCCTCTCGCAGCAAAGAAAGGGATCCCCACTCGACAGGGGGTCCCAGCCGAAATCCTCCAGTCGCTCCCCGAGCAGAACCGCGACCGCCTCCTCGACTACAAAGAAAGTTGGAGATAGACCGGCACGCCGCGCCGGTTGGGCCTAACTCCCGGGCCATACATGTGGTAACAAACCGCACGGGGCAGGTAGGAGGGAGTCGTCGATGGTTACCCCGATTTTGTACCTTCCACAATACTCAAGGTCATGATCTCAGCGAGTGTTACCAATACGCTCGTGAGTTACGGCGAGAAGCTGACCAGCGGGTGCCGGCACAATCTGCGCCCAGGACACAACGAACGCCGCCTAGGCGGCCATACCGAGAAACGAGGCCCCCTTCCCCTCGGACCGCTCACCCCCGTGAACGTTCTCCTCGACGGTCCGCGCCTCCCCCGCGGCGAGCTGTGCCGCGAAACCAGGAGATCCCCCGCCAACAGGAAGCTCCAGAGGACAACCGAGACAATGCCCCTGTCGGGTGTATCGACATGATCGTTGGAGGAGCCACCGACGGGGATTCACATCGAGCCCGCAAGGCGCATAGCCGGCAACTCGACGTCTGCGGCGTGAGTCGCAGCCCGCCCGTGGAAGGTCCGGTCATTTCCTTCGGACCCCAGGATTTGGAAGGCGTCGAAGTACCACATGACGACGCCTTGGTCGTCCGCGCTACCGTAGCCAATTACGATATTGGCCGAGTTTTCGTCGACACCGGTAGCTCTGTAAATGTTTTGTTTAAAAAGACCTTTAAGCAGATGGAGATCGACGAGGATAGCTTGGAGCCCTTGGCTACTCCGCTCTTCGGATTTACGGGGAATGAAGTCCAACCCCTGGGGCAGATTATTCTGCCGCTTTCTCTAGGAGCGCCGCCTCTGATGCGAACTCGGCGTGTCTCTTTTGTCGTCGTCGACGCATCTTCCTCCTACAACATCATATTGGGAAGACCCACTCTGAGCGCCTTCTCGGCCGTTGCCTCTCCCTACCACCAGAAGATGAAGTTCCCGATAGGTGATCGAGTGGGCGAAGTAAGAGGAGATCAACAGATCTCCCGGCGATGCTACGTCGATATGGTCCGCTCAGACTCTCGAAAGGTCCAAAAGACGGCTGGAGGGGAAGTCCAGATCATCCAAGAGTCCCCTCCGCGAAGGACTTTGAAGGAAAAGAGCCTCTACAGGTTTGCCCGGACCGTGCCGAAACAGTGGTCCAGGTAGCATCTGACCTGTCGCCCGAGATGAAAGAGGAACTGTGTACATGCCTCTTTCGAAACCGAGACGTCTTCGCCTGGACGCCTGAAGACTTTACCAGCATTTCTCCGGCTGTAGCCGTCCACCGCCTTAACGTCGCACCCGACGCTCACCCTGTGAAGCAAAAGCGGAGACACTTCGGCCCGAAACAGAACAGGGTCATTCGAGCAGAAGTCCAGAAGCTCCTGGCAGCTGGACATATCAAGGAGGTGCAGTTCCCTACGTGGCTGTCTAACGTCGTACTCGTACCGAAGCCAGGTAACAAGTGGCGAGTCTGCGTGGATTTCCGTGACCTCAACAAGGCGTGCCCTAAGGATTGCTACCCTTTGCCACGGATCGATCAAATGGTGGACTCCACAGCAGGGTATGAATATATATGTATGCTGGATGCCTACCAGGGCTACCATCAGATACCCCTCGATGTAAACGACCAAGACAAGGTCAGTTTTATAACGGCTGATGGCACTTTCTGTTACACTGTGATGCCGTTTGGACTCAAGAACGCGGGAGCCACATATCAGCGGTTGATGGACCAAGTATTCCAGCATCAAAAGGACAGGAATGTCGAGGTATATGTCGATGATATCTTGATAAAAACGGCTAAAGAAGAAGAACTCCTTGCAGACATCGACGAGACCTGCCGGACTCTCCGTCATTTCGGCCTCAAACTCAACCCCACCAAATGCTTGTTTGGAGTCCGAGTCGGGCGATTCCTGGGGTACATCGTCACCGAAAAAGGAATCGAAGCCAATCCGGACAAGGTACATACCCTGGCTCAAATGGCTCCTCCCCGAAACCTCAGAGAAGCTCAAAAACTAGTGGGGCGCATCACGGCCCTTTCGCGGTTCATTGCCCGTTCGGCGGAACGAAGCTTCCCCTTCTTCAAGGTACTGAAGAGAGCTCAGCGGTTTCATTGGAATGCTGAGAGCGATCGAGCCTTTGAAGAGCTCAAGAATTATCTCAGCCAGTTGCCTCGACTTGCCAAAGCTCTCCCTGCAGAACCGCTGTGGATGTATCTCTCAGCCACTGAAGTGGCTGTCAGCTCGGTATTAGTTAAAGAAGAAGAGAAGAACCAACATCCCATCTACTTCTTCAGCCGCCGCTTGAAGGACGCCGAAACCAGGTACACCAACCTAGAAAAATTAGCATGGGCCGTGGTGCTGACAGCCCGCCGCCTCCGTCCGTATTTCCTATCACATCCGGTCACGGTGTTGACCAATAGCAATTTGGGGAGGATACTCACTCAACCGGAAGCTTCAGGGAGACTCATCAAGTGGACCGTAGAGCTTGGTGAGTATGACCTCCGATACGAGCCTCGCACAGCCATTAAGGCACAGGCCTTGGCGGATTTTTTGTCCGAGGTATCAAGAGAAGAAACGGACGAAGAATGGAGGGTTTATGTGGATGGAGCTTCCAACAAACAGGGAAGTGGGGTGGGCGTGTTGCTGATTGCCCCCACTGGAGAAGAAGTCCGACTCGCCCTTCGGCTCGGCTTCAAAGCCTCCAATAATGAAGCCGAGTATGAAGCTGCACTAGCCGGACTCCAAGCGGCCAGACGGATGGGAGCCACCCGAATATTGCTCTGCTCTGACTCCCAGCTTGTATCACAGCAAGTGGAAGGGAGTTGTGAGATCAAGAACGACCGGCTCCGAAAATATGCAGAGGCCTTCCGGAAGCTAAGAGCAGAGTTCCAGGCAGTTTCTCTCCGGAAGATCCCCCGTTCCGAAAACCTTAAGGCGGACGAACTGGCGAAAATGGCCAGCTCTCTGACCGAATGGACAGATGAAACGACCACCACGCACATGGCCGCTGTAGCTCAGGTAGACCAAATTCCTGCAACCGAAGGGGAGGATTGGCGCACTCCAATTCGGGCCTTTCTGAAGGTCGGAACCGCGCCAGTGAATCCGGACCAAGCCCGCCTGATAAAGAGGAGAGCTCCTCGTTTCACCTTGATCGAGGATCAGTTATATCGGAGATCCTTTTCCAGACCCTTGCTCAAATGCTTAGGACCGGAAGACGCAGATTACGTGCTAAGGGAAGCCCACCTTGGCTGCTGTGGTGATCACCCAGGCGGTAGGTCCTTAGCTAGAAAAATCTTACTCGCTGGATACTTCTGGCCGACTTTGCAGGAGGACGCGGCCAAGCTGGTGAACACTTATGTTCATTGTCAAAAGTACCAACCTTTCGGCCGGCACCCAACCGAGCAGCTCAAGGCAGCCACTACATCCTGCCCGTTCGATCAATGGGGCATGGACATAGTCGGACCATTGCCGATGGGGCCACAACAGAAGAAGTTCCTGTTGGTGGCCGTTGACTACTTTTCTAAATGGGTAGAAGCCGAAGCCTTATCCCGAATCACCGAAGGAGCGGTCATGAAGTTCTTGTGGGGAAACATCGTCTGCCGGTACGGTATCCCTTATCGCCTGGTGTCTGATAACGGTAGGCAGTTTTCAGGGAAGAAGCTTCGAGAATGGTGTCAAGGACTCGGCATCCAACAAGCCTTCACCTCTGTTGCCTACCCACAAGCTAATGGTCAAGCCGAAGTCATCAATCGAGAAATTATCAAAGGGTTAGAGAAGAAACTGGATCATGAAGGAGGTAGCTGGGTAGAGGAACTTCCTTCTATTCTTTGGTCGTACCGTACCACCCCCAGGGAAAGCACGGGTATGATGCCTTTTCATTTGGTCTATGGCGGGGAAGCAGTAGTACCTATAGAAGTAGGGGTCCAATCAGATCGGCGGCAATGCTACGGCGAGGACAATGCTGACAAACGGCTCATGGAGCTAGACCTGGTCTCCGAAGCCCGAGATCGAGCCGCAACGAGACTGACAGCATATCGGCAGCGAATGTGCCTCACTTACAACAAGAAGGTCATCTCCCGCATCTTCCAAGTCGGTGACCTTGTATGGAAGCGAGCCAAGCCCGTCGGAGAAGTCGGCAAATTGGAACCACCTTGGGAAGGACCATACCAAATCACCAAGAAGACCAGTACTGGTTCCTATTACCTTTCCGACGTCACCGGCAGAGAATTGAAGAGACCATGGAATGCCTTATACCTGCGCCCCTATAGAACTTGAGGACTTCGGATCATCACTCCCTTGCTATTCCCCCTTTTTTGTACTGCTACATGCGACTATTACTAATGGCAAAGGTCCTCTTTCAGGTCATCCCCGGTCCGAAATCCGCCTAGCACCTTCCCCCACAACTCTGGTGATCTCGGATCACTAGCTCCATCGGCTATACTCCCTTCGGCTCGGACATAGCCAAGGTTGAGCACAACTCTGGTGATCTCGGATCGTGATCTCCATCGGCTATACTCCCTTCGGCTCGGACATAGCCAAGGTTGAGCACAACTCTGGTGATCTCGGATCACTAGCTCCATCGGCTATACTCCCTTCGGCTCGGACATAGCCAAGGTTGAGCACAACTCTGGTGATCTCGGATCACTAGCTCCATCGGCTATACTCCCTTCGGCTCGGACATAGCCAAGGTTGAGCACAACTCTGGTGATCTCGGATCACTAGCTCCATCGGCTATACTCCCTTCGGCTCGGACATAGCCAAGGTTGAGCACAACGCTAGCTCGTTACTCTCCCAAGGCACATACCGTATCAGGTCGGAAAGAGGCAAAACCTTCTGTTTTGCCTCGCCTGCCCTTATACTCCCACCTCACATGGTATGAAAGCGCACCATGCCGCCACGCTATCGAGGCGGAAACGGGCTCAGGCAGTCATCTTCGCTGGGTGCAAGCGCTCGGCCACCATAAATTCCGGGTGATACTTAAAAGGCACATTACTCCTAATCCTTTGGCTCCTTTAGCACGGTACGGCACGACCCACTTCAGAGTCCCCAATACCGTAACTGGTCGACACTTGACCTAGGCATCATATTTCCCGTGGAAGGATGTTGGTCAAATTAGTCTATTCATCTACGCGTAAAAGATAAAAGCTGCAATCGACACGGCGTCGAACGACAACTATGTTGTGCCCACGAAAACGAAAGAAGCAAGAAGCATGCCGGTCCGAAAGAACGACATCAACCTAACCAGAATATCACCAAAAGACATAAGCGAGTCCGCAATATAAGTGTTATTACAAGCCCACACAGGGTTCAAGACTTAGTTATCTACCTCTTCCCCTTCCTTTTCCTTTGCTGTTCTCGGGCTGTTTAGGCCGAGGCGCGGTGCGGTCCGGCTCTGGCATGGCTTTCCATACCTCTTGGGGATTCAGCTGAGCCAACGCCGCCAAAGGAAGGGCCACACCCGCTTGCTTGAGCTGCCGCATAGCGCCTTCAAAGCCATAGTGAAATATCTTGGCGGCTCTCTCCAGAAAGTAATCATTATACTCCTCGGAAGCTAGCCAATCAGTCCTAGCCGCCTCAAGCCGGCCTTCTTCATCTAATTTGTAGGCCGCAAGCTCGTTACGGGCGGTGGCCGAGACATCTTCCACCACCCTGGCTGCTTCCATCAGATCAGCCACCTGCTTCCTCAACCGGGCCGATTCCTCTGTCAGTTCTGCAACTTGTTTTTTCAGCTTCTTCCGCTCTCTTCAGTAAACTCCAAATCGGCATGTGCCTCGGCCAGGAGGTTTTCTAGATCATGTATTTTAGCACCCCTGCTGGCCGTTTGGTATTCTTGGTCAAGCAAGCGTTTAGTCTTTTGCTTCATCTCTCCCTCCAAATCCTGCACCTTGGCACGGGCTTCCTGCAGCTCCGCTCTAGCTCCAAATTCTCCGCATAGCTTGCTGGGCCTAGCCAGGCTAACTTGCTGCTGACATTGGTCTGCCGTGGCCCGTGCCGATAGCCTGTTGGCCCATGCCGCCTTTAGCCCTTAGGGTTACTCTTCTCCACCTGCTGTTGACACTGTGCTGGGACTGGCTGGCAGCCTTCGCCGATAGGAGCTCTTTGGCCAAGGCAGTCTCCTTGGCTTGCAGGGTGGCCACCTGCTCCTCCAGTAAATGGAGATCTTGGTAAAGGCCGGGTAGGCGGGCATGTACCTCCAAGATCTTCTGCCAGGGACTGCGACATATTCCTGGGGAGTGAGTCATACCCTGTTCGATAGGACGAACAAAAATTAAAAGGAGCTTACCCGAAAGGCGCCATAGGCAGTGCGGCTCATCATGTCCGACATCGACAGAAGAGAGTAATAGTGAGATCCCCGAATAGCGCGGACCTGTCGGAAAGTCTCATTCAGCTGATCTCTCCGAAGGGGGGCATCTGCCGGAATAGGAGGCAAAGACACCTCATCAGGTGGGAACCCGACTCCCGGATGGATTCCCGGGGAACCCCGGGAGTAACCGTCTCTCCGATCGGAAGCAGGGAGTGAAGTAGAGGGGCCGGCAGAATGGCTGGGCGCTTTCTCTGAAGATGAGCCCGGAGCCAGGACGGGAGTCGTATCTCCGGGCGTCCACGACGGGAGACCGGATGGTCCAGGCCCCTCTGGAGCTAAAGCCTCAAGAATCTCTCCCGGAGCATTGGTAGGCAGATGGGTCGGAGGAATCGGGGAAGTTCGTCCTCAACCTGTATCACCAGCACCTCCTCTCCGGGTATTACCTCCGAAGGCGTCCTCTACGACTCCCCGAGTGTCGTCTCTGGCGGAACGCCGCAATGATCGACGCCGTTCTGGTGGTTGGGCGGTTTCCGAGGCAGTAACGAGCTCGTCATCCGGGAGGACTTGGGTTATTGCCAGGGCATCTGAGCCACTCTCCGCCTCGGCTGCCAACTGGGTGGCCGCTTCGGCCCTCTCCGTAGATTCTGGCGGGGCCACGTGCTGGCCTGCCTGCCTACTGGACTCTGTGCCCGGGGTGGACGGCGCAGGTGCCTCTACGGGGAAGGTGGTTGCTTTTTCTGCTTAGGCGGAGCTGAGGAATCGGGTCGCGCCTTCTTTTTCAATTTTCCCCCCTCGGGGCAGACGTCGTTTTTGGAAGCTGCCCCCCCGACGGCTCGGTGATAGTTATGCCCTTTGATGAAGGAACCCTCTGGTGTGGCTCCGCATCAGGGGGTGAATGCACGGACCGGCCTTATAAAGAAGCCGAATGGCGTCTCGTCTCGGAAGCCGCTGCTGCCGAGTGACTACCCGCTGAATCCGCATGCGCAGGAGTTTCCCCGGAAGGCTCGGGGTCAGCTAGCGCTTCAACGGACGCCTGGACCCACTTGATAAACTTGTTCATGGAGGCCGCCAACCAAAGATCCCCTGCAAAATACCCAAACACACATAAAATCAGCTATTGGTAAACTGAGATTTGCAGAATATCTTACCTAGCGGCTGTGATAGCTTCGCAGCTACCGGGCTCAGGCCCGCCCAGAAGAGTAAGCCCTCCTCGCCAATCAGGCGCTCGATGTGGAACTGAAGGCCTTCCCACGCCTTGAAAGCCTGCGAGTAGTCCGTGCTCGTCTTGTAATTGCGAAGGCGAGGAGGAAGCGGGGTGTCGTACCGCCATTCGGGTATACGCAAGGAGGTAGGGGGACAGACGAAGAAGAATCTCTCCTTCCAGCGCTTAATGGAAGAGGGAAACTTATCTAAAGGGTTTAGCCCTCGGGCGCAGAAGTAAAAAACCCCTTCCTCCTTCCTCGGGTAGAAGAAGCAATGAAAGACGGTGGGATTCAGGCGAACCCCATAAACTTTACACACTATCACTAAACCGCAAAGGAGACGAAAAGAATTGGGAGCCAGCTGATTCACAGGGATGCCAAAATAGTCAGCGACTCTTAAGAATAACTCCGGTATTGGGAACCTTAAGCCACCCTCCAATTGACTTTGAAAGAAGGTGTAATAACCCTCAGGAGGAGAATGTGGGCGCTGATGGCTCTCGGGAACCCTAATCCTAAACGAGGAAGGAATCTCATATCTAAGACGTATGGCCGACCGGGACTCATCGTCGAACTCCGATTGCACAGACTCAAACCAGGGACCCTTAACTTCCGGGGCCATTTCAATCCGTTAGAGGGCCGGATTAACAAGAAAAAAACGACGAAGAGAAGCAAACGAAGAGGAAGCTTACACAGACGAATCGCTGAAACGAAGAGGAGGAGAGCGAAGGAGACGGCGCAACTGGCTGAACGATGAGAGAGTGAGTGGTGCAAATGACTCGCTGTTGTCCGAATCTGCGCATATATACTTAAACCCTATTGATCCTCCACCGTCTGATTACACAAGGGCGGAAAGGCGGGATGTAGTGATTGTCGTTTGATGGTGTGATAGCCGCTCTCCCCAGGCTGACGGGGTGACGTCATAAGAGCACTTCGAAAAACCCTTCACTTTCCTGGCTTCCTTAATTACCCGCTTCAAAAAACACCAACGTCTCTCTCTCTCCGCGCGTGGCCAACGCACTACCGCGCTCGTTGCTCCGCTCGAAGACTACTTCTCGCAAGATTGATGTCTTAGGGA
>NC_133872.1:4839490-4841931 GCF_044706935.1 Curcuma longa | reverse complement strand
TATCAGAGCGAGGTCGCTCTCACCGGACTAACCGTCGGATGAGCCATGATCTAGATCTAACTATGCTAAGAGGGAACCCTCGGGAAAAAATAAAGGAATTAGGGGAGGCTCGGACCATGAGGGACATGACAGCCTGAGGACCATGAGGGGATCAAGGCAGCCGGACCATGAGGACATGACAGCCGGACCATGAGAAATGGCAGTTGGACCATGAGAAATGGTAGGGGAGCTTCCAGTGGTCTTTTGTTTGAGGGGGGATTGTTGGGTTGCAAGGGTGCAAACATCGTCCACATCTAAAACACATGGGAAAGATCATGGGTTTAAAAGGATGGAAGATATCTCCATTGGTATGAGCCGGCCTTTGGGGAGAGCCCAAGAACAAAACCATGAGGGCTTAGGCCCAAAGTGGCAATATCATGCCATTGTGGATATGTGGACATTCTTTAGACCCTACACTAAACGTGTTAGTCTTGACAGAATCGACGACGTCTATGCTCATCAATTCCTCGACTAGGGATAATTTACATTCATAATTGCACATGTAGAGATGCTCACGAGTTGTGATCCAATCACAAATTCTCTCATGCTATAAATTCTATTGCGGATATTCAGTATTCGAGTTTATGATCCAATCAAACACATATGGAATGTGCACTCAAATAGTGAATTGCTATTTATCCAATAAATAGTATAACCGTAAGACGATTGCTTTATGACACCTCTCAAATCTAACACCATTAAATGATAGTGATTTACAAGCATTAGGTGATTTGTCAAGCAGTAAGGAAATTGATACTCCACAAGTTGGGATGCATTTTTCATTTGAGGAGGAAGTTCATGATTTTTACAAAACGCATGCCCAAGGTCTTGGTTTTGGTATTTCAAAAATGTACTCCAAAAAAGGGGATGATGGCCAGCAGAAGTACATTTCATTTGGATGTTTAAAAAATGGTAATAACATTCAAAGAGTTAAAAATTCCTTTTATCCTAGACCTTGTAGCAAAATGGATTGCAAAGCACGCATAAACATTAAAGTTCGGGATGATGGGGTATTTCTCATTATTAGTATTCACCTTAAACACAATCATGCATTAAGTCCAAGGAAATCGAGACATTTTAGATGCAACAAAGTGTTAGATTCTCAAACTAAGAGGAAATTAGAGTTGAATGATCAAGCGGGAATAACATTGAGTAAAAGTTTTCAATCATTTGTTGCTGAAGCAGGTGGCTATGAAAATTTATCGTTTGATGAGAGAAAGTGCAGAAATTATGTGGTTGAAGCACGCAAATTAAGACTTGGGCATGGTGATGCAAAAGCCTTAAATAATTACTTTTGTCGAATGCAAAGTAGAAATTCAGATTTCTTTTATACGATTGATGTAGATAAAGATTGTCGTATAAGAAATATATTTTGGGTTGATGCTAAATGTAATACTTCATATGAGTATTTTTCTGATATCATTAAATTTGATACTACATATCTCACCAATAGTTATGATATGTCGTTTGCTCCATTTGTTGGAGTAAATCATTATGGTGAATCCTTGTTACTTGGTTGTGGCTTAATATCCAGGAAAGACTCTGAAACATTTATTTGGCTATTTAAATCATGGTTGGACTGCATGAGAGGATGATGAGTTAGGGTTTTATTAATTTTTAATCGATTTATTTTTGGGCTTTTACAGGAAAATAATTATTTATTGAATCAATTTGACTTTAATTGTCATATATTGCATGATTTAAGGCTTGAGATAATTTTTGTGATTTAATGGTGAATTTTTGGCATTAATTGGATTTTTATTGATTTTAGGGCTAAATCGGACCCAACTGAGCTCAACCGCGGTCAAATCGAGTCAAATTTATCAAATTGATCGAACCAACAGGGAGGATATGACTTAGATCGAGCCTGATCAAAATTTCACAAATTTTTGGAAACCCTAAGCTGTCCTAAACCTCAGATCAAATGTGCACCGTCGGATCAGAAATGAAAGGCCCAGATCTGTTGATTAATCAGAGTATAAAAACAAACACATTAGGTAATGAATAGTGCTGGCTGCGCACTGTTCATCGTCTCCGCCCCGCGCGTATCCCCTATTAGGGAGCGTAACTCCCGGCCAAGCCCCGTCCAAATCTTCCTTTTTCTTCGTTTTTCTGGATCACCGAGGGAACTAGAGCCGGTATTTTGGGCGTCATTTGGCAACTGGAAGGCACGCAACGAAGAGGGTTTCTCGTTCGTGTTCAGCCCCTGTTCCGGCGTGATTTTACGGTTTCTGACAGCGGTCGAGCATCAGTGGACTCCGGGAGCTGAGGAGGGGTTCTCTGAAGATCCCGGAACATGACTCAATCAGCACCAACTCCGTCAGCACAAGCGCGGGGGTTAAAACTCCAGATTGCAGCTTAACAAAACCTGTTCGTGCCATTGTTCTGATTTCAGCGAGGTT
>NC_133872.1:4816569-4839390 GCF_044706935.1 Curcuma longa | reverse complement strand
GAGAGCGAAGCCCGGAAGGTCATCGAGCACGGAGCTCGGCAGGTCATCGAGCGCGGAGCTCGGAATCCCGACCTGTTGAGCCAGCAATGTTTTTGATGGAACTCGCAAGACCACAAATATTTTCATCCTTTGGGTATAGCTGAGCCTCTTTGATAATATAAACTAGCTTGGTCCCTGCCTCAAGGGTTAGTAAAAAATTCAAAGAACATATATGGAATTTGTATGATTATGTCAAGCGGATAATAACCTTAGCACCTCGATCTCAAGAACATAAGTGCTTGGTAAATAAATAAGGGACCAGAATAATATCTCCTTTTTTATCAATGAAAAGAATAATACATCTACTACCAACTTGCTGATGAAGTCAGATCTCATGCCGGAAGATGATATGATAATCAACTAACTATACTGCATGTGTGAGGATAAGTTTTGCCAAGAAACGAGATCATAAAGGGCAAATAAATCAAAATTTTAATTGCAGCTCTCTAGATATATGCATCCAATAGCTTGGTTAGAAGATAATCATGCTGGATATGTTTATACCGACTTGAGCATAGATAGAAAAATATTTCATCTACTAAATATATTAACTATCGAGTGATGATATTGCAAAATATAAATTAGGTGAGGAGAAATAAATGACTTATCTTGCCAGTGAATTCGGAGTCGATCTTCCTTGAATTGTTATTACCGGAGCAAGGCTAACATTCTTGGTGCAAAGTGTTGATGTTGATTTAATTGGCATTCTTTTAAATTTGCCAAAAATACTTTAACGTTGAATGAATCATTTCTCTAAGCTTAAAATTATATGCTTCAAGGAAAGATCCTCCTTAGACTTAAGTCTGTTATATTTCGATTTCAAGATTTGACTCTGCATTACTTCAGAAATTGGAATTATAGCCATGAGATTTCATTATAAGCTCTAAGCATCTCAAGAAGGGAAGAAAGATGTAGGTTGCAGAGATAAGTAGACATTAGTTGTGTGTCAAGATTAATTAGGATGCTAACTCCACAAGTAATTATTTGATCAGTTAGAATTTAGGCCCTTGTTAGCCTAGGATTGATTGGTATTTGCTTTCAAAACTACACTCCTTATGACCAGAGTTGAAGCTCATGAATTTGACATTTGGAAATTATTGGAATTGAAGTGCAACTCCATTGATGGCAATGTGATTATTGCATACGTGAAGAAATAGAGCAAAAACAGAAAGAGGAAAAAAATCCGAAACTAAAACCATGTAAATAGAATAAAGAATAAACAATAAGTTAGATCTGATCAAGTTGGATCATTGGTATGCTAAACCATTGTCAAGTGAATGTTGAAAGTTAGAACACAGTAATAGAAGTGAGGTTGGTACCAAATTTCATACCAGGAGAATCCAATTGAGTTTGATAGCTATGACTAAACCTGTGCCAATTCTCAATAAAGCCGTGCCAAACCTTGGTGTAAGTTTTTAAAGAGTCTTGTTTTTGTTGTGTTCCTTTCTCCAATTCTTTGAGATTCACAACCTGGAAATTTTTCAACAATCGCTTCCTTTCTTTTAATGAACCTGCTGCAAGAGTGTTGAAATAGTGAAGAACTATAAATTGTATAGCAGTAGATGGCATGGAGAGGACATATAAGGATTGATTCTTCCCTGAGCTAGGTAAGTCCGGCGCCTCTGCTTTTGGGTTTGGTTAAAAGTAGCTTTCTAAGTGCATGAGCAATCTCGCGAGTGTTATTGAAGTGAATCCTCGGATTGCAACCCGTGGCCTGATCAGATTTGGTAGGGTTGGAAGGAACTTCACCATAAAGTCATTAGTAGCCTCTGACTCTCCATGGATAAAATCCTTGAATCATCGTTGGATGTCTTGTAGATTGCCGACAGGGAGGCGCCTCAGGCGGTGGCGATGGCTCATCCTCTAGCTTGTCTTAAAAAAGATGCGGAGAGGGAAGTGCTCGTCGCCTCTGTCCTCCCTTGGATGGTAATCGTCACCTCTGTCCTCCCTTGGATGGTAACAGCTTAGGGCGGAGCGAGGCGAAACAGGGTGACGGTGGTGGACGCGCAGGGCAACTGTAGATGTGCCCGGCGGCAGGCAATGCGGACGTGACACCCGTGTGTCGCACGCGCAAGAGGGAACGGTGTGGGTGGCGGCAACCGGCGGAGATGTGTTTGCCCGCGAAGGCTGTCAGCCATGGAAGTGATGCCCTTGAAAGCGTTGGGGAGGTTCCGATCGGGGTCGGACACCCATCGCTCTCGCTGCTGCCACCATTCCAGCGAGGAGGAGAGGAACTCGGCCTTGGCGCCGTTGGGCTTGGAGATGATGGTGTAGAGACCGCCGGAGGTGAGGAGGGGATTGGGCTCGCCATGTCCTCCGCCGAGTGGTCGAACACCATCTCACTGCTGCGCTTGCAGTTCGAGACGCCGTCGGTGTCTCGGATTGGTGAGCCCGTCAGTTTCAAATGAGAAGTAAGAGGCGGTGCAAGTTATGTAGTTGAATGAAAAGTATCGTGAAAGAGAATAGGATAAGAAAAGGCATTAGTACTATTCATATATAGTAATATAGAGATTAGAGAAAAAAAAACAGAAGCAGAGAAGAAGCAGGCCTTGCATGTAAATTTGAGAAGACGCAGGAACAGGCTTGATCTCACAGGGGCAATGTGGGCATTTCGGAGGAGCTTAGGTTTATTTGACGGCGGAAAGTGATAACATTAGATTTAGGTCATAGATTTTCTTTCCGATGGAGCCATGATTATTACTGGTTCTTCCGGTGTAATCACCCAGCGTCTCAGCTCAGTTTTCTCACAGACGGCGCCAAAATGTTCCGGCCAATTCACCGTGGATGATTTATACTCCGGATCAGAACTGCGCTCCCCGGAAAGAATCGCCAGGAGAGGGGGGCCTGCAAATCACTAAGAAAAAGAGAGGGTTAGAATGGTGCCGGGGGACCCCGGTAAGCCACTCCGACGCTCAAGTTAGAGCCGAAATAGAAGAAATATCTGCGCGTATGAAATAAAGAAAGAAAATAAAGAGAAAGAGAGAGCCCCCTTTTTCCTTCATACATGCAGGGTTTATATAATACCAGGGAGAGCGTTATTTGTGGAGATCGGCGCATGTGATTGGTTGTTGACCTGATAAGGATAATGTTTTCGAATATCAAGGGTTCAGATTTATCGATCTTCATCTAACGGTCCGGTGCATTAATATGCAGGTTTTTAGGGGGGCCAAGTTTGGGGGATTGGTCGTTATCCTTATCCCTTTGGCTGGGTGGTAACGAGCCGGAACACTAACGATCTCATACGATCAGTTCGATGACGATCTATGAAGGTAAATCAAAATATTATAGTTGGCCACTGTAGAGAGGACATTTTTCTCAACTTTGTTGGAAATTCAACTTTGTTGGAAATTCGATCCTTTCTCATTCACTACAAAAAAATGATAAATTTGGAACGAATATTAGCGATGAAAAATATTCATCACAAATTAGCGATAAATTTTATAATAAAATATATTTTTATCATAAATTTATGTTAAATTTTATGATTGTTCCGGCTAGATCCCAGTGACGTTCAAGACACCAGTCAATATTATGTCACCTCAACCGCCTCCCGCCGTTCTGCAAACCAAAGTTGCAAAGAAGACTTGAAAAGAGAGTTAGATGGGTGCCGGGGGTTCCCGTCAGGCCACTCTGACGCTCAAGTCAGTAGGTTTCCCCCGAGGAAAAAGAAGAAAGAGAATAAAATGAGTAATAACAGTAGATGCAAAAATTTGGAGAGAGAGATCAGGCCTTCCTTCCCCTATCTGAAGGGGGGTTTTTATACTTA
Source organism: Curcuma longa (assembly GCF_044706935.1). Classification (NCBI taxonomy): domain Eukaryota; kingdom Viridiplantae; phylum Streptophyta; class Magnoliopsida; order Zingiberales; family Zingiberaceae; genus Curcuma; species Curcuma longa. The sequence goes on along the minus strand of NC_133872.1, from coordinate 4,835,585 downwards.
CGAGGAGGTAGCCACGTATTTCCTCCAAGATGAATTACTGTCGATCATCAAGCAGACCAATTTTTCAAATTATTGCCAGGTGTCCAATTAAGATGACATTTAGGGGACAGGACCTGCCACCTCGTAACCACTTTCTGTTTTAGTAATGTGATCTACTTTTATTCTTTTACTATGAGGAGGAGTAGACGAGGATCTAGAGCACCAATTTTGATAACCTAGTAACCGTCCTTGCCTTTCTCATTCGGATTGCACTTGTTGTTATCGTTTAGCTCCAGGGATGATGAAAAGAAGTTGAGCCTCTGGGTCAGTACGGGGGTCAGTTAGGTGACATACTCGTCTGAGCCAGAGGAGTGGCTAGGGGATCAGTTGAACGGAGGTTGATCCTTTATGATTGGTGTTCCTGTTGAGATCCGCTTCTGGGTGAGCAGCTTCTTCCTCAGCACCCCACTTGAACTAACTTGGGTGAAGACGCAAGTAGAGAGCTCCTGGGTCTTGTATTAAAGAGGGTGGTCATGTCGCGCACGCGCCTTGTCATGATGAGCTACAGGGGCGGCAGGAGAACATTCACAACCGTGTGATAAGGGGAGTGGTCTTTGGAAAAGGAGAAACCCATATGAAGCTGGAGCGGACAGGTAAGGCTAGCGGGCCTTATATCCGAATGGATCGACTCGGCTCGGGGCCGAGGTACCGCAGCGGAACGATAAGGCTGGCAGGCCTTATGTCCGAATAGATTGGTTTGGCTCGAGGCCGAGGTGCCGGGGCGGAACGATAAGGCTAGCAGGCCTTATGTCCGAATGGATTGACTCGGCTCGGGGCCGAGGTGCCGGGGCAGAACGATAAGGCTGGCAGGCCTTATGTCCGAATGGATTGGTTTGGCTCAGGGTCGAGGTGCCGACGCGGACCGATAAGGCTGGCAGGTCTTATGTCTGAATGGATCGGTTCGGCTCGGTGGGCCTGACTAGTCGGTGTAGTAGGTTACTCTTGGACTCGACGAACTGTGATCCGATCCCTTACGCCCTTAACAATTGGCGAGTGGACAACTGAGTCAGCCAAACACCGGGCATGCTAAGTCGAGATGATTTTAGATCCATAAATGCCAAGACTGCAGGATTGGTGTAACGCCGAGTCCTGTAATGATGAGATCATAAGGCACTGAAGACTGAACCTTGTTCATAGAGGCTGTTGAATCACGCTAGGAGCTGAGCCCTGCATATGGAGATTGCTGAACCATTAAGGGAACTGAGCCCTGAAGGGCAGGTTGATTAAATTTGAATGAACCCTTGTGAACCGGTATCGGTAAACCAAGTTCAGATAGGCAAAAGGATGAGATTGATGTCCGAATCAACAAAGACTGGGCTCATAGTCTTAATTTACCACGTCATATCTATTGTTGACTAACCCAAGACTGGGCTTATAGCCTTGCTTTGCCACGTAGTATCTATTGTTGACTAAACGGAGACTTTTGCCACGTAGGACCAAGAGATGTTTACCGGATCACATGCCTTTTGCACGAGTCTAGTCGAAGGAAGCGTTTTAGCAGACTGACTAGACTAAACGGAATGCCCGATGGGGCACCCTTACTTCATTTCTGATAGGTCTTCAAAGACTCATTGGTGAGGAGTCAGGTGATTCATCATGGGTCGGTTGAGCTCCATTAGTCCTTTTTCTTCCTTATACACTTGATAGATTTCTATTTGTAATAGCCGATGAGGCGAAGGGGTATATTCTGATGTGACGTGACCTTTAAGATGATGTCATTTATCAAGGGATTTCAGATTCTTCGGGGGGGGGGGGGGGGGGGAAGGGTAAGATATTTGTCTCGCGTCCCTGATATACACTTAATGCGAGATGTAAAGTTGAAAAAGGATTAACTTACCAGGACGGATAGATCATGTGGTGTAGATTTTATTGCAAACAAATGATGCCCTTGATCTAACGACTCATCATATAGCCACGTTCCCCTGACAATTCTGATATATAACTGAGGGGAGGAGAGCACCGCCGAAACTGTGGTTGCGGTTATAACCTTCTTGCCTTTGTCATCTTGTTCCCTTCTCCAGCGAATCTCCTTTCCAGAATCTACTGATGACTTCTCCTTCATTTTGGTATGAGCTTCAAAGTTCAGGTCATGAAAGAGGAGACGCCGAACTTCTCAGGCTTCAATATCATATACCCATTGATCATTCAATATACATTCCCTTGCCTGAGCATCGTCCTCATAGGCCACGCCCTGGATATATTACTTGCTTTTTAGGTCAAATGAAAGGAGGGCTTAGGTTTCCTCTTCCTCCCTTTGTTCAAGAGTTTGTAATTTTTTATTATATAAATATATGTCAACTCACCCCAAACTCTTTTCGTTTGATCTGTGGTACTGTCATCTTGTTTTGCTTGTATCAAGTTCCTCTAGATGTGTCCTTGTTCAATGCCGTTTTTTGTTTGAAAAGGGTCGACCCTGGAGTATTTTGCTTTTCAGCTCGGACGGGATATGCCTTTCTGGGTAAGTATCCTAGTGAGGATGAGGAATGGAAAGAGCGGTTCTTTTACATCCGCACCCCCCAGTTTCTTATGCTTGGTCGACCTACTGGGCTTCAGAATTGCCTACTTTACCAGTATTTGGTCAGTACAAATCGTCTCGCCTCTTCCGAGAAACAGCCGCACTCTTAAAAGGCTTGAAGTTTAATGTTTGTGACATGATAAACAATGAGGCGTTGATGTACAGAGCAGGTCTGAGCCCCATTGTAACAACTTTGGAGGGGAAACTAAGTAAGCTTCTCTATGGTTGATAGGGTTATTTGTTTAACTTAAATAACTAAATATGTCATCACAGGTCAACTCATGAGGGAAGCCTCAATGAGTAAAGTTTTGAAATGGAGCCGAACATCTCATATAGGCTTGTGGGTTGAGGGTGATGTAGCAGAGGGTGAAGAGGTTCCATCATCTATTCCACCAACCCCTGCTTCTTCGTCTCGACCCCAAGAAAAAAGACCTGAGGGGCAACAACGACCGCCTCGCCAACTCTCGGACCATTAAGGATAACTGAGCCTTTATTATCTCGCCCTGCAGAGGAAATAGTGCGATCTCGGAATGCTCCTTTCAAGCGCGTTGGTAATATCCGAACCATCCAGTAAACGCCAACATGTTGAGGGCCCTTCCGCCTCCCACGGAGTTTCTTCACGTACCACGGACAAGGGCAAAGAGAAGGTAGGTGAGAGTCCTAGGATGAGAGAAGATACTGTCACGGGTTCGAGGTAAAATCTGACATTGATTTTGCATCGTGCACTTCATTTTCTATCCATAACCAAGCTAACATAGTGGTCTAGGGGTTATGATGGCCTTGGGGAACTACCGAAGAATTCTGTAACGCGCCTTCTTACATATCAAGAAAATGTACTTCCTCAACTTGGCGCCATGGATTTGAGCCAAACTTTATGCAAGACACAAGTGAAGGTTGGTTGTAAAGTAATGTCTGCTTTCTTTTATTCTTTATAATCAATTTCTCTATCACAGGCGGCCATGCAGCAAAAAGTTCTTCATCAACATTTGGCCAGATTAGAAAAATGTAATGTCAACCTGGAAAGTCAGGTAGCTCATCTCTGACATCAACTGTTGCAAGGGACTTCAGCTACTACCGGATCTTATGAGCACCTAGACAGGGCCAGGGCTGAATTAGCTATTTCCTGAGAACTTCTGAAAAAGGCTGAGACCAAAGCTGAACACTAGCGTATAGAAGCTCAGGGTCTATCCTCTAGAATTCGTGAATTAGAGGAAGAAATGAAGAGGGTGAGGGCTGAAAATGACCTACTCCATCGCTCCGAGGGGGAGATCAGTAAGACTCACTCGGGGAAGGGCAGAACCCCTGATGCCCCTGAAGCTATTTCTTTGTCTTCCCTAGTCCCACTTCAACAGGAGAACGCAAGACTGAACCAAAAATTGATTGAAGCTCAATCCCGCGTGAGGCTCAATTGACCTCCTCCTTGGAGGCGCCCCATGGCGATATGGAGACTACTAAGTCTGAGTTGGCTAATTTTCGGGCTCAAGAGGAAACTCGTATGGCCGAACGCCAATGAGCGTTCTTATCCTCGCAAGAGTTTTTTGATCTATTGGCACAGCGTTCGGGGAAGATATTTGAATATGGATTCGATGACGCCATTCGTCAGTTTGCCAAGGCCAAAATAATAACTCCAGACAGCGACTTGAGTTTTCTAGATATTTGGTGGGTATGGGATGAGTTACCAGCTGAAGTTCGAGGTGAGGTTGATGAGGAGGCTGGCCCTTCTTATTCCCGTGATCCTGTCACAGAACCAGGGACCCAGGCTGCTCCCCCAGATCCCTCTGTGAGCAGGGATGAGCCAAACTAGATAGGTCTTGTTTTAACTTTGCTTGTCGTGTAATGTAATATTCTGGACTGATCCACTGTCTCTTCAAAGCTTTTGCTGTAACTATTTTTTGAAAGAATTTTCCTTACTTATAGGGTAATTAAGAAGGCAACAATTCCATCTATGAACCAATAATTCAACCTTAAAATCTAATTATTCGTGTCCTTCAAAATCCAGAGAATAAGTCATCATGAATCGCAATGCTATATTTAATGATCTAGATGTCTAATCTTTTTTGAGAAAAGGGGATGGAAGGATAAGCAATATTTTGATAATACCAGCGTATACCATCATTTATGAGTTCTGTACCCTTGGATTAGACATCTGACGTCATGATGTTTTCAACGGTGGAGATGGTGAACTTATTGTCCAAATTGCGGTTGAGATCCCAGCCGGTGGTGTAAGAGAGACAGGGGATGTCTTTCTCGCCTTGGTGGGAGGTTTGTCTCACTCCTAGCCCTAGATCTGTAACAGTCGTTATCCAACGGTTGGCAAATGCTTCTGGCAAGTTCTGAGGGGTTTTGCCCTAGAGTATAAAAAGAGGGTTTCTTGTAGGTAATTACTCTTGTCTTTTTCGGAGGAGTTGAGTTTTCATCATCTGATTCTCTCAGCCTTTGCTCTTTCTGATTCTTCCTATTCGCCGTCACCTCATTTCTCTTGTAAGTTTCTGATATTTGTATTTTCAATCTTTCTTAATACCTCTCATGGCTCCTGATCTTCCTTGATACGAGACACAATCGACTATACTCGATGCTGACGAATTTCAAAATCTCCGCAACCGCTATCATATTCCATCTGACCATCTTTTGCTTCTCCCAACCCTAGCACAAAGGGTTCATGAACCTCCACCTGGCTACTTCTCATGCTTTCGGGATCAACTGGTAGGAGGACTCCGATTCCCGATTCCCCCTTTTTCTTCAAGACTTGGCTGCCTTCTTTCATCTTAATCTCCTTCAACTAACTCCTAACTCTTTCCGGTTAATGTGTGGAATGGTTATCATCTGTAGCATTTATAGTATTCCCTTGAGCGCCTCTCTATTTCTTGCTTTATTTGGTCTAAGGCGAGCTGAGCCGGGAATATTTTATTTGTCAGCTAGACAGGGAGGTACATACTTAAGTCGTATCCCTTCCTCACACAAAGGATGGAAAGAACGTTTTTTCTATGTCCAACCTCCATGTCCCTACTCTTGGTCTGCCAAGTGGAATTTGGCTTTACCCCTTCTTCCTTCTATTGGGCCATATCGTTTGTCATCAGTCTTTTTGAACGCCACTGAGATTTTACAAGATATGAGTTTTGAGGTCAATAAGCTAATTGGCAATGAAGCTCTTTTGTATCGGACAGGGCTGAGCCCTAAGGCGACTCCCCTAGACGACAGCCTGTGTAAGTTCGAGTTACTGACCCCGATAATAGTCTACTGACTAACTTTGCTTCCTTTTGCAGATCAAATTATGTATCGCGCGTCTTTGAACAAGGTGGTTAAGTGGAATCTGGCATTATTAAAGGGCATGTGGTTCGCTGAAGAGGCTACTGAGGCAACCACTCAGGCCCCTTCTGACCAGCCTGTGGCTCCCATGCCCTTCTCCTCCCATTCTCCTTCCAATGAGCCACTGCCAGCTCTTCCTGTTCTTGAAGTGACCGAGTCTGTTCCTCAACCCATCGCGGTACCCTCCCCACATATAGGTGAAAGATCAGGCAGTCCTTCCGTGGCTCGCATCCGTCCTTATACAGGGAAGCCTCGCTCCAAAAAGTCTACGGGATCATCTGCTAAGCCCTTTCGTCCAAAAAAGTGTAAGCGGGGGAAAAGCGCAAGGCACTCGACCCCTTCCGAACCATTACTACCCCTTCCTGAAACCTCAGATCAGGAAATAGGGGAAACAGCTGCAGGCTCGAGTGTAGTTCGATCCCCTGAATCTGCCACCTCTCCTACTGCAAACTCCCTTCCTCCAGAATCGTCCCCTTCTATCTCCCCTCAAGTCCTTGCTGCCTCCTTTGCGGAATTCAATCTTTTTAGGGGGGCCCACGATTTTGTGAGGGAGGTGACACTGCCACCGACCGTCTTCGTAAGTATCAGGAAATGATTGTCTCTCACCTAGGTTTGATGGGCCTATGTGACGAGATGTCTGAATCCTTTATCAAGGTGAGGGAACTGTACCTGTCGATCTGACCTCTTTTCGATAATAACTATTTATTGCTTATTGGTTGTTATAGGTGGATATCGAGCTAAAAGCGATGTGTCAGTAAATTATCCAGACGGAAAAGCAGCATCGTCGTACGGCAGCTAGCCTGACCCGGTTGCAAGAAGAACTAACCGCCAGGGGTGGGCCTGACATCTCCATTGAAACTAGTGAGCAGGCCATGGATCAGATTCGCGCCGACCTGCTCCAGCTAGAGCGGGCCAAAGAGTCTGCGGAGATGGAGACTGAACAATGGCGTCAACGGGCGCAAGAGAGTGCTGATCGATTGCCTACTCTGGAGCAGGAGCTTGCTCAAACCAAAGTTTTATTGGAAGCTGCCTTAGAGAGAGAACAACAGCTTTAAGCAGAGCACTCTAAATGGCAAGCTGATCTGAGCACGGCTTCTGAAAAGCAAATTATACTGACTCAATAATTAACGAAAGCTCAGGAGAGAGGGGAGGAGCTGATTTTGAAATTGGAGGGTTTCGAAGTGACTCGAGGAGCAGCTCAAAGAGAACTAGAGGCAACCAGAACCGAATTGAGTGAATATCAAGCTGGCGAAATGGCTCGGTTGGCCGAGCACAAGAAAAAGTTTATGGCCTCACAAGAATTTTTTGACTTATTATCCTGTCATTCTGGTAGGATGTTAGAGCACGAGTTTAATGGGGCTTTAGACCAACTTATAAGGGCCAAGATCATATTGCCTGACCAAGACCTCAGCTGCTTGGACCTTCAAAAGGTGGTGGACGATCTTCCAGGAACGGAACTGAGTGATGCCCCCCTAAAACCCTGCCAGAGACAGAAAACCCACAAATGCCCTAAATCCTTATTTAGTATCTGTCTTTCTCTTTTTTACTGCTGACTTGCATTCATGATATCTTGTGCACTTGTAATTGGGATATTTCTAGATGAGGCAACATATCCTCAGTTTTGGGGGCCAAACTGGTCCATGTTTACTTTGTGAATTAGTATCTCTATTAGACTGTGTTGTCATTCCTACTAATGGATGAAGGGAATTAAGACAAAACTAGACGACATGTGCGGGTTTAGATGCATAACCGTACTAACTCATTAATAAACATAAATTAGTATTTTAAGTATGGCGGAAAAAATGTTGTAGGGTGACGTCTTGAACCATTGGCAAGGATCTGTTTGAGAATCAATTTGGGCAACTAATTGAGATAACTGCTGCTAAAGTCATCATTGTAGTCGGCTAGACAGGGCAGTCTAGATCTAATGTCTATCTATAAAGGAACCATCCAACGGTTGAGATACGCTTTGAATATTACTGATATTTGATGTGAAAGGTGGCGTAAGGTGAATCGTCATTTGCCATTCTGTCCGTACTCATTAAGCATTGACGACACTACTCATTATGGTATTGGTATGCAGGTTTTTCGAGGCAGGTACAGAAGATATCGTCTGATTCTTCGTCTTCTGCCCCTACCACGGATTAATGACACAAATCTCTGTGTCGTTGATGAGGCATGATGCATGTTATCGGACGGTGCAGATACAAGTTATTGCACTATATATATGCTAGGAAGGATTCAACTCTTTAACCATTCCCTGAACTCCTTCTTTTAGTTCCGTTCTTTTACCAACAAGAAGAAGTCATGTATCACTCGACTTTGGAGCGTGACCTGAGAAAACTTTTGGATGAACGAGATGAAGTGGAGCGGATAGCCGAGACATGGGCTATAAAAGCTATATCACTCTGGGAGCAACTGACGCGGCTTCAACAAGAGCAACCAACAGCTACAGACTGTACCAGCCGTCTGCACTGGGAACTGGCTGCTGCTAGGGCTAAAACGAGGAGACTGGAGGGAGACATTCCTGGGGTGCTGGAGCAGGCTCAGAAGCTCCGAATGGGTCTGTCCGAGGCTTCCAAGGAGGCTCGGCTACTCATCACGAAGCTTCAGGAGGCCGTGGAGCAAGTGGAGGCGTTGGAAAGGGAGTTAACCCAGGGACCACCGGCTCAGGGCCCACCTCCACCACTGTCACCCAGCCCCACCCCCGACCAGGAGGAGTAAGGCAACAATGAGGAGTCACCGCCTTTCCTCATCAGTTATCTTGTTTCTGTCTTTTGTTTCCTTCTTTTTTGATGTATCTGTGTTTTGTATGAAGGAAATGTTATTACTTTTGCAATCATGTTGTGACCTTGAGATACTAAGTTCATACTCAGGTGAACTATTAACATGAACCGCTGATAAGACTTCAAAAACCCGACTTGAGCGACTGGTAAGAATAATCATGAAGAATATAAAGAGTGCCATAATACTGAACCCTTGATGAGTGAAGTCAAAAAGTCATATATTCATAAAACTAGGCTGTTTGATTAGAGTAACTGATAGGGTGCTTAGGATAGTTTGATGCACCATTAACCCTTTGATTAAAAAGATCAAACAAGAGATTCATAACCAGAGCTAAATTATCAGATACCATATACAATAGAGCCCTGTATAGAAGATATCATGAAAACCCGAACCATTAAAAAATAGAAGAAGGCCGAGCTATCAGGGAGAGGTTGAGAAAGCCCTAAGCAAGAGGATTATAGGAGAACGAGTCATTTATGCGCTGAGCCGTCAGCTAGGGGCCGAGAGGGCCATGAACAATAAGGAGTCGCATAGGACTGAGTCGTGTATGCCTGTAGTAAGGCTGAGCCATCAGCGAGGGGCTGAGAGGGCCATGAGCAATAAGGAGTCGCAGATGACTGAGCCATTTATGCCTGTAGTAAGGCTGAGCCATCAACGAGGGGCTGAAAGGGCCATGGGCAATAAGGAGTCGTAGAGGACTGAACCGTTTAGGCCTGTAGTAAGACTGAGAGGGCCATGGGCAAGAAGGGTCGTGGAAGGCCGAACCATTTAGGCCTGTAGTAAGGCTGAGCCGTCAGCGAGGAGCTGAGAGGGCCATGAGCAATAAGGGTGTTGGACTTTCCGAGCCGCAAAAACCGCTTTTGCGTTGCGAAAACCCGGAAGTCCATGCCACCGGATCCGTGCGAAAAATATAAAACTATTTTTCTTGTACATGATTAAATTTACTCTACATCTACATGAAGAGTTTTACCTTTGGTGCGTGCCCTTCGCGTATCCCGCTCGTCCAAAACGGTGCCGGATCTCAAGAACGTCAAGCGCCGCTCCTCTATTGGTATCCACACGGACAATATGGTGGAAAAATCGAAACACAAGGTGTGCTAGCACCTCTAGCAAGTTCCGATCAGTAGTAGAGGAGAGGAAGAAGAAGGGAGAAAAACCAAGGAGAGAGAGCAAGGAGATGGAGTTCACGTTGAAATGAAAAACCCACCTTTTCTTCCTCTTGTGGCCAACCACATCAAGTCCATTCAAAGCCAATTAATCCCATTAAAAGCCTTAAGTTACAAACTCTTATTGTAACCCCCATGATGTGGCATCCATGATGATGTGGAGCATCATCATTGGTCACCTCTTATGCCACCTCACCTCAAAGTCAAATGGTCAAGTCAAGCATTGACCATGAGGTGGCATAAGTCAAGTCAACATAGATGATGACATGACACAAAGTCAAGTCAACATTTATGATGACATGACACAAAGTCAAGTCAAACTTGACTCCCAAAATCAAGTCAAACTTGACTATAAAGTTCTCCTTCTCAAGTCAAGTCAAACTTGACTTCTAATCTCCCAAAGTTGATCAAATCAACTCCACTAGTCTAGTTTGGATTACACTTAACCCAACTTGATTCATCACATGAATCTAATCCTCTTGGTTCATCATATGAACCTAATCTCCACCTAATTGTCCTTTGTGTGTGACCCTATAGGTTCTTGTAACGTTGGCAATGCTTCTAAACCGATTTAGAAACATAAGTAGTGAGCGGTATCTAGCAACACATCACTACTACCCAAGTTACAAGAATGTTGAGATCCAACATCACCATTGTGACTACTAATTGTGACTCTTCACAATATGTGACAATGTCCTTCTATCCTTGATATCATGATTGATCAAACCGAGGCATAGACCGTGTCATCCTCTAATCAATCTATGTCTTGAACTCCAAGTAGACTCACTACAATCAAACGAGCTCAACATCACATGTTGACTCATTTGGGCATGGCCATGCACTTTAGTGGTCTCACTCTATCAAGAACTATGATATCACTCCCGTTATATGGGAGGGATAGATCTCATCTACATCACTCACATCCCTCCGCATAATTTGTTACATACCCAGTAATCGCCTTTATAGTCCACCCAGTTACGGGTGACGTTTGACGAAGCCAAAGTAAGTAACTCCTTATGTAGGGAACCATGGTGACTTCAGGTCTAAGGACTAATAGTCATACTAATAGCCACATGAGAAAGTATATGACACTCATATAACGATCCATGATACTTTCTCATGGCGGGTCATTCAGTATACATTCTCCAATGCATACCCATGTGTCAACTTGATATCTCATATCCATGACTTGTGAGATCAAGTCATCGTGTTGACCTACATGCTAGTCTCGTCGCATTAACATTGTCCTTGAATGTTAATACTTGACTAGGAATCATTTAGAGTAGTGTTCTCTATATCATCTCACTATCGATTCAACCAATCGATTGATATAGATATGAACGATCTACTCAAGGACATTATTATACTTAGTTATATGACACGAATATCAAGTAAGTATAATAACCATAATATAAAATGTCTTTATAAAATGTAGAAATATGATACAATGAGTCCATACAACAACCATCAAATGATTGACTTTAGGGCTCTCACTAACACCATTTAGGCATGTAGTAAGGCTGAGCATCCATGAGCATGGGTCGTTGAAGGCCGAACCATTTAGGCCTGTAGTAAGGCTGAGCCGTCAGCTGAGAGGGCCATGAGCAATAAGGGTTGTGGAAGGTCTAACTGAGCCCATGGAAGGCCGAACCATTTAGGCCTGTAGTAAGGCTAAGCCGTCAACGAGGGGCTGAGAGGGCCATGAGCAATAAGGGCCGTGGAAGGCCGAACCATTTAGGAATGTAGTAAGGCTGAGTCGTCAGCGAGAGGCTGAGAGGGCCATGAGCGAGAGAGGCCACGAAAGGCCAAACCATTTTAGGAGTGCGATGCTTAAATGCCTCTTTGCCAAGGGATAGCCGTTTAGTATTGTCAAATGATGGCCTAGCCTTACGTGTTTGACCTTGCAAGCGCAAGGTGGCGTATATCAAAGCGTCACATACCTCTCTTTATTTATTGTATTCTGATATGGCTTTCCCTCATAAGTCAATAGGAAAGAGATCTGCAGGGGTAATGACAATATCTTCTTCGTTTCTCGAGCCTTTTAAATTGTGGACCAGATCCCTATGCACTTTGTAGCTTTGGTGAGACAACATTCAACAGTGGGGGCATCCGGGGGATGGCTATATAAGTACTTGGGATGCTTTATCTTTCTCAGAACCTCCCCTGCATCTTTTCCTTTGTTCTACAATCCTCGATTAAAAGATATGGATCCTTTGACCTTGCAACAGTGTTTAAGTCAACTGACCAAGGAGAAAGAAGAGGCCGAGCAAGCTATGAGGGTATTGGCACAAAGAGCTACTCAGTTTCGTAGTCAATCACTAACCCAAGAACGAGAGCTTAATGTAGCGAATAAATGAATCTGGCAGGTAGAGCGAGAGCTAGCGAGGGTTAATAACAAAGCACAAAATCTTGAACGAGCAGTGACTGAGTCACACGAACAGGCCCACAAGCTTCAGCAAGACTTGACTGCGAGTACTGTAGGGGTACAGCGGGCAAACCAAGTGCTCAACGAGGTGTTAGAGCAGTTACGAGTGTTGGAGCGAAAGTTGACCAGCGTGGTTCACTTTCATGCCTCGCCCCCCTTGTCATCCTCGAGCAGCAAGCGGGATCAAAATAGCTCGGATAGTGATTAAGTTTTTGTGGCTCTTTCTCCTTTCCTTATTATGTAGTTCTATGTTGTTGTGTTCTTGTACTAGGTTTCATGAAGAATGAAACCTGCTAGTCTTTCCAACAATTTGAGTGTTTTGGGGTCCTCTAATCCAAACCATCGCGAGATAAATAGGGCGAACTATCAAACTTATCTGGAGAACTTCTTCCTATCTTAAAGAGGTCAATAGTTTGTGATTGAGCTATGAATGATTTGAATTAAAAGCGAGACTTATTTCGAGTTTATGTGATTTTGAAGATAGGTATTTCATTTATGTAATAGGAGTCCATTTGTTACACATTTAGGCATGATAAAGAGCAAATGCGTAGCATGCCATGGCCTCGAAAGCTCCCTGTCTTGTGGATCGGCTAGTAATAGGATCCATTAGCAAGCCGGGAAGTGATCCGATAAGGTCCTTCCCATCGTGGTTCAAGCTTTCTTACTTCTCCTAATGGCTTTCTCTTCTTCCATATGAAATCCCTGACCTGGAAGGAACGGGGCACGACCCGTTTGTTATAGACATGGCTCATGCGCTGTCGATAAGCCTACAGCCGCCGGTTTGTTTGTTCTCGAGTTTCTGTGACAAGATCCAACTCCATAGCCCTTTGGATAGCATTGGTATCTGGGTCAACATAAGCTTCAATCCGAGTTGATGTACAGCCGATCTCGACGGGTACTACAGCCTCACCTCCATACACGAGATGGAAAGGTGTTAGGCCGGTACTATCTCGAGGGGTGGTTCGGTATGCCCATAGTATGTCGGGAAGTTCATCGACCCATGATCTTTGGGATTGATCTATCTTTGTTTTTAATCCCCGAAGCAACTCTCGATTAGTGACTTTAGCTTGTCCATTACTTTGGGGATAGTAAACGGAAGTGAATGCTTGCTGAATCCCTAAGCCTTGGCACCATTCTGCCAACTTTCGCCCTTGAAACTGTCTTCCATTGTCTGATACCAACTTGCGGGGGATGCCAAACCGACAGACAATATTTTTTCAGAGGAATTTCAGGACACGCTGTTCTGTGATTTGTGCCAATGGTTCAACCTCCACCCATTTGGAAAAATAATCTACCGTAACCAGCAAGAACTTCTTTTGCCCGAGATCCGATAGGTAAAGGGTCCACAATATCCATACCCCACTGATCAAAAGGGCACGAGACAGTGGAAGTTTTTAATGGTTCAGTTGGGCGATGGGATAGAGCTTGATGCTTCTGACAACTGGAGCAAGCGTTAACAAGTTTAGCTGAATCAGCTTGTAAAGTATGTCAAAAATATCTAGCTAATAAGATTTTTTGAGCTAAAGTCCGTCCCCCGATGTGGTGGTATCCACAGCATCCTTGGTGAATTTCTTTCATGACATAATCCACCTCATCTGGCCCCAAGCACTTGAGTAACGGCCTAGAGAAGGCTCGTTTGTACAGAGTATCCCCAATTAAGGTAAACCGACTGACCCGCCTCCGAAGGATTCGGGCTTGTTCTGCATCAATAGGTAAAGGACCTCCTTTCAACAGAGATATGATTATGTCTCTCCAATCAGGTGTCCCTGCCTGTTGAGATGCTTGATCAATATGGGCAATGAGCTGTTCTTGCACCAGAGGTTCTTCTAAATTCCAGGTGACCAGCATACTAGCTAGTTTGGCCAACTCATCTGCCTTGTGGTTATCAGCTCGGGGTACTTTCTGCACTATTACTTGTTGGAATTCCGCCTTTAATTTATCAACTGCTTCAGCATAACGCTTGAGCCGCTCATTGCGAACTTCAAAGGTTCCTTTGACTTGTTGATCTACTAGTTGGGAATCAGAATGGATAATAATTTTAGATGCCCCCATATGACGAGCAGCTTGAAGACCGGCTAGTACTGCTTCATATTCAGCTTCATTGTTAGTGGCTCGGAAGTGTAGTCTTACAGCAAGTTGCAAGGTGTCTCCTTTTGGCGAACATAACAGTACTCCCACTCCGCTGCCCTTCTTGTTGGACGAGCCATCCACAAACACCTTCCAAGTTTCTTCTGATTCACAACCTGTTATCTTCTGTTAAGAAGTCCGCTAGAGCTTGAGCTTTAATAGCGGTTCGGGGCAGGTATTGAATATCATATTCACTAAGTTCGGTTGTCCATTTGATGAGCCGACCTGAGGCGTCTGGGTTGAGCAAGACTCGACCCAATCCGCTATTGGTGAGAACTGTAATAGGATGTGACAGAAAATATGGGCGTAAGCGCCGAGCCATTAGAATGAGTGCCAAAGCCAACTTCTCCAAAGAGGTATAACGGGTCTCGGCATCCTTTAATAAATGACTTGCGAAATAAATTGGACGTTGTATCTGTTCTTCTTGTTTAATTAAAACTGAGCCCAGCGCCTCATCTAAAGCAGATAGATACACCCATAGTGGCTCCTGAGGCGTAGGTTTGGCTAAGACAGGTAATTCAGCCAGATACTGCTTTAAATCAGAGAAGGCCTTTTCACACTTGTCATCCCATGAGAACCGGTTGGCTCGACGTAATATTTTGAAAAAAGGAAGGCTTCTTGCAGCAGAATGGGAGATGAAGCGAGACAAAGCTGTAATCCGTCCCACTAGCCTCTGAACTTCCTTAATGTTTTTCAGGGAGGCCATATTTTTTAGAGCTGTCACTTTTTCTGGATTAGCTTCAATGCCTCGTTCTGTGACAACGTATCCCAAGAAACATCCACTCTTGACACCGAACAAGCACTTATTTGGGTTCAGCTTGAGGCCATATTCCCGCAAAGTGTTGAAAGTTTCCTCAATATCAGTTGTAAGTTGCTCAGCTCAAAGGGATTTAATCAGAATGTCATCCACATATACTTCAATATTACGCCCTCGTTGTTGTTGAAAAACCCGATCCATGAGGCGTTGGTAAGTGGCTCTAGCATTCTTGAGCCCAAATGGCATGACGGTATAGCAAAAAGTACCGTCAGCGGTAACAAAACTGACCTTTTCCTGGTCCTCCTTAGCCAGGGGAATTTGATGATATCCCTGATAGGCATCCATCATGCAGATGAGCTCATATCCAGAGGTAGAGTCTACCAGCTGATCTATTCTGGGTAAGGGATAACAATCTTTAGGACAAGCTTTATTAAGATCCCGGAAGTCAATACAGACTCGCCATTTGCCACCGGGCTTGGGTACTAACACAACATTGGCCAACCAGGATGGAAATTGTACTTCACGTATTTGTCCGGCCATTAAGAGTTTATTAACTTCTTCCCGGATTATTTTATCCTGCTCAAGCGAGAAATGCCTCCGCTTTTGTCGGACCGGTCGGGCCCCAGGAATGAGGTTCAACCAGTGCTCCATAATCGTTGGTGCTACACCAACGATTTCTGATGGTGACCAGGCGAAGATATCATGGTTCCGGGTCAGGCAATCAATTAGCTGTTCTTGGAGCATAGCGGCAGATCTGCAGCTATCTGAGTGACCCGATCCGGTAGGCCAGGAACCACTTGTATCTTGATCTTTTCAGGAGTTGTTAACGTAGATAGGGGCATCTTGTACAGACATTGACCTCTGGCAATTGTTTTCTACGTACTACTCGTAGGTCAGTCTGCACCATATCAATGTAACATTTGCGGGCCATGCTCTGATCCCCCTTGACTGACCCAACTTGATCATAAACAGGGAATTTATTTTCTGGTGGAAAGTTGAAACTACTGCTCCAAAAGAGCTGAGAGCAGGTCTTCCAAGTATGACATTATATGCTGAAGGAGCATCCACCACAGTGAAAAGAAGGCTGCGTGTTCGTCGCAAGGGTTCAGCCCCTAGGGACAAAGGTAATTGTATTTGTCCCAGAGGTCGAACCTCATGCCCAGTGAACCCAAATAGAGAAGTGGCCATAGGAAGCAGCTCCTCCCGATCAATTTGCATTCTATCAAAAGCATCCTTATAAAGAACATTAACAGAACTCCCTATGTCCACAAAGACACGAGCCACATCATAATTGGCTATCGTGGCTCGGATTACCAAGGCATCATCATGAGGGACCACCACCCCCTCCAAATCCTGTGGCCCAAACTGGATGGAGGGGCCAAGTGGCTGCTCACCTCTTGAGATTAATATTATATGTTTCTAACCGGCGCCCATGTGCCTTGCGGGCTCGGTTAGAATCTCCATCAGTTGGCCCACCAGAAATCATGCTAATCTCTCCTCGATGGGCTCGATTGTCCATACCATCTTGATGGTCCAGTGGGGTTTCCAAATGGGGCTCAGGTGGCTGTCTGTTCTCTTGACGATGATGATCCTCAGGCTGTGCTCGGTCTTGTCTCACAGGAGGAGGTTGATGCACTTCGTGCCTTGGCCGAGGTGCTGGTTCTACCCTTCGGGGAGTAGCTCGACGTTCTGGGGCGAAATGCTCACCCCTCCAAGCATATCCAGCACATCCCCTTTGGCCAACCTGAGGTTGATAGGTTTTACCTTGATGGCGCTCTCGGATGACCCGATTAATTTCCTGGGCCAGTTGCCGACAATCTTGCGTATCATGAGTTTCTCCTCTTGGGTCAAGGATTGGCTACGAAACTGAGCGGCCCTTTGTGCCCATACCCTCATTGTCTGTTCGGTTTCTTCTTTCTCCTTGGTCAGTTGACTCACGCGTTGTTGTAAAGACGAGGAATCCATATCTTTGGGACTAGAGAAGAGGCAGGATGAGAAGATGAAGTATTCCGAACCCTTATATAGCCGTTTTCGTCATTAATTATTGTCATTAAAGTGACAACTAATAGTAGATAAACTGGCTCCCCCATAAAGAAGGTTCAAGAAACGAAGGGGATATCATTATTACCCGCGGATCTCTTTCCTATAGGGGAACGCCCCGTTGAAAGGTAATAAATTAGTAGAAATATTGATTCACGTTACCTTATGTTGATATTTACGATGGTAAGTCATCATTTGACAAGACTAAACATTTACCACTTGACGAAAGGACAGGTAAACAGTCTAGCCCCTGTAGCTCGGTCCTTTGTGATCCCTTCTGTTCATGGCCCTCTCAGCCCCTCGCTGACGGCTCAGCCTTACGACAGGCCCCAATGGTTCGGTCCTATGTGACCCCTTCATGGCCCTCTCAGCCCCTCGCTGACGGCTCAGCCTTACGACAGGCCCCAATTGTTCAGTTCTCTGTGACCCCTTCTGTTCATGGCCCTCTCAGCCCCTCGCTGACGGCTCAGCCTTACGACAGGCCCCAATGGTTCAGTCCTCTGTGACCCCTTCTGTTTATGGCCCTCTCAGCCCCTCGCTGACGGCTCAGCCTCACGACAGGCCCCAATGGTTCGGTCCTCTGTGACCCCTTCTGTTATGGACCTCTTAGCCCCTCGCTGACGGCTCAGCCTTACGACAGACCCCAATGGTTCGGTCCTCTGTGACCCCTTCTGTTCATGGCCCTCTCAGCCCCTCGCTGACGATTCAGCCTTACGACAAGCCCCAATGGTTCGGTCCTCTGTGACCCCTTCTGTTCATGGCCCTCTCAGCCCCTCGCTAACGGCTCAGCCTTACGACAGACCCCAATGGTTCGGTCCTCTGTGACCCCTTTTGTTCATGGCCTTCTCAGCCCCTCGCTGACGGTTCAGCCTTATGGCAAGCCCTCATGGATCGGTCCTATATGACCCCTTCTTGTTTATGGTTCTTTCAGCTCCATACTGACGGCTCAGTTCTAAGATAGAACCAAGGGGATTCGGGCCTTAGTAATTCCTTTTGCTCACAACCCTTGAAATTCCTCGAGGATAGCTTAGGATACATATGACCCATTCTCCTGCAGTATTCTGGCTGCAAGATCTTTGCAATCTCTCATGGATAAGGTGGTTTCCTTCCATTTATTAATGGTTACGGCTGTCACAGCTACTATTATACTGGGTTCCATTATATATACTGTATAGGGGTCTTTCATTAGCCCCTTTTTTAGCTAAAAGGCTAATGATATACCAACATACCTCACGTTCTTGACCGAACAGCCTGGTTTTATGAACATATTATCCCTTGATATCATGGTTCTCTTTTAGTTCAAGTCAGATTTTTGAGTAGAGCATATATGGACTTGGTATTCCAGAATCACAACATAATGACAAAAGTAAAGATATTTCCTTCATGCAAAGTACAAGTACATCAAAAAGAAGGAAGCAGAACAAAAGCAACAACAAGATAACTGAGCAGCGAAGGCGGTGACTGCTTGTCGTTGCCTTACTCCTCCTGGTTAGGGCTGGAGCCGGACGATGTTGGAGGGGGAGGGCCTTGAGATAACTCCCGCTCCAGAGCCTCCACCTGTTCTGCAGTCTCCTGAAGCTCCCTGGCAAGCAGTCGGGCTTCATTGGAAGCAGCAGATAGACCCATGCGTAGCTGCTGAGCCTGCTACCGCCAGGTCTTCTTCCAGCCTCCTCATTTTGGCGGAGGCAGCAGCCAACTCCCCACCTCAAACGATTGGGCTTGTCAGGGGCCACTAGCTTTCTCCCGCTCTTTGTCGGAGTCGGGTCAGTTGTTCACGCAGAGATACCGCCTGTCTAGCCCACGTCTCGGCTATGCGCTCTGCTGCATCCCTTTCATCCAGAAGTTTCCTCAGGT
>NC_133872.1:4815639-4816469 GCF_044706935.1 Curcuma longa | reverse complement strand
GCAAGCTCTAACACAAAATAG
The DNA here is from genome assembly GCF_044706935.1 of Curcuma longa. NCBI lineage: Eukaryota > Viridiplantae > Streptophyta > Magnoliopsida > Zingiberales > Zingiberaceae > Curcuma > Curcuma longa. The sequence goes on along the minus strand of NC_133872.1, from coordinate 4,816,448 downwards.
ACTAAGTTTAGGAGTGTTAAAATGACTAAGTGTAAAATTCCACTTGGCTAAATCATGTTAAAAGATATAGAACTAGTGCTTAGAAAACATGAATAAAACTAAGTATTTGTTTAAAAGATATTTTTGTTAAAAAAAATGGTCCAAATGTTAAAAGGAGATTTTTAAAAATATTGTAAAGGTCTTAGTTAATCATGAAAAAGTATCTTATAAAAACTAGTTTCCAGGATTAGTACAAGAAGCCAGTATTAAGATAATTTTCCAAACAAATTAAGGCTTAAGTTATAAAAGATGGGCATAATAAGTATTGTGTAAAGTAAGAAATTCAACCCATGTATACTTCTTTCTTGAAAAGCATATTAAATAAAAAAGAGTATTTTTCCAAAAGGCTAGTTTTAAAGTATATTGAAAAAATATTTTCCCAAAAAAATTTTCCAAAACTATTTTTAAAAATTATTTTCAAAATAATGTTTAACTCATATATTTGAAAAGTTAGAATACAAATTATAGAAAGTTAGACTCAAACTCCCCCTAAACCAAGTAAGAATTTTAGCCCACTTTGGATGTCTAACCTCAGTTACTAGCTAACTATCTGATGGGAAGCCTGAAATTCTGCTCTGTTTAATTCTTGCCAGACAAAAATTTTCGAAAATGGAATCTTATCAAGCAGCCCTCATATTCGATCAACTAGGTGCTTGATCGATGCATTAAGATCATTGGGCTCTTGTGTTGGTATTCAGGATCCATATTTATGAAAGAAACAATTTATGCAGGGGAAAATAAATTGTACCTTTCTTCTTTAGATGAAAGAA
>NC_133872.1:4794563-4815627 GCF_044706935.1 Curcuma longa | reverse complement strand
CTGTTGGTGCAAGATGCTTGTTGGTGCAAGATGCACTAAGATCTTGCCTAGAGTTTTGATGTTTGACAATACACCTAGGTCTGATCAGTTTGACCAAGGGGTTGATCCAAACATAACTTGATGTTTGGATGTGTGGAAGTAAGTGTAGTCTAGTCAGATGACTAGCGAGAAGTCCTAGTCGATTAGACTAGGCAGTGGAAGTCCTGATCTGGACGATCGGGCAAGGGAAGTCCTGGTAAGTGAAGCTAGGCAAGAGAAAGTCCTAGTTGTAGGCTAGGCAAAGGGAAAGTCCTGGTTTGGAGGATCAGGCGGAAGTCTTGGCATAGTCGAAGCACTAGGTGAAGTTTGGGCTGGTCTGGAGGATCGAGTCGCAGCAGAAGTCTGGGTGACCGAGTCGCAGCAGAAGTCTGGGCTGGTCTGGGTAATCGAGTCGCAGCAGAAGTCTGGGCTGGTCTGGGTGACCGAGTTGCAGCAGAAGTCTGGGTTGGTTAGAGAGAACCGAACCGCAACACAAATCCTAGGGGCTGAGGACAGAGCCGAGCAAAAGTCCAACAAGTCAGGAGGACTTGGTTGACAAAAGTAAATTCTCCAGAGTGGAGTGGGTTAGACTAACCCAAGATTTCGGTAGAAATCTGAAGTTAGACCCACAGATAAGGTTAGGTTGTCTAGTTTGCTTGTATGCTTGTCTTGCAGGGACCAGGAGCTAGACCCAACCACGGTTCAGAACCGACGGTTCGACGGTTCATGGTAGGTCGACCCTTAACCTTAACCGTCCAAGACGGTTACGGTTCACGATTCGGAACCGCCGGTTCACGGTTTGGTTCACGGTTCGAGATTATTATATTAAAAAATTTAAAATTTAAAATTTATTAAAAAAAAGAACTTACACTTATTTGGGTTGGAATCGATCCGGTTCCAACGGGAAAACGAAAGTCGTGGGAGGAGGAGCAGAGTGCGGTTGTTTAAGAGCATTTAACTATTTAGTGATTTCTATGTGATGCTAATGTTTACAAGTTAACAAACCATAATTAACAGGGAAAGAACCTGCTGATCGAATCAATTAAGGTTTAGCAATAAGTTCAGCTGTGTATCTACGCGTGTGTACCTCTCCTATTGCGGAAGAAGCTCCGGTGATGACGACGACCTTGTTCTCCATGTCGTCCCTGTTCAATGTCTTGAAGAACCACTCGAGGGCGTGGATGAAGGAGAGCGTCGGCCATGCGAAGGCCAGCATCACCATGCTCGCCGGACTGCCGGAGGCACCACGAAGTTGCCCACGAGATCCATCGATTGATACTACTGCTGTTGCTGCCACTAGAGGGAGAACAGATCAGGAGGACACAATTAGTAGATCTCGCGGAAGAGATAAGAAGGGAGGAGAGAAAGAGAGAGAGAGATTGAAGCATCGTGATTCGTGAGATGTAGAGTTCTGATGACAGAGAGACGTAGGAAGTTGGCGTTTGCGAGGCATGCACACACACGGATTGGCGTTCGGAAACGAAAAAAAAAAAATTGAACCGGCGGGACCGCCGGTTCCACAGTGCTTGAACCGTAACCGGCCCGGCATCCTGCCGGGCCGGTTCTGGTTCGGCCCGGCTAACCGGGTCAACGGGCCAACCGGCCCGTTGACCGGTTGGCCCGTTGACCCGGGCCGGGTCCGGGCTGGACCCGGCCCGTGGTCGGGTCTACCAGGAGTTGGAAGCAAGAAGGAAAAGCAAAGGTAAACCAAGGCAACTGAACCAAGTCAGCTCAACTGAGTCGACTCAGATGAAGGCTTGAGTCTACTCCAACTGAGTCAGCCGAAATCCAGAAGTCAGCGCGTCGTTCTTCCGCCAGATCGGTCTGGAGTCGACTCAGATGAGGTTTTGAGTTGATTCAAGCTGACACAGAGTCAAGAGCTTATCACCGTTGACGCCACATCGACTGGAGTCGACTCAGGAGGCAACTAGAGTCGACTCAGACAGGATAACGGGCGGAAGCGATAAAAGTTGATCTGCCACGTCGACTGGAGTCGACTCAGATGGGGAGTTGAGTCGACTCAGGACCAGTATAAAAGAAGCCTTCGACCAGCAGCTTGAAAAACACAATTCATACGTCCTCCTTTCCGACAAGAGCCGCTACCGAACGCGAACGAGGCCAGACACTTGCAATCGGGGAAGATCCAGGAGGAGTGCGCAGCGCTCGGACTTCCAGATTGGCAACAAGTGTTTATTTTTAATTACTGTCTTTCCATTATTTTATTTGTATTATTTCTCAGACTGTAAGACGGGTTTCTCCGCCTCCGAACGTCGTTCGGAAAGGAGACCACAAGTGGACGGACGCCTACCGTACTTAGGCCTTGGACGTACCAACCCTGGGGGGTTGGGAACCAAGTAAAAATTCGCGTGTCCTTTTGTTGTGTTTCTAATATTTCATTGATAGTATTTTGATAGTTAATGAACGAAAGTAAAAAGCTATACGCGCTATTCACCCCCCTCTAGCGCGTACAAGATCCTACACCCACAAGTTCTAAGGTAAGCCTGAATTTATCAACAAGACATTCATCATCTCCTTTAGCGCTCAATTTTTATGTTCGGCAACACCATTCGATTGAGGTGAGTAAGGCACCATTGTCAGATGGATAATGTCAGATTCTGAATAAAATTCATCAAACAGTGCACCATATTCTCCACCTCTGTCGCTATGAATTATTTTAATTCGTTTATCTAGTTGATTCTCAACTTCTGTTTTATAGGTTCTGAACGCCTCTAAGGCTTCGTCTTTACTTCTCAAAAGAAAGACATAACAAAACCTTGTGCAGTCATCGAAAAAAGTAATAAAATACTTTTTACCTCCTCTAGTTTACACGAATTTTAAGTCACATAGATCACTATATATTAACTCTAGAGGAGTCATTGACCTTTCCACCGAATGAAAAGGTAGTCTCGTCATTTTTGCTTCCACTCACACTTCATATTTTTGTGTTTCATCAACATTAACGTTTGGTAATAAATTTAGTTTGATGAGACGTTTCAGAGCATTATTATGTACATATCCGAGTCGATCATGTCATAAATTAAAACACTCAGCAACGTAGCTCGAAGCTTTTATTTTATTACCCTCAGATTTGTAGAGTACAGGCATTGCAGCTATTTTGAACAGACTCTGTTCTAAGTACCCCTTTCCTACGAAGACATCATTCTTCGTAAGTATAAAGTTGTCTGATTGGAACGCTAGTTTAAAGCCGGCCTTGACAAGTGTCGATTCAGAAACTAAGTTTTTCCTGATGTCGGAAACATGCAGAATATCAATGAGATTTAGCTCCTTCTATACGTCATTTTTAGAACAACTTTCCTGATTCCGACAATCGGCGATGTCGTGGGATTCAAACACGACCGCAGTAATATCCAGTTCCATGTCATCAGAAGATGCGACCTGATTTGCAGCATCTTTTTGACCCTTGGATGGTTTCTTTGGGCGTCTACAACCTTTGGGCTTGTGTCTTGATTTTTCACAGTTGTAGCACGAGCCCTTGAATTTCTTGTCTTTGACGTCCAGATCATGCAGTATTAGTTGCGCATGTCTTGGATTTGAGACTATTAAAACCGATGGAATTAAAATATCTCCACAATGGTATGATATTGTCCACTTTGGGCCTAAGCCCTTATGGCTTTGTTCTTGGGCTCTCCCCAAAAGACCTCATACCAATAGAGATACTTTCCATCCTTTTAATCCCATGATTTTTTCCATGTACTTTAGATGTGAGACTATGTTTGCACCCTTGCAACCCAACAATCCCCCCCTCAAATAAAGGACCACAGGCCCCCCCAACGTCATTTTGATGTCTGAATCCTTGACCCACCAACTTTTTGCCCCTCGGTCCACCCGACCTACTAGGACTTCCCACCTAGCCGCAGCTAGGACTTTTTGCCCCTCGGTCCACCCGACCTACTAGGACTTCCCACCTAGTCGCAACTAGGACTTTTTGCCCCTCGGTCCACCCGACCTACTAGGACTTCTCACCTGGTGTCTGGTCCTCTTGATTCAGACACGGGAGCACTCACTTCCTTTGTTTTAAGGTTCAAACCACATGGTTAGATCTGGATCATGGCTCATCAGGCGGTTAGTCCGGTGAAGAGTGGTCTCGCTCTGATACCACTTTTTAAAACCGATGGAATTAAAATATCTCCACAATGGTATGATATTGTCCACTTTGGGCCTAAGCCCTCATGGCTTTGTTCTTGGGCTCTCCCCAAAAGGCCTCATACCAATGGAGATACTTTCCATCCTTTTAATCCCATGGTCTTTTACATGTACTTTAGATGTTGGACTATGTTTGCACCCTTGCAACCCAACAGAGACGTCATACTTTTGGAATCCACCATCTTGAAATCTAGAAACCGGCCGACGATGAATTTCTTCAATCCGACATTCCAATACATTGAGAACATAGTTGCGGCACAGAAAATCTCCGTGCAACCACGCATCGCATATCCTTGCTACCTTCCGTTGGCGGGCCTTCACGTAAAAATTGTACGAGGTTTAGCATTGTCAGATAGAATAGCATCTTCTGCTGCCATCGTTTGAAGTCTGTTGGTTTCTCTCCATGCCGGTAGCTTAGTGGGGGAGGATGCAAACTGATATGGATTGTCAAGGCTAGTGTTCAACACTATCTCCGTAAATGATATTGCTCCGCTACAGGGGCTTACGGATAGCAACAATTCGTTCCCAAGATACAACGACGACGTCTCAGAATAGTAGCACTTCAAATTTCTATACCAGCGAACCTTCTCGTAGGATTTTTGGACTTCAAATGCACAAGATGAGATGAATGCACAAAGGATGAGTAGAATCGATGAATTCGATGATTGATCGATAAAATTTCCAGCATCTGGAGGGATATATTTATACCAAGTGAAGAGGTTGAATACCCTTTGGGTGAGTGGATGTGACCTTTGGGTAGGATAGATCTAGGTTATCCGATCTAGAGGGTTGTAACCCTTCAGATTGCTCTTTAATCCTATCCATCAAATTTGGAGGGTTGTGACCCTCAGATATCCCTTTTGTCATCAGCCGTCGGATCTGGATCTAATGATCCATTTGATCTGACGTTTCAGATCAAGTCTCATCCCAGCGGTCAGATCGTGACTTTTCGCGATCTAACGCTCCAGATCGCATCACATGTGATCCATCACACCTCTTTGATTAACGGTTGTCATCCATTTGCCCAGTCAGCAGTCCAGTCATCTCTCCTTTGCCCATGTGGATGTCACATAGGCACTGCCACATCACATGTGGGTCTGACACATCATTCGAGTGCCACGTAAGCATGACCATGTCTGCTGGAGCATAAATTTAAGCTCCTCAATGATCCTCGCGATGACGCGACGTGTAAAGTGCGCCAACAAAGCGCCCATTGCGCGCATGCGCGCGTGGCGGGCCACGGGCTCGTAGGTGCGAGCACCTACTCGCGTCTGAGAAGAGAGCACATGAGTTTTTTGTATTAACTCCATTAATACAGCAACATTAATAAGGAAGAGAAGCCCATCGAAATTCTCTAATGTGGGACTATTCTCTATACACTTCCTTATATAACATTAATTAATTAATGTTATTCTGGGCCGATTTTAAATAATTAATTTCTCATTCACTCTTAATTAGTTTTGAGCAAATTAATAGTCTAAATCTATCTACCCAAAATGTAGATTTCGATTTTGAAGTCAATTATGACTTATCAATTGATGGCATTTTGATTTTTCTACAAAATCGTATTGGTCGGTTAAGGCTCCAATATCCAACAATCCCCCATATAAATGAAAATTAATGCAATGTGTGTATGCATGCTGACACTTTTACAAGAGTCCAATGGATAAGTCACTACATCGGGAAAAGTAGCTTGTGGTTTTGAACCTTCCGTAGTGGAATGCTATCGAGTATCTAGGCTAATAGAACAATGAGAGGAAGAATTTGATATTTCTTCTATTGAACGACATCTAGGATTATGAAAATTGATTTGTGAATACCCTATTAATGAGTGGGATGAGATTAGAAGAGCATATATCAAAGTAGGGCAGTATCAACCCAAACTTACTGAGTATCCAACAACAAAAATTAGAATGAAAATCCGTCGATTTCAATATGCTTGGTTCAAGCAATTTCCCTGGCTAGAATATTCACCTTCAGAGGACAAAGCATATTATTTTCTATGCTTTCATTTTAAGAATACAAGTAATCCATTGGCTCGTTCTGTATTTGTTTCTGAAGGGTTGAACTATTGGAAGAGAGTTAATGATGGAGAAAAAAATGTATTTCTTATTCATGATGGTTTGCTATCTTCGTCACATAATAAATGTGTGAAATGTGTTCAGAATGTGATGAAACCAAAGCAAAATATTAACGAAGTGATGAATGCTCAATCTACATAAGAAATTGACAACAATTGAAGGTTTATTATGGCTTGCAATTTAAGGATGTCCTTTTAGAGGCCATGATGAATCAGAGAGTTCCTTAAACCGTAGAAATTTTATTGAATTGCTGAAATTTTAAGTACATTTGAATGATAAAACTGTAAAAGTTATGTTACATAATGCCCCATAAAATGCTAAATACACTTCTTTGCAAATTCAAAACAAAAATATTGCATATTCTTGCTAATAAAGTGAGAACAATGATTCGAGATGAATTGGGAGATGTGGAGTTTTGTATTCTTGTTGATGAAACTCAAGATAAATCTAACAAAGAGCAAATGACTCTTATTTTAAGATTTGTTAACAATTTTAATTTTTTGGAGGAACATTTCTTTGAGATTTTGAGTGTTGAGGACACAACATTGGCGAGCCTTAAGAAATCAATTTCTAACATCTTTGTTCAACACAATATTCAAATCCATAATACGAGGGGACAAGGGTATGATGATGCTAGTAATATCCTTGGTAAAGGAATGAGCTTCAAGCATTATTTCATAAAGATTGTCCATATGCCTATTATGTACATTATTTTGTTCATGTTTACAGTTAACATTGGTTGCAATTGCTAAGGATATGCCTTTCTATTTGATAATTCTTTTCTTATTTGACTTCCATTGTAAACTTTATCACTTCGTCTCCTAAACATCGTAGAGATTTACAATCTACTCGACAAGAAGAGAATGCATATATGTTGGTTATTGGTGAGCATAAGTCCAGTACAAGGGCTAATTAAATTTGTACATTGCATAGACCTGGTGTTACTTATTGGAGCTCTCATATGATTCTGATAGGAACTTGATAGACATATATGCAGCAACTTGTAAGATCCTTAGAAATCTCAATGAAAATGGGCCAAATGGTGTAATATGTGGCGAAGCTAGTGGTTTATGTAACATAATTATAAGTTTTGAATTTGTATTTGTGTTGTTTTTGATGGAAATGATCTTAGAAACCATTAACATTCTTTGTCAAGCTCTACAAAATTAATCACAAGATATTGTGAATGCTTTAAAATTTGTCTCAACTACAAAAGCCATCATTCTAAAATTTAAAGAAGATAGTTGGGATGAATTTTTTGAGAAAGTTAAGAGTTTTTGTGAATGACATAATATTGAGATGTATGATATGAGTCGTGGTTATAAAATTAGTTGTTATTGTCAACAACGAGAACATGTCATAGTTGAGCATCATTTCACTATGATATTTTTAATGTTGCAATAGATTTTCAAGTGATTGAACTAAATTGTAGATTCGGTGAAGAAATAATGAAACTTCTTGCTCTTTATTCAGCTTTGGATCCTACTGATTTATTTAAAAAATTTAATTTGGGTGACATTTGCAATCTTACATCAAAATTTTATCCTGTTGATTTCACTCAATAAGAAATTCATGCTTGAACGTTGAATTAGAACACTATCAACTTGACATAGTTTGCGATCATGAGTTTCAACAAATTTTTACTCTTTCTGCATTATATAGAGAAGTGTGTCTAAGTGTACAGGGACTTAGGAGATCAGACGTAATATCCAAATGGTGAACCTTGGCAGAAGACGCAAATGAGCGAGAAGGATGGCACGGGAAAGGAGCCTATGGGCTTAGTGCATCCGAGGTATGAGGAGCTACGAAAGAGTACTCCAGTGGAGCGAGAAGGATGCATGGAAACGAGCCAAAAAGGCTCAGTGCATCCGAGGAACGAAAGGCTAGGAGGAAGATTGCATAAGGAAACCAAGGTAGAACGAAGAACGAAGGAAGAAAATAGTCAACACAAAGTTGACCATTCCCGACATCCAGGTGCCCCGATCCATTTCGGGCGCCCAGATATCCAATCCAAGTCAACGCAAGTCGTTGACAAAGTGGATGAGGATAGAATCTATGTTAGCAGAGTCCAAGCGCTCGAAGAGACTCCAGGCGCGCGCTAGGATCGCAAGAAGTCATCCAGACCCATTGGCGGATCGTTGATAGATCGGATTGGGATCGACGAATCCAAGCACCCGGAAGTCTTCTAGGCACTTGAAGCGCCGCGTTAGTACAATGGTCAAATCGAGGTGAAGGCTATATATAGACTGAAGCTCGATGTAGAAGATACACACTTGAATTATCCGTTTTTATTTAGTTTGATTAAATCTTCGCTTAACCATTGTACGAGGTTTCTCCACCTCTGGATCAATTCCAATGAGGAGACTTTTGATTAGAGCTTTCATAGTCTTGGACTAACAACCCGAGAATTGTAATCAAGTACATTCTGTGCCTCATATTTTATTTCATATTATTTACATTTTAGTTAGTGTGTCTTTGCTCAAAACATTAGCAAGAGAAAGAGGTCAATTTTTTGCAAGTCGATATTCACTCCTCTCCTCTAGCAATCCACGAAAAGCTTCCACTGCACCTTCAAATATAACATACAATTAGCTTTTTAAATATCAATTCTTTGCACTGGAAAATCTAATTCTTTGATAAGTTTTCTCATATTATAAAAATTATTGGGCATTATGTAATCACGCGGCAATGCCTCTCTAATAACTTGAATAAAATTATTAAAACAATCTTAAGACACATTATGTTCTGCTTTGATATTCAACAGTATTGTTGTGAGAGATAGTTTAGTTTGATTATCACAACTATGCCACAATGGTTTATCTGCAACACTCAATAATTTTTGAAATTGGATATATGATTCATTATTCACATTTTCACCAACTTCCGGTACTTTTATCTCCTCCAATGGTGATGCATAAGTAATAAACATTTATTCAACTACTGGAGGAAAATAGAACTTGCACCATTCGATTCAGTAATGAAATTATGACGTGCTGCATCAATTACCATCCTTTAATATATATATTAAATTTATCATAATAACTATGATCCCTACTGACTAAGACTTGTATGTTTTATCCATAATCTTCATCAGATATGAACAGTTTACTATGACAAGTCCAATTATAGTAATTGGGGGTGAAACCAAATCTACAACGATGTTCTTAAATTTTATCACATTGTACAAATTTACCATTATGACACTTTCTGCATGACCATCTTATTTATCTTCATCCATAAACTCAACATTACTTGAAGTAAAATCTAAAAATTATTTTAATCTAATAATAAATTCATCAGTTAAACCCCTACGTTAAGGTAAGTTTTTTTTATATATCTAATTTCTTGCTTTCTCCATTTTTACTGAATTTAAAATTTTAAAAATATTAAAATATAATTAATTCTACTAAATTATAATAACTATTATCTACTACAAATAAAAACTAATATAACCTTCTCATAAATTACATAAACATTATTAATTTCTACTAAATTAGAATAACAAAAATTAACATTCAAATAATCATTGTTATAGCTAAATACTTTTCACAATCCAAAAATAACTATAATTATAAATATATCTAAAATCGGTGAACAAAAATAAGTATCTCTCCAATTACTTTAAGTCCATGTAGATTATAAACCTGCAAAAATAACATTACAAAATCAATAATTAAATATAATATACACAAAGGAATACTTTTAGTAACTAAATTAATATCTTAAAATATAGAAGTCTTAAAGCTACTTAGGACTTAATTAGTTTGGAGCTAGTCAAACTCACGATGAGAGATGAGCATGTAAACAGATGAGCTCGCAATTAGTCGGCCAACAAAGCTTGCGGCCAGTGACCACCGACCGTGGCCAGTGGCGACCACTGCTTGCGGCCAACGGTTAGCAACGAACACCAATCACCCTTGCCAACGACCCTTGCCCAACGGCCAGCGACGACCACCAACAATGAGCGGCGATCCCTGGCCAACGATCGCCACCCAACAACTGCGCCGGGTAGCCCATGGCTTGGGACACCTGGCCCTTGGCCAACAGGGGTCGACCAGCTGCACCTGGCCCGCGGCGGGCCACCGATGATAAGCGAGGCGGGGGAGAGACGATCTTGCTCAACGGGAGAGATGCGAAAGGGAGGAGAGAGAATACTAGAGGTGACTAAGGGCTTCATTTGTTGGAGAGATCCAACAATGGAGATGTGACAACGGCGATGGTGATCCAGAGAGGCTACGGGAAAACGGGAGAGAAAGAAAAGAGGGAGCGGGAGATTTAGGGTTATGTCCTAAATTTGACGACGAATCTAAGTTTCGATGCCAAATTAGCGACGAATCTAAGTTTTGTCACTAAATTTAAATGTCAAATTAATATTTCATCACGCATTTACGATAAATAATTCATCTATCGCTGAATTAGGGATGATTTTATTTTTCATCGCTAAATTTACGACCAATACTTTATTCATCGTAAATTATCGACGAAATATATTTTCGTCGCTATTTAGCGATGAATTTGACGACAAAAATATTTTTCACAATAAAATTTGCGATGAATTTAATATGTTACTAATTCTTCAACAAAGTAATTTTTGTCAAAAAAAAATTTATCATAAATTTATGATGAAAATATATTTCGTCACTAAATTTATTGTAATTGAAAGACGAATATTTTTCGACACTAATATTCATCCTAAATTTATTAGATTTTTGTAGTATTCGATGTTTGATAATTTTTTTAAGTCGAATTCGAACTTATAATATTTTATTAATTTATTCACGAGTCGCTCGTGAGTCAAGCTCGAATCGAACTTTGATTATTTTTATATATTTTTAATTTAAATATACTTAAATTAAGATCAAAATAATTTGAATCGAACTCGAATTTAAGTCATTTCAAATTATAGTTCGATTCTGCTCGAATCAAAATTCGAACAAGTCGAACAGAACTTGAATTTTATTTCAAACCGAGCATAAGCCAAAATTATTTGTATTTTTGAGTTTCAACAAGAATTCAAATACCATGTATAGTTTTGGAACTTGAACTCAAATATCAATATTTTCATATTATTTGACTCGATTCAATTCCTTTGCACTCCTATAGACAATAATATAATATAATTAATAAAGTAAAAAATATATAAAATCTTATAATCATCAAGTACCACAAAATAATTATTTATAATTTTTTTAAGTTGATCATTAGGTACAATGAGATTAAATCTTAAGAAATTTTAGGATAAAACTTAATTAGTTGTATCATTTTTTTTTTGTCAAAAGTCAAAAATGAATTGACACATACAAGCTGTACAAAGGAATAACTCCATACCTATTTCAAAGATACGATCATTTAACTTTTGAAGTTGTATATCAACAACACAATAGAATAAATCAACATGATAATGATATAAATTTGTCACTTCTGATAGATTACGATGGGATGTTATAAATTAGTAGAAAATAAATTTGAATGTGATTATATCTATCTATAACTCCTGCTAAATACCTTCATGAACTGAACGAGTTCTAGTAGATTGTGTTTGACCTTGAAGATTCATTGCATACCTTTTTTTCTAATAAGTTCATTATTTAATGATTATGTTATTATTTTTAAAATACTTTTTTAATTTCAAGCACCAATTTTTCTCTTGGCCCAGTGTGGGCAGTTACTCACATTGGGCCTACATCGACTCCGCTCATGATCTCCAATATATTGCATCGAAAATATAAAAAGCTACTATTCTTTTTACAATAAAAAAACCTCTATATAAATCTTAAATCTCATTGTTAATTAATTACTAGCTCTACTTATATAATTAATTTTGAGAGAAAAAATAATTTTGAATTTTCAGTACTGCTTTTAAACTAAAATCTCAAATCTCATACATTTGAACTTTTTTAATTCAACTTTTTGATTTCAAAAATCTTGCATTTGAGATACCCTTATATTCGAATATTCCCTATATTATTCAGTTTTTTTAATTGAAAATAAAATCCTTGTTCTTTTTTTTCTCACTGTATCATTGCTTCTATTTGGATGTTCATAAGGTGAATTTAAGATTTTTGAAAGTTTTGACGTAATAGACAAATTGTCTCTATGTGACTTGGAGAGATCTGGAGGTCAGATTTTATCATAAAAATAATATTTTATAATACAGATAAGATTGCACATAATAGATCTAATAAGACCCTGCATGATAGAAGTTTCATCCATCGAATTGCCCTTTTTTCCTACCGGACTCAATGAACTAAAACCCTATCAAATTTATACGTTTAATAAGTTGCAGTCGTGTTTGAGGGTGCTCATATTTATGAATTGCCAATGTCACTGCTGTTCTGTTATTGGCGCTAAGAAACTTTGGACTTTAAGAACAGTCGTATAATTATTGGGGCTAAGTATGGCACTGCAAATTTTATACTACCGATAATTCCAAGCTAATTAATGAAATTAATGATGATCATCTTATGTTTATCTGCTAATTAGTGATGGCTGGCAGATGGACATTTTTAAACAATAAATTAAACAAAAAAGATAATATCATTAAGTTTGAGGTATGCTAATCTCCTCCACCCTATTGGCTATGTTAAGTCGACAAAACTTGGTCAACTATGTGAGCATGAAAATGGCCAAGAATACACTCTCTTAATATTATTATTATTATTAAAAGTTTTTAAGACGTACAGTTCAAGTTTTAGCAAGATGTTCATTGTATTAATTCGTTGAAAGGAACCTAATTCTTAGAGTTGCTATTCAAAAATGTAGTTGACCCTTAACAATGGGAATCTACATGGGAAAATGGGTTGCTAGTTGGAATATTTAAAACATTTTTATAGTTCTTATACAAGGAATAACTAACGAATTGATTTTTTACTGATGATGATGATACACGGCTATGATATTATTTCTCTTTTCTTACGCAAGAAATTACTAACTGTTTAAGAATTATTATTACTAGCTGATTTGTAATTTGAGTCATGCGAGAAGACTCTGAAAATTTAAAGATATACCAATTAAATTTGACAAAACATTTACGAAATATTTTTGTTTTATATGAATAATAAATACAACTGAGATAAAAAAAATAGATGTTAATTCTTAAATTCTTTTTCTTAAAATTATTATTCAATAAACTGAGAAATCCATATACATACTATCTTCTATGCAATTTCATCCTATGTTAATTCAACTCTTCGAACCAGGACACAGAATTAGTGTTAACGACTGAAAATATATTCAATGGCGAGGACAACTTAAATAGTCCAGCCATGTTTCGTTCAACTTATATACAAGTATACATTTTTCAGATTTTATGAAATACGGTAACAGAATAGAAACAAAAAAAAAACACCATATAAAATATACAGCCCTTCACTTGGACTTGATAAGAGGACGGTCGTGCAGGAGATTTGATGCCATCTACACTTTCAGTGTTTACAGATAATTTGCTTGGACAGACTGAGCAGTAGGATCCCTTGATAACCTAATGTTGCCATAGTAATCGACACTGTATTGTACTTCTGCTCGAATTCCCATCACTATTCTACAAGAGCCCCAAGAATCAGCTTTTAAAGCAATTCCATAGTAGTTGAGGTGGTCTGATATGCTGTTTCCGGACACAGATCTGATGGTTGTGGAGGAATTATAAGCACTTCGGCCACCACCACTGGTGATCAAAACTATTAGAAAAAAAATTCAAGCATACCTGCTGCAATAAGGATCTTCTCCAGAGTCATCGCACAGCTTTTCGATTGTGCGAGTGGTGTCTTCTATTTCAATATCTTGGAGCCAAACCTGATATTAACTTGCATGCTTATCATAATAACAATACAATAAAAAGCATATTAAACTAGACATGGTTGCGCCAAGTAAGGCTACAGTTTGCCAGCATGTTCCATGGGGATTAACATGTAACAAATCTAAATTAGAGTTCATCAGATGTGAATGCTTGGCTTAACATTGTTCATACTTCAACATTCGTACCTAAGTTTAGGCAAACTAACCTTTTCTATAAAAGAGAACTTCAGGAAAACACTAACCAAATCCAGGATTCATATATCAATCATGATCAAGGAATCATGTGAAAGACTGAATGTTATTCAACCTCAATTAGTTAGTCTGCACGGACAGGTTCATTGATATCTTATTAATTTATTTTGTCCCCCTCAATGATATTTATCATCTGTGATAGATAGCATTTCTCCCCAAGTAGCAGATAGGATATTTGGAGCTTGGAGTTTCGGTCGACTGCTTCCATTTCACTTCAGGAGGTTTTGATAGTAGTTGGTATGGTTTTGTTTGTTTTCGGTGGTGTTTAGTATTTCGAGGACATGTATTTGTGTTTTGGACTGTAGTAGTGGTTTGGATTTTATCACGTTTCTGTAGTTGTGTTGGATTTGCATTTTGGTTATTTGTTTGGTTGGATTTACGAAGTTTCTGTTACGTAAAATTGGATTATGTTGGTTAGTATGCATGTGATAGCTGTTGTGTGGCCGTGTAGGCCTTAGTCTATATTCGTTTGTAGTTGTGTGTGTTTATTGGACGTGTAGTCCTATTTTCGACCGCATGTGGCCATGTATTTATGTATGTATTTAGGGGAATTGTCATAGTTACTGGGGAGATGCTGCCGAAATTTTTCGGACGGCCTTCTCGGGGCGTGACAATTTAGTGGTATCAGAGCCAGGTTAGGTTCATTCGGATTTCTGTTGCATTTGAGTCGATTTTTCGGTGTCTGTCGGATTTATCGTCGGATTTGTTGGTGTTTTCGAGAGTTTTCATCACATTTCATTTCATCTGTACCAATTATTTGGTATCAGAGCATATTAGGTTAAGCATTTGTTTAGGATTTAGGACTAGTTTTATGAGTTTGTCGAATTGTGTCGGGTGTGCCAAATTTATCGTTAGATCCGAGTTGTGAGATGGACAGACAGCGGCACGAACCCTCCAAGCAAATTGTAAGTAAAATTCTAGCACAGTTACCTCTTGTTCTAGAAATTTATAGTAGTTGTATGTATACCAGGTGATATTATGGACCCTGGAAATCGTGGACGTGGTCGACCACGGAGATGACCTGCTAGGTTTGTAGACCCGGAGGTTTCCGAGGAGGATATGGTTCGTCAGGAGCCTACTCGTATTCCTTCAGTTGGGCAGAGTCCTCGAGCTCCGGAGATACCTTTACCAGACCCGATACCGGCGGCACTCGAGATACTCAGATCCGGTAGTGAGCATGACTGTAGATTTAAGCCGTATATCGATACTGGCGAAGACTGTCAAGGATCGGTTGACACTATTCCATGGGGGATCTGACCCATGGCTCGCTCGCTCCTGGCTGAAGAGTACATCAGACACATTCGCTTACATTTCCTGCACAGAGGCAGAGAAAGTCGAGCTGGCAGTATATCACCTACGTGATCAGGCTGTCACATGGTGGGAGACTCAGCGGACTATACTCGGAGAGCGAGTTTCGTCTTGGACATTCTTTCGAGAGGCTTTTGAGAGGCAGTACTTCTCAGAGGCATTCTGTCAGACACAGCAGTCAAGAGTTTATGAATCTGAAGCAGAAGGATCGATCAGTTACGGATTACCATGCAGAGTTTTCCAGACTTGTAGAGTTCTGCCCTCATATGGTGACTCAGGATAAAAATCGGCTGTTCCACTTTACGCAGGGTTTAGCTCCGTATATCCGCTCAAAGATGTCTAGTTGCCCCATCAGTACCTTCAGAGAGGCCTTAGATCGGGCTCTGATCATTGAGTCTACCCAGCAGCAGCTTACATGTGAAAGAGACGCAGAAAAATCAAAGGGTTGGAGTTCACAGAGTTCTGGTCAGAAGAGGCCAGCTCAGAGTTCTGGTACACAGGATTCTTCCGGACGACAGAAAGGCAAACGACCTGCGGGATCCTTCGAGTGGTAGCCAGCAGAAGGACAGTACGGAGAAGAAATGCTATCGCTGTGGATCTGGTGAACATCAGGTTGCGGATTGTCCATCTGATCAGGCTGTTTGCTACTATTGCAAACAACCTGGTCATATAATGGGTGATTGCCCACGGAGAGCTCAGCTGGAGCGCACTGGTACTTTTACCTCTGGAGGACGATCTACACAGCCGTGACACCCGAGAGCACCCCAGTAGCCGAGAGCTCTACCTTCCTCCGGACAGTTATACCAGATACAGGGGAGAGATTATATAGTGTTTCCGGCATCTGCCCAGCCCGAGATCTGTTATGCAGCGACTCCATTGCAGCAGCAGCCACCAGCAGTGCAGACTTCTTATAGCCACCCCAGATGACATCTGTACCTCCTCACTATCAGCAGACCACACCTCAGCCAGCTACACAGCCGTCCAGCACGGAGTTCGGTCGTGCATATGCTATTACACGAGAGGAGGCACAGCGGGCCGATGGATCGATCATTCGTGGTATGATTTCCATTTATGACATATTTGCTGATACGTTGATTAATACGGGTAGTTCACATTCGTTCATGTCTAGACTATTTTTGAGGAATATTGGGCGAATACCTATGATTAGATCGTGTAGATTGGCAGTCTCTTTATCTTCTCGGGTGAAGTACTGACTATAAATCAGGAGATTAAGAGATATCCGTTGGTGTTGATGGTCATACTCTTATGGTGGACCTTCATATGTTGAATATGATGGAGTTCAATATCATTCTTGGTATGGACTGGTTAGCCGCTATCATGCTATGATGAATTGTCGAGCTGGAGTGGTTACCTTCCAACCTATGAATCAACCTGCATGGATATTTGTGGGTACTAGGAATAATGAAATATCCATTAGTTCGACAATACAAGCATAATAAAATAATAATAATAATAATAATAATAATAATAATAATAATAATAATAATAATAATAATAATAAAATAATAATAATAATAATAATAATAAATACAAGTTAGACGGAGGTGTCGAGGTGATTTATTATTTCTGAAGCAAATAGAGAAAGATAGTGTTTCTCATCCATCAAATGTTCGTACCGTTTGAAAGCATCAGGATGTTTCCGGATAAACTTTCTGGCTTGCCACCTTAGAGGCGGGTCCAGATCACTATTGAGGTGATTCCAAGCACTGCACCGGTGTCTAAGGCTCCGTATTGGAGGACTCCGAAGGAGTTAGAGGAACTGAAGATCCAGTTACAGGAGTTATTAGACCGGAGTTACATTCGTCTTAGTGTTTCATCATGTGGAGCCCTAGTCCTAGTTATCAGGAAGAAAGAGCTGAACCTTAGACAGAGACGCTGGATGAAGTATTTGAAGGATTACGATTGTACGCTAATGTGGTTGCGGATGCGCCTAGTCAGAAATCTCGTGGGATTCTGGCTAGTTAGTTGGTTGCGATTATTGATCTTGTCCGATAGTTTCAGAGTTGGGATTGATGGAGCATAGTCAGGCTCAGCAGGGTATTTTGGTTTCGATAATTGTTCAGTCAACTTTAGTGGAGAAGATTAAGTCGACACAGACTAGCAACCAACATCTTTGATTTATC
The DNA here is from genome assembly GCF_044706935.1 of Curcuma longa. Classification (NCBI taxonomy): domain Eukaryota; kingdom Viridiplantae; phylum Streptophyta; class Magnoliopsida; order Zingiberales; family Zingiberaceae; genus Curcuma; species Curcuma longa. The sequence goes on along the minus strand of NC_133872.1, from coordinate 4,797,866 downwards.
CGTAGTAGGATGGATTTCGAACAACAGTTAGAGTTTTATTGTGATGTAGATGGAATAATTCGTTTCGAGAACGACTTTGTGTTCCAGAGCAACATTCGATTAAGGAGGAGTTGCTGTAGGAGTCATACCATTTGAGGTTTACGATACATCCGATTGATACTCGTACGTATCGGGACCTTAAGCGGTCATATTAGTGGGACGACATGAAGAGATATCGAAGATTTTGGTTGCGCGATATTTAGTGTGACAGTAGATGAAGGTTGAACGATAGAGATCAGTCGGGTTTCTTTTAGAGAGATCGATACCAAATGGAAATGGGAGTATATTACTACAGTGTTTCTACACTATAGTATGAAGATAGTAAATTTGAGAACCAAATTTTTATTAGTGGAGAGAATGTAAAATACGGAAACATAAAGGGGTTATTTGTAAATAATGATAATAATAATAATAAATAAATAAATACATAAAAGGGATGGGAAGATTTAACTCGCGAAGACGAATCAAACAAAACTGGTTTGGATCAAATCGGAGATCGTTTGGTTAGTGAACCAATCGAACTAAGATTGAATCTGATTCATTATAGTAACCGATTCAAGGGTTAGATTTAAACCAGTTTAGGCCAGCCTTAACCTAGGTTACTGTGCATTCCTCTTTAAAACACAAAAATAGCTGAACCTCATCTCCCACACGAATGCCACCGACGCCGCCTCCGCCCTCTTCCTTGCTGTGATCCTTCCCCTATTGAGATCGACCATTTTCCCACTCCATGCCGCAAGCGACGATCGCTCGAAGCCTTCCTTCCCTCGTCGTCGTCGCCTCAAGATCGCCCTTCACCGTGACCAGCAGCTAGCACCGCCGATGACCCATGCCTCATCTGACGAATCCAACGTGTGTTGGTGGTGTGTCGGCGGGTGGAGGCGAATCGAGCAACGCGAACAGAGTTGAAGAAGAACGTTGTTTGATTTGGGTTGCAATCAGGCTGGTGGGAGTCTTCTTGCTGGTTTTGCCGTGGAGAAGAAGAGACCGAAGGCTTGGATTGGAGGAATTGAGGCAGTTTCTAGGGCTTGGAGAAAGGACCGGTAAGAGTTGAGATTTGTGTTAGGTATGTTGTATTTGTTTGGTTTTCTTTGGATCTTTGATTCGATTGAACTATTAGATCGGTTGGAGAGTTATCGGCGGGTTTCGTCAAAGAAGAAGGAGAAACCGAAGCTGGATTTAGGGCAGAGCTAGTCTAGGGTGCGATTTTGAGGTGAGTTCTATTTGGAATCTGATTTGGTTGTTGTTGTTTACTATTCGATTGGTTGTTATTATGTTGGATTAGATGTAGATGTTAGGTTCGCTTGAGGTGGCTTGGATGTGAACATTGATCTGTTCTTACGGGAATGTATGTTGATTTGAGGATCTCAGCGCGACAGATCTGCTTTAACACCACCTTCGGTTGGTTATGGTAAAGGGTGGCGGAAATCAACAAGGATAGGGAAGAACGAGCTCGGATCTAAGGAGAATCGATCGATCGATCGGTAGGATTTCGGAAGCAAAGGATTTAATTGGAGGCTAAGCTAAGGCACGATTTGGAGTTGATCTGGAGGACTTTGATTTGTAGATCCTATTGTTCGGAGGAGTTCTTATTTCGATGATTCGTCAATCAGGTGGGTACCCTGTATCTGGTCAATACAGGTCTATTTTCTCGTGCATGTCTTGTTGTTTACTTATCTATTCTATTGCTATCCATGCAGCTTGAGGTAGTTAACTAGGAGATATTCTTGATGACCCTTGCTTGATGTTGTTGCTTGACCTTATGATGATCTGTTATTGCCTTATTGATACTCTAGGGATCTATATCCTTTACCCTGATGATACTCGTATGATACATAACTCGATACATGTCTTATGACCTCCGATTGATCTATTAATCAGGATATTATTGATCTATGTTGACAACTGTCTAATTTATTAGGGTACCCTGTATCTGGTCAATACAGGTCAATTATTCAGTGCATGTCTTACTGCTATTTTTATCTATTCTGTTGCCATTCCTGTTATTTGACGTAGTTATTTAGATGATACCTTTGATATCCATGCTTGAAACTTGTAGTTTGACCTTATGACGATCTACTATTGCTATGTTGATACTTTTATTATCTATATCCTCCGTTATGCAGATACTGGTAGGATTCGTAGATTGATACATGTCGTATGATCTTTGATTGACCTATCTACCGTAGGAAAACCTTACCTGTTGTATTATTGACCATGTTGACTCCTTTGACACTTGTTGGACATGTTAATTAACCGTAGTTATTACATGTTGGGATGATTATCATGTATCCATACTTATTTGTAGATGTTGTGGACAACATTGTTGGCTGTTCTTGTTGGCTCTTGTCCAGCACCGTGTTGTGGTGAGTTTCAGTGGCGAGAGCATATATTGCACTATTGTTAGATGCAACCAGGACTGGCTATATAGCCCTCCTGCTACACTGCTGCTCTCCACTAGATTAGTGGTTAGTTGATGGAGTCTGAGCAGTATGTCTTGTCTGCTCCCTTAGTTCACTGTGCTCTGGGAGGGTGACTTGGGAAAGCAGAGTACGGATAGAGACTTACATTTATTTGCGATGGTTACTGCGTGATTTTACATGCATTTGTTGGTAGGATTATTACATAGTTTAATTTATGCATCTGTTTATGACTGTGACACTTGTTTGCTATGTTTGTTGCACTTGTATGACATTACATACATGCTCACATACTGATACCTATATTTGTTGTATAGTACTATTCTTTTCTTATTATTTCCGTTGAGATACCATACTTGATTACCATGATCTTTGTTATCTGTTGATATCATTTACCTGTTGATTAGTGTCTGTTCTTCTGTTTATCTTTTCATGCACTTCTATTATTCTATATCCACTGAGTATCTAATGCTCACTTCCCAAACCCTGGGGTTGTATTGTTTTCTCCCCAGGTAGCAGATAGGTTACTTGGAGCTTAGAGTTTTGGTCGACTGCTGTTGTCTCACATCAGAAGGTTTTTGGTCGTGGTATAGTTGTTTTTTCGGTTATGTTTCGTGCTCCAAGGACATGTATTTGTGGTTTGGATTGTAGTCGTGGTTGGATTTATCATATTACAGTAGTTGTGTTGGATTTACGTTGTGGTTATTCATTTTGTTGAATTTACGATGTTTCCGTTACGTAAAAATTGGTTTATGTTGGTTAGTACGGATGGTATTGTTGTTGTGTGGCCGTGTAGACCTTATTTCATATCTGTTTGTAGCTTGTGTGTGTTGATTGGACGTGT
>NC_133872.1:4792414-4794463 GCF_044706935.1 Curcuma longa | reverse complement strand
ATTCATTTATGAAATATGCTGGTCAAGTGCGAATGATGTATACCGAAAGATTCACAAATGAGAACGAATGATGTATACCAAAAGATTTATCTAGGAATATAAGATTATAGCAAAAGCAGGATCTTTCCAACATGAATACATGAAGGTTCTGTCTAATGTGTATAAAGGTTATAACTAAACAACCATCAACAGTAAATAGCGAAATAAACAACCTAGAAAAAATAAACCTTATAAAGTTTCCTAGTGAAGAATGAATTATGTGTTTCTCATTTTCAAACACAATGCATAAATCAAAGTTTACTAAATCCTACAACTAACCATGAGAAGTCTTAGTAATTTTCAGATGTATAAGAAACCTCATCTTCATGGTTTGCAATTGTAGAGACCCCTTTCTCTACAAAGCTTCTCCTTTACTTGGCCAACACCCAACCAGATGTCGGTCGACCGGCCAACACACCACCAGTGGCCGGCCGGCCGGCCAACAACCCCACCACCCACTGCGCTGTCGGCTAGCCAACAACCCACCACTACACTGTTAGCCGGCCAGCCCCAGCAACCCGCGCGCCCCAACGGCCCGCCGCCATACCAACGACCGACCAACGGACCGATGTCGGTCGACCACCATCACGGCAGCACTTTCCAGCCCCACAAGCGAAGAAACAATGGAAAAAACGCAAAGAAAATATAGATATTACCTTCGAGCAGCCTTACCTAACACATATCATCGCCGTTAAAGTCGCCGGAGGGGTTTGAAGCGAAAGAAATGGTCGGAGCACGGGATCGCAGCCCAAAAGGAGAAGGAGAAGCAAAAAATCGTGAAGGGAAGAAGAAAGGGGATCGGGCGGAAAGTTAAATTAGGATTTTTGGCGACGAAAGAGTTTTTGTCACAAAAGTCGTCGCCAAATGGCGACGAATACAGGTTTTCATCGTCAAATGGCGACGAAAATTGGTTTTCATCGCCATTTGGCGACGAAAATTGGTTTTCGTCGCCATTTGGCGACGAAAACACATTGTCGTCGCCAATTGGTGATGAAAATACATTTTCGTCGCCAAATACCCTAATTTGTCATCGCGCCCCCACCCGTGATCGACCCACGCATTTTCTTAGTCAATTTGGCAACGAAAAACCATTTTCGTTGCCAATTTGGCAACGAAAGTGTGTTTTCATCGCTAATTTACGACGAACACCGAGTTACATCGCCAAATTGGCGACGAAAAATCTATTCGTCGCCAAATGGCAATTCAAAATCTTATTACATCTGGCCATCTTTGCGATGAATTCTTGGATTTGTCGTAAATTTTGGCGACAATTAACTGATTCGTCTCCAAAAGTGCGACGAATCAGTTTTTCGTCGCCATAGTTGCGACGAATGTGTTTTTTTATCGCAACAGTTGCGACGAATAAATTTATTCATCGCAAGTTTACAACGAATTTTGCGATAAAATTTTTTTCATTCCAAATTGACAACAAAACTTTGTTCGACGCAAAAGTCGTTGCCAATTAACGACGAATATTGATTTCGTCGTAAATTTCGTCCCTAATTTGCGACGAATATTTTTCGTCGCTAATATTTGTCACAAAACTGCTGTATTTTTGTAGTGCACTACAATATTTGAATACAAAACATAATCCAAAATATCTGAATACACTCCAATCCAATCTGAGTACAATGACCAAATACAAATATCTAAATACACTGATACTATATCAATGTTTAAATACAATTAAAGATAGAAAAAATATCTAAACTATCCGAGCCAAAATATCTAATCCTACAAAAAAGACAATAAGATAGATTAGTAATAAATCAATAATAACAAGATATTTTAAAAATGCATATTTACAAGTCATAATTTTTTTAAAAAAAGAAAATATTCAAATGTTAACATACGGATTTCACAGGCAGCTACTGATTAGGGTCATCAGGGTCATTAGGGTCCTGAGTCTCTGCATCTTGAGTCCAACCATGTGGGCGTTGTGACGTCAACCCCATGGCATCCATGAAGTCCATCTGCTGCGCAAACTGCTCGTATTCAATCTACTGCGCA
>NC_133872.1:4763731-4792314 GCF_044706935.1 Curcuma longa | reverse complement strand
TAAAATATGAACTGACCTTAGTATAGTCAATGGAATTTAATAACCTATCGGCTAAATCAGCTTTCCTAGATATCTTACTCTCACACCAACGAAATAATCGGGGAAAAGTATGTAGAGAACGTACAACTCCAAGAGAAGGAATTCTTTCATATAACCATGCCTAAAAACATAATAAAAGAGAAGGAATTTGTAAATAAATTTATTAATATACAAAACATATTAAAAGCCTACTAAAAACACTCACCATCAAAGCAACAGTTGAACCATCTAAATACTTCTTTTTTTGAACATTTCCATCACTTGTTCCAATATACTTCCAAATTTTGTTATTCAAAAATCTGTATGTCGCATCTCCCCACGAATAATCAAAGAAAATCGTCAAGTCATCAATGTATGACATAATGAATCAAGGTGTCGAGTAGTTGTCAACAGGAAAATTGATACAATTAAACACAAAGATAATAAACATCCGTATAAAATCATCATCATCAGAGTTATTCTCTGATCCAGCTAAAGAAGAAAGTCTCTCATAGATCAAACTTCTGTTAACATTGCCAATTTTTCCTGAAAAATACCGAGTGACAAATTGAGACTCCAAATTGACATCTAGATCAACTGGTTGCCCTGCATAACGCAATCCAAGAACAATGGAAAACTCTTGCAATGTAAAGGGAACAACAATATTTTCACCAAACATAAATGAATGAGATTGCAACTGAAATCTTTTTAAAATTAGATCGACTCTGGAATTGCTGATAGGCAATTTGGACATCTTCAGCCATATACCAAGTGGACTGTTTTCAATACTCTATTTTTTATTATCATTCATTTTCGGGCCAATTTTATCCATGATAGCTCTGAAATAAGTTGGAGAACAACACAATTGAGCTTTTTTGCCACTCTTAACCTCCTTTGCTTCTTTGCTACTCGTAATCATATTTTCTTCTTTACAACACTTAAATATTAGGGCTAATTGTACTGTAAACATATTTTAAAACTTAAATATTAGGACTAATTATACTGTAAAAAGGGCTAATTGTACTGTGAACCAAATTTAAAGCTTAAATTTTAGGACTAATTATACTGTAAAAAGGACTAATTATACTGTAACCTGTTTAAAAACTTAAATTTTAGGGCTAATTGTACTGTAAAAAATGGCTAATTATACTGAAAACCTATTAAAAAACTTAAATATTAGAGCTAATTCTATTGTAAAAAGGGATAATTGTACTGTAAACAAGTTTTAAAAACTTAAATATTAGAGCTAATTGTACTGTAAAAAGGGGTAATTGTACTGTAAACATGTTTAAAAAATTATTTATCTTTGGTGATGTAGGGCTAATTGTACTGTAAAAGAGGTTAATTCCACTGTAAAAAAGGTTAATTTTACTATAAACATGTTAATAAACTTAAATATCTTTGGTAATGAATGCTAGATTAAGGGACTGCAGATTAATAGAAAGTGTAGAAAAAAATAAATTTCAAGAAATTTACTATTTTTTTTGATGATGTATTCTCTTGTTTCTCTCTTCTTGACAGTGTGAAATGATGTTGCCGTTTGAAAGACAATGTTGCCAAGAGGAAGCAAATGATCAGTTAGAATTTGCGCTGGTTGAGAAAGAGATTAAAGAAAGGTGGAGAAACAAAGACGACAGTGAACAAAAGAGGAGACGGAGAGAAGGGGAAAAGACAGTTAAAACGGAGAAACAGAGCAAAGAGGAGAAACAATGAAGAAATGTGGAGAAGAGAAGAAGTCAGCGGTGGAGAAAAGAGGAGAAGTCGACGATGTAGGAAAAGGAGGAGAATAGGAGACTAGAGAGAGGAAAAGAGAGTAGATTTGTAAATTCATGAATTGGGGAGTTGAAATTAAGGTTTGAGAAGTACATGCAAAGAAAATGTTGAGTGGGGACTAATCACAAAGTCCAGTTTATGTTTGAGAAGTTTTCTCCAATTTACTGTTAAAAAATATTTATAATAATATTTTAAATTAAATATCATTAAGAAAGTGTCATGATAGGCCATATTTCTAATAGTGAATGACTCAATGCCAAAAGTGACTAAGTGTTTTTTTCTAAAAATCTTCAAAATAACACAAATAGCTTAATTCGATTTCTAACATGAATAACGAGTTTTTCTAACCGTTACGCTGCTAAACGCTGCTCAAATTTTTTCTAACACAAATATCGGATAATTTCCTAATACAAGTAATTTTTGTCTTCCTTTTTAATTTCTTATTCAATTTTGCTATAAATACATTCAATTGATAATCTTATCGGGACGAGAATTATTTGAAGGAACACATCTTTCATTTCACAAGCAAGTCAGCCCAAACACAGACCTCATTACGATTCAGAGTTCAGCAGAGCATTTCGAGTGGTGAGTAGTTCTGCAAGGCGCAAGTCGAAACAAGACATAAACTCAAAAAGAAGATGGACAAGTCCATACAATATTCGGACTCCGGAGGCGCATCAAGCAGATTTTATTGAGATCTCCACCCCACCGGTTAGAGCCCCAGGTTGCATTCTGCAGGTTGGAAAAACTAAGCTAGGACCCCCATTTGTTTGAGTCGAATAGAGAAAGAATCCAATGAAATTGATCACAGGAATAAAGATATTAGTAACAAGTAAAATAATTTAATGTAATTTGTTAATATTTACAATCTAAATCTCAATTCTGAATCTCAGTTTTACACATGTATAAAAACTTTTAAATTTAACAAAATCCCAATTTAGATTACATAACTCCTTCAAGTAATTGAACAATCACAAATCACATAAAATGATACATATATAAATAAAAGAGAGATTAGATCCCTCATTCAGTCATTTGTACAATCAAAAACCAACATCACACAACACAAACAACCATTCATTGCTCAACATACACTCACAAACCAACCCTTATGACTTCACTACAAAACCAGTGCACAACCAATACCAAAACACCACAACTACACACCACCCACATCACATGAACCACACATCACAAAAAAACCATCACAAAAGACATGCAAGCACTACAACGTGCAAATTCAAAACACCACAACCACACACATGAATCACCCATCACATACCATGCATGCATCACAACGTGCACATCTAGCCCATTGAGGTTAAAACCATGCTAGTCCATACATACCATTACATCACATATATATCTCATAAAACCATGGAGTGCAACCCTACCAACAGCAGCCACCAGCATCCACCAACAGCAACCCTACGGCAAAACCAACAGCAGCCACCAGCACCACTAACAGCAACCCTACCAACAGCAGCCACCAGCATCCACCAACAGCAACCCTACCAACAGCAACCACCAGCAACCCTACCAACAGCAGCCACCAACAGCAACCCTAATATACAAAACTAATCCTAGTGTTGTATTATTGAATGCTCTTAAATCAGTAAATAGAGGAAAAATACAAGAATCAAAAAGGAGAAAAATAAAATACCTGAACAAAATACATTACTCAAAAATTTAATTCATCCATGCACCGATGTTGTTGAAGAAGACGAGTCCATTATAATTTTTGAGAATTCTGACAAAAAAATACAAGTTAAATAAATAAATTATAAATAAAAATCTAATTGTATTTTTCTTAAAAATAAAAACTTACCGCTTTCAAGTTTTTCTACATCTTCTAAAATTTCTTCAATGTCGAGTGGTTTCAAACTTAACCGAAGCCAATCTTGAGTACAAATAAGACATTCTACCACCCTAGGAGTCAATGAACTCCTAAAACAATCAAGTACCCGACCTCCAGTACTGAATGCGGATTCTGAAGCAACTGTTGATATTGGAATAGCTAATACATCACGAGCAATTTGAGCAAGTATAGGAAATCTGTGACAATTTTGCTTCCACCATCCCAAAATGTCAAAAGTATCACAATACTCTTCAACTATTTCATTAAGATACTTGTCTAATTCTGACATATTTCCATCACCAAAAATTTGTGCCTTTTGTTTCTTATACTTTGCAACGATTGATTGTCTTTTCAAATCCATTTGACTCATATTTTTTGAAGCATTGCCTTTGTCAACTGATTCTGAAATAGATGGAACACTTGAAGTATTGCATTGAGGCTCCATTTTTTCCTTATAATTCTTGTACAAAGCAAATAAAGTGTCCTTTATTATCTTTCCTACTCTGATGCCCTTCTCATCTCCATATAATTCAATCAACATAAATTCTACAAAATCCAATTTATGCCTTGGATCAAGCACCACCGCAATATAAAGCAATTTATTCATCTTCTCAGGATCTCCCCAATACTTGTCAAATTTATTTTTCATTTTAATTCCCATTGAATACACATCAATATCATCACTTTCTTGCCAATCCTTCAATATGGTATGAATAGAACTAATCTCATGTGCAAAAGTATTAGATGTGACATATAAAGATCCTGAAACTTTTAATGTTAGCTCATAAAAAACTTGCAGTAAAGATGCAAAAAGTCTAACATTATTCCAATCTGCACTTGTTGGCTTCCCATCAAAAGTCTTCAACTCTTTTTTAGGTTTACCATCTGATTCAAGTATCATCTCTCCATTTTCATTCAAAACAATATGTCAATCTGTATATTGAAGATCTAATTTAAAACATGGATCTTGTTCATCAAACCTATCAAAAGCTCTTTCAAATTTTTGAGTTGTATTCAACATCAAGAAAGTTGAGTTCCATCTGGTTGGTACATCTAAACATAATGAGTTCTTGCTTTCAATTTTTTCAATCTCTACACATTCTTTGAACTTGCTTAATCTAGAGGGAGATTGCTTAACATATTTAATCGCATTCCTAACCCTCATACAGATTGATTTATATCTTTTAAGCCATCAGCAACAATCAAATTGATTATATGAGCTACACATCTCATATGGACATATTCTCCCTTCAAAATAGTAGAATCCCAATTAATCATCTTTTTTCTGAAACTATTGATAGCAACGTCATTTGAACTTGCATTATCAACTGTAATAGTGAAAATTCTATTAATTCCCCAACCCCTCAAGCATTTTTCAATAGCTAAACTGATAGCCTCGCCTTTATGACTTGTAATTGGACAAAAATTGAGAATTCTTTTCTGTAAATTCCAATTGGTATCAATAAAATGAGCTGTTAGACACATATAGTTGATTTTTTGAATCGATGTCCATGTATCAGTGGTTAAAGAAATTCTTTGTGTTGAATCACGCAACAAATTTTTCAATTTTTCCCTTTCAACTGTATATAATTCAACACAATCACGTGCAACCGTCCATCTTGAAGGAATTCGAAACTTTGGACATACCATGGCCATAAATGCTTTAAATCCTTCTCTTTCTACAAATTTGAAAGGGAGTTCATCCATTATAATCATTCTAGCCAATGCTTTTCTAGATGCATCTTGATCAAATTTCCAAGAAGTCAAATGCACCTCACCCTCTTTTGAACCTAATTGTAAACTTAACTGTGCTTGAGTTGTTTCAACAACATGAGGGTGTTTTCTACATGAGGTCATATGAGATTTCAAACTTGTTGTTCCATTCTTGTATGGATCACAGAAAAATTCTTTATCACAATATTTACATTTGGCTTTGATCTCCGATTGATCATTAGTAAACTTTATAAAATGATCTCATACTTCACTTCTTGGTTTCATTGCTTTTCTTTTCACTGCCTTTCCTTTAGATTCTACAGTAGTTTTTGTTCCCACTGAAGGACCAATATCAGATTGTGGTATTGAACAACTATTATTAACATCCATATTTGATAAATCTCTTTCCATCAGTGTGATATGCACAGATACAGAATGCTGTTAAAAAATATAATAAGATGTGATCATACTATTCAAATATAATTACAGAATGCACAAATACAGAATGCACAAATATTAAAAGACAAATATGAAACTCAATGACTCTAAAACTAAAAACATGATGATACTATCAGGATTTGGTATCTACATAGTTAAATAGTTGAATTCAATAAGAAATATTATGGAAAAAATAACATAGATATCATGGAATAGTGGCTGTAGATATTATGGACATAGAAATATACCTTTAATCTGTGGCCGTGGGCAGTGGCTGTAGACTTGAGGAGAGACTCGAGTCTCGGGAGAAAAGACAGAAGAGGCGGTGAGTAGACTGAGGTTTGGGTCGAGTCTCGGTGGCTGTAGAATGAGGTTTTAGGTTTAGGGTAAGTCGGCGGCGACTGGCGAGCACAGGCGGGATCGAGAGCCGGCGGGAGAGGGGATCAGGCGAGTGGGAGTGTGGGACGCGAAAAGACAGAAGAGGCCAAGACCGGGAGACGAATCGCGCGAGGTCGCGAGGAGAATCGCGACGACGGCGCTGAGGAGCGAGAATGAGGGGAAGAACCGAAGAGGAAAGTTGGAGAGTCGCGGCGGCGTAACGAAGCTGCGGTCTGTGGAGAGTCGCGATGGCGAACTCGCGACAGTGAGGGAATCGCGATGAAGAGGCAAGGTCTGCCGTCTGCAGACTGCGGGAGCGGGAGGGAATCGCGAGTGAGGCGAAACTGCAAAAGGGTAGGGTTTTTTTTACTGCGGGTTCGGACTTGTGCTGTAGTTATTCGATTTATTCGGGTAAACCGAATAAGAACTTTAAAAATCGAACCCGAACCGATTAAACCGAAAAACCTGATTTTTTTATTAAATAAAATTGAAATTCCAAAAAAACTGAACCGAATTAAAAATTTGGTTCGATTTGATCGGTTTATTCGGTTTAACCGAAATTTTGCTCAACCCTAGTTAAATGAGCTTATAGCTCAATGCGTGTAAGAAGAGGAGAGATTGAGGCGTGAGACACCTGAAAGTGTTCACTTAGCATCTAATTCTCAAGATTCGAGCAAGAAGCGGAAAACAATTAGTGGACGGGCGTCTCTCGTACATAGGTCTTAGATGTACTAACCCTGGGAGGTTAGAAAATAAGTAAATCTGTGAGTCCCCTATCATATTATTTAATACCACTACAAGTTCTTTGTGTTAGTAAGAATGAACGACGAATGTTATTCACCCCCTTCTAGTGTGCATCTATCCAACAATTGGTATCAGAGCAGACTTGCTCTTGATAGGACTAACCACCATGGAAGTAAGAAGGCAAAGATGGAGGGAGAGTGAGGTAATATTGTTAATGTTCATTTTAAATTTTATATAATTTATTTTAAATGCAAGGAGAGAGAGCACTACAAAAATTAATATTTACTCGTAAGACTCAGACAGCGCCACCGATAGCAAAGGAGAAATCGATGTCAAGAGTTTGGCAATCGAAGAGCACATTATATGCTTCAAGTGCTAGAATCGCAAACACTACAAAAATCGATGACCGAAGATGAAGGTGGAGAAGAAATCGAAATTAGAGGTTGCAATTTTGGTAATTACTTCAATTTACAAAAATACCCCTAAAATTTTACATACTAGATCTACCTCTTTTGTTAATTTAGATAATGCTAGCTTTAAAATTATCTAATTTGAAATTTTTAAATTGACTAATTCAAACTTAAGAAATTTAACTAATTCAAAATTATCTAATTTAAAATTTTTAAATAATTTAACTAATTCAAACTTATCAAATTTCACTAATTCAAAATTATCTAATTTAAAATTTTAAATAATTTAACTAATTCAAAATTAATAAATTTAATAAAGTCAATTAATTCTAAAATTTTAATTAATAAAAATAAATTAACTAAGTTAAAAAAAATTTAAACTTAAATCTTATTAACAAAGAAAGTCACATAACTCGAATAAAGACAAATATTAATGGGTATTCATCTAGTGGGAGTCTATATTCATTTTATTACTCTATATTTATTAATAAAGATAAATATTTTATTTTAATAATTGTATGTACTTAAAGTTTAAAATATTAATAGGTATTTATATGCTTATTTGACACTCTAGAATAAAGTATCATGATTTACTACAACAGCTTACATTTGGTGTTTGTAAATATGATATACATTCTTTTTGAAATCATAAGGTTTGGATTATGATTTATTGTTACAGTTTAACATAAAGTATTTGCAAATGTGATCAAACCTTTTTAGGTCATTCAGGACCAATTAAAGATTGACATGTATTGATTACATTTCATGTAATTTTCATACTATATATCAACATCTTGATCTATGTCATTAATGACATTGGTATTATGATTATTATTAGAGCTTGTTACAGACATATAATAGTTATGACCTCTTGATGAGCGTAGATCATATATTATTTTTAGCCTTGCTTTAACGCTCATCTACTTGTGATTCATTGCATATGCTACACTTTGTCACACCTTATTCTTTTATAATTGCATATTTCTACTCTTTTGCTTGGAGATCTGCTTCTTGTATATTTTGCTTAACAGGATATGATTTAGAGCCAAAATGATGCATTATTGATGGTGGAGTAAATAGTGGAGAAAAGAGTCTCACACTGGCCGTGCTCGCTGTCACGGGTGAGTCTCTTATGTAGCAAACACGAAGAAATGGAGGAGAAAAAGAAACAAGGCAGAACACGGCCGTGCCTCACATACCCACGGCCTAGACACGACCGTGTCCCTCCAACAGAGCGACGACAGTAGGGGTCATGCCTATCAGGCACGATCGTGCCCACTTCTTCAGCCTGATCCAGCTTAGGCCGTGCCAAAAGGCACGGTCGTGCCTCATTTCCAGAGAAGCGTCAGTTACTAGCTGTGCCTCACAGGCACGGCCGTGCCTCCCAACAGAGCCGCAACCTTGTGAGACCGTGCCTAGCAACAGAGAAGCGGCTGCACATGGCCATGCCTCCTAGGCACGGCCGTGTGACGGGGGCGTGTTGGGGTGTGTCTACCTAACAATCTGGATAGTTCTGCAGACTTAAAGTAAAACGGGCATAACTTTCAACTCCGATTGAACCACGGGCCGTGCCACCCCTCAAAATGGAGCTAACTTCAAGATCTATAACTTTGCTTCAGGATGAACAAAACGATGACTGCTCTAGGCCGTGCTAAATGGCACGGCCGTGCCTCCTGATCGCGGCCACGTTGGGTGCTTTGCCCAAACTGCAGATCAAACTTCGAACCAACATAACTTTCGGCTCAGATGGAGTTATGGGTCGGTCCACCACCCAAATTGAAGATAATTCAATGCTCTACAACTTTGGTTCAGGGTCAAATTGAACAAAACCGGGTTTACTAGGTGAAAAACCCATTGAGGCGGAGCCTTATAAACTAGAGACAATCTGGGCAGTTTTGGGTGAGTATAAAAGGTGGAAACAAACCCAATCTTGGGTTATCTTGGGTCATTCTCCAAAACCCTTGGTCTTGGCTTGGCGACGGCGCCTCCCCCTCTCTAGGGGAGGCCCTAAACGCTCCATCCTTCGCCGATCCACCTCGCCATTCATCTCCATCAGTCCATCCTACACCGGAACAAGAAGATCCTCAAGAGGGTGACCACGCTTCAAAGATAAGTCTTCCCTTTTCTTGTGGATGACTATTTTCATGTATTCCTCTTGTAAACTTCTTGTAATGGAGTAGATCGCTGAGTTTAGGATGTAGGATGAACATCTATGTAATGATGGTGATGTATGAACTAGTTTATGTCATTTTCCCTATTCAATGAGATGTTTACATTTGTTTCATGTATCATGTGCCTTGAATGTGTTTGATGAAATGTTTGTGTGAGCGCATATGCATGATTATGAGGGGTAGATTACTTTGTAGGGAGATCCTAGGATCGTATACCCGGGACGCCTCGTGACAGGAGGAGAGTCTTAACCGGACCTTCCGAGGTGATCCCTACATAGTGGTAAACTCCCATAAGGGATAACTAACGGTTACTCATTGTTGGGGAGAGATCTTTAAAAGGGTACCCTGTGACAGAGGGTAGGATTCTAGTAGTATACTGGGACGCCTCGTGATAGGAGGAGAGTCTTAAACCGGGCTATCTAGAATCATCTCAAACCGACATTAGTAACATTAGAACACCATCGATTTATGCCAACAAAGCCTGACGAGGTCGAGTTGGTATTTTGGTTAGAATCCCTACAAGGTGGTGAACATTGAGAGTAAGGGAACAAACATGAATTAGGGATATCACCTAGCATTGATGTGAAACCGAAGTCCTAAACTTATCCATCTCACCCATAAGTCCCAAGCCAACCTCTCTCTTTCTTCACCACATACAACCAACAATCCTCAACCCAACCGTTTTCTTTGGAGTCTAGACAACTATCTTAGTGACATCACTATAGCTAATACACAGTCCCTGTGGTTCGATATCTTTTTATTACTTGACGACAACCGTATACTTGCGGAAGCCTATCACCTCTTTAGTCCTATACTAATGAAATTAATAGACCAGATTGTTTACAGGGATATTTTGTACCCATAGAGTTTTATATCAACTGAAGTTATAGTCGTATATCATATACACATCACATGTAGCCCAAGTGAGAAATTGTTAGATTCAATCTCTTAAGGTGAGCTTAATTGTAATTTGTATATGCAGATACAAATTGAACATATTTAAGTGATCTAACTAAAGTTTATTGGGTTTCGAATTATCCAATGTAGATTAAATATGTAGAACTCATTAGCCCGACCCATTATTATCTATAGACTGATAACGGATTGAATTTCTATATATAGGGTTTGTCCTTGAGGGTTTAGGGTTAACTGACATCTTGCCTTCGTTCCCCATTGACAAAGATTTTACGGTTTCATCACCCTAATTCCCTTAGAAGACCATCCTCTTACTTCCGCTTCATCTTCTTTCATAGGGATTTAGTAGTTGACGTTGCAAGACAAGGATAATGACTCTCCAATCAGGTTTCTTATCGTTGTTTATGTATTTTTATTTTGTTATGTCATGTTTCGTTGAAATTAAATCTTCATACTTTATGATTGGTTTGTTTTCTTTCTCTGCATGAATTCTATTTTGGTTCCTTGAATTCATGTGGTTAGGGAATTTAAATTCTTTCAGTGGATTCTAACCTCAAGCCAATTCAGTGGTCCTTTACCCTTACAACGATAAAGGTGTTTAGTCGGTCTCGACTTCGAACTTTAAATTAGTTTCTTAGTCAGATTATCACTTAAGTATTTATCCCAAATGAGACACATCAATCAAAAATATTAATAGAAAATAATGTACTTCAATCGACCAAATACGTTGATCTGATTGACCGTGCACGGTCACTTTGTTTCAATCAATGTACTTAGAATTCATTTCTCTAAGATTTCTCATTACCTAAGATTTGTTTCCTAAGTTTTTTTTTTCTTTTTTGAAATTCACTCCTCCAAGATTTCTCGATACCTAAGGTTCAATTCCTTAGGATTTTCCTCTTTGTCTAAGTCAACCTGGATCTATTAGGAGTTCTTTCTTTGTCAATCATCTAATCAACTTTGATTTGATTGGATTTTTCCCATGCTAGTCATCCGATCAACCTTAACCTAATTAGACGTTCTCACTTGACTAGACCTTGATCAATCGTGATTTAAGGAAGTCAAACCAACTTAGATAAAATTCTACGTAATGCTACTGGCAACAATTGTTGTATCAAAAAATGATTATTATGACTTTTTAAATTAATTAATTTTTCTAGTTTGATTTGAATACACCATGATATGTTAGATGCAAAGTATCTAGAACTTTAAATTGTTTTAAAACCTTACAAAAATATGTCCTCTTTTTTCCTATTGAAAAAAATGTTGAAGGTAAATAGACTTTCTTTAGTCCTTTCTTTATAAGATGAACTGTTATTCTTATCCCCTTTTCTTGTAAATCAAGTCGTGATTTAAGATTATCTTTTATTTTTCCTTCCATATTCAATAATGTCTCACAAATAGATTCACAAACATTATTTCAATATGCATAAGGATAAAATTGTGTCGTATTATATTGTCTTTCTAATAGGATAAACCGAAAATAAATACTCAATTTTTTTAATTAAATAATAATGTTGAATTATCATTAATTATTTTCTCAAATGTAAATTTTAAAATTTTCAACTTGTCTATCAACATTTCTCCTGATAGTATATGTAGTGGTCTTCAAAACTCTTCTATATCATCAAAAATTTGAGTATTTTTTTAAAACACGTTATCACTATTTAAACTTACGATGACCCTTATAGTAATATTTTTCATCATTTTTTAACCATTGTGAATGTGTAAATTTGTGGCACACTAAACATATTGTAAGTTGTCCTTTAATGCTCTATCCTGCTAAGGTTGCATGTCTAGGGAAACCACTTATTGTGCATAGTAATGGGGCATGCAATTGAAAATTCTATTTAATTGATGCATCATATGTTTGCACTCGTATCTCCCACAAATCTTTCAAATCTACAATAAGAGATTACAAGTAGATGTCGATGTTATTTCCTAGAGCAATTGGGCCAAGTATTAATAGTCATAACATAAAGTATAATTATTTAATACACATCTATGGTGGAAGATTATATAACATTAAAATGACCAACCATATACTATGTGCCACACTCATATTTTTGAATAGATTAAATTCATTTAATGCTAAACCAAGTCTTATGTTCTTAGGATCCTTTACAAATTCTGAGTGTTTATGATCAAATGTTTGCCAAGCTAGAGAGACAGTTAGATATCGCATGTAACCATCCTTTGTGCGAGATTCAAAATGTCATCTCATATGGGATGTTGTTTTGGATGACATGAATAAACACTATAACTAAGCTTTATTGAAAAATACAATAAAATCTTATGTGCAATTTTTCTCTTCACTGGTAGGATCATTTTCAAATGTTTCCTATCTGGGCTCATTACATGTTTCGCATTAAATTATATCTTTGTCCAACCTCCAGTACAAAGCACAATCATTAGGGTAAGCATCAATCTTTTCATAATCAAATCCTATTTGCTTCATCAATTTCTCTGCTTCATAATATCTTCAGCAAATCATCCATTGTATTAAGAAATATTTTCTCTCAACAAATTTAAAAACATATCAAAAATTTTATTATTAATTTTGCCTAGACATTTTAAGTGATGCAAGTGAATCATTAATATAATTGAGAATATCTTGCATCTTAAATATAATTTGTTTTACGAATCATCAATCAATTTATAGAATTTCTCAACCTCTCCAATTGGAATCTCCTTACCATTTTTAAATTCTTGTGTACTAATAACGCCGGGTGAGATAGCGATTATCTTGCAGACAATATTGAATCCGTTGGTTCGACTAAAAAAGATTTTTAATAAAAAATAAAATATCTTTAAAAATTCAAAAAGAAAGATTCCTAATAAAAATAAAAATTTCTTTAAAAACTTGAAAAGAAAGATTCTTAATAAAAAGAAAATTTTTTTAACAAATTTGAAATCCAAAAAATTCTAAACAGACTTTCGAATATAAAATCCTAAGAAAAATTCTTAATAGATTCAATCCTAAAAATCCCAAACGGATTTAAAAAATTCTAAAATAAAAAAACAAAACTTTTCAAAACTACTCTAAATACCAAAAACTTTAAAAATTACTAAAAATAAAAATTATCAAAATTAATAATAAAAATCTTCAAATCCTCCTACATCAGTCACCCCAGGTTGAAAAGAACTCGTCCTCGAGTTCATAGAAGTATCATCAGCATGCCCCGAACACGGACTCAAATGATTCACATTAAAAACGTCGGAAGTCTTCAAATGACTTCGAAGGCATAACCTGTATGTATTGTCATTGATCTTCTGCAGTATCTCACATGTCCTAATTTTTAGATCTTGCATCAGTCACCCCAAATTGAAAGAACTCATCCTTGAGTTTAGAGTAGTGTTAGATGGTCGCCCAAGAAGAAGATCTGACATCAATTCGAAAAAATATTCTAGTAGTTGTTGAACTTTAGGAATCTTCGTCGATCCACTAACAAGCATGACATAGCGAATGCTGATCTTGTCCATTTTCGCATTCCCCAAGCACTTCTTTCCTTACAAATTGCATCTAACTGTGATGACACCAACTTGTTCTTTTTAATTTTAATAGGATCCGCAATGTCCCCAAACATGATTGTTTAAGGAGGCTCTAGCAGATCACAAAGAAACTCCCCCATCATAATAACCTTGGTGTTGTCATAAGAAAATGACCATTCTGGAGAAACTTCAATCTGTTGTAAGAGAAGCTCCAAATTGACTATGATAAAAAATATTAGAGAAATCTACGAAATTTGTATTATTTTCCAAAGCTATGGAGATAGTTTCGACCCAATTAATTGTGTGAGGTATGACCATTTAATTTAGATTTAAGGGGTTAGTTGAAAAATAAATTAGTATTATTATTGGTCTAAGTTGATTTGTTGGGGGATTAAATAAGATAAACAAGTTTAATTAGATATCTCATTAAACCTTACCTCTAATGACTATTATTAAGGTCTAGGTCATGATTCGATTGGGCTTCAAATTTGGATTTTACTATTGAAGCTCATTTAGCCAGCCCAATTGGGTAAGTGGATCGGATTCAGATTATTCTAATCCCGAAACCCGTTAACACCTGTTTTAAACGCAATCGGTGTTTCTTTGCCCGAGCTCGCGAGTTTTCTCTTCTTCTCTTCCGATCATGCGATCGCTCTCATCCGAGACTAGTGCAGAAGTCGTGGTGGTTGCCGGTGATCAGGAGCTTCGGCCGACGGATCTGACTCTCTCCGGGGGTGGCGGGATCCGTCGGGTGGCGATGAGCGTCGCGACGAGAGCACGGGAGCTCGGATCTGAGGGAGGATCGATCAGTAAGTTTGAATACCTAGTTGGTGTGGCCATTTTGGTGGTTATCATTGGGATTTCTGAGTTTGTTGAGCTCATATCTCGTTGAAAGCAGTTCGATGAAGGACGGCAGGTCTCGACCGAGGGAGGAATCAGAGCTTAGAAGGAGCTGGGTTCTAGGGCACAACAGATCTGTGAGGTAAGTTTTCTTTGAAGCTGATTAAGTGTTTTACAGTGTCAAGTTTTGTGGATTGTTTTGGGATGTTGAGGTTCCTATGTGTTTGATTTTATTTGGATTTGCTTTGCTGTTGGGAATCAATTGGAGCTAGGGGTTGCATTGGATTGATCTGTTCCAATCTAATGCCAGAGGATTAGATTGAAATCAGGTAATAATCTTGTCATTACTGATTGTTGTTTTTCCAGTAGCTTTAAATTCGACTGGGGTTTAGGTGTGGAATGATTTGGCTGTTGTTTCTTCTGCGTGTTTGTAGCAGTGTGAAGTTGTATTAATAGTTTTGATTATAGCTGATTGTGTTGTTAGATTTATGTGATTATTTGTGATTGAGGTTAGCTTGTGTTAATTGGATTTGGTTAGGTTAGTTTTAGATTCGGCTGAGGTTAGGGGTGGAGTAAGATAAGTTAAGTAGGGGAGATAGACTATTGTATATTAGGGGATTTATTTTATTGCAAAATTAAATATATTATTATATTTAGTGGGTGTTATATATTGTAATTTGTAAAATCTTGATTAGTTGATTCTGTTATATACGGAGATTGTATTAGGGGTTCTTATTCTGACGTTCGACATACCAGGTGGGTACTTTTGTATTTGATCAGTAAAAATTTCATTTGTGGTGCATAACATATTATCGATCCGTTGTTAAATATCTTGTTTTTATCACTCGATGTTTGCTACTTAGTCGTTGACCTGTGATTTGATCTAGACGTTATCAATACAATCTCATTTTTTATTGTATCATTTAGCTATGGATTTACTACTGTATATGCCTGATTGATGACTTGTCATGATTGATATTGAATATGTCTAGGTAAATATAATCATTACTTGTTGACTGGAGCATCATAACAAATACATGATAGTAGTAGGTGTGGTTGATAGTAGTTTGTTAGGGTTGACACTCACTTGACCACTGTGAGATAGTGGTAAATGGGTGAAAGCATTGTCACACTATGTTAGGTGCAGCCAGGAGTAGCTAGATAACTACCCTGAGAAAGAGAAATTCTGCCCGCTCCCCACTCGAGTGTAGTGGATAGTTGTCCTATCGTGTGCCCTAGTTCATTGTATGGGTGTTTGAGGATGACGAGTGTAGACAATGACCTTGCATGTTGCCTGTGATGTATGTTACATATGTGATGTACGTGCATTTGTTGGTATTTTATTTTACTACATCTGTTTGTGGTATGTTGCACTTGTTATGATATATGTTTGTTGCATTGTGTGACATTAAATACATGATGTTTTACCTATTACCTATTATATGATAAGGCTAATGAGATATATGTAGTATTTTTGACCCTGTTCACTAAATATCATTTTAAAGAAACTGTATATCTTTTTGATATTCATGTTTACATATTAGTTGCGCACTGTCTGTCTAGTACTCATTGAGTATTTTATACTCAACACCCAGACCCTGAGATTTCTTTTCTTTCTCCTCAAGTAACAGATAGGGATGTTATCTATGAAGTTTGGAGTTCTGTCAGTTTGCCCCCATCTCACAGCAGGAGGAGTATTCATTTGATTTTCTTCTCATGGTTATTGGATTTATGTTCATACTTGTGGACTTTGTTGTTATAATTCTAGTTACAGAGTTTCTGTTATTTTGGACTTGTGGAGTTTATATTTTATTTTTGTTGTGAGTCATATTGGTATACATTGAGATTTTCTTTTACACATTGTTGGTACTTTTGTTGTGGTTTGATAGGTTCCCGCAAGTATACGATCGTCGTCAAGTAATAAAAAGTATCGAATCCATAAGGACTGTTGATAGTTATAGTGATGTCACAAGGTTAGTTATTTAGACTATGAGGGGAATAAAATGGTTGAAAATTTTGATGTGGTAGAGAGAGAGAGATTAGCTTGGAGATTTATGGGATAAGGTGAATGAGATGGATGAGTCTAGGATTTTGGGTTCACATCTATGCTAGATAACGTCCCTAATCCATGTTCACTCTCTTACTCTCAATGTTTACCACTTTGTAGGGATTCTAACCAAGATACCAACTTGACCTCGTCAGACTTCGCCAGAATTAAATCATGATACTCTAACGCTATGACTACTAGTTCGGGATGATACCTAGATAGCTTGGTTCTATAGCTCTCCCACTGTCACCGGGCACTCTAGCAATACTACTAGTATCCTATCCTCTGTTATCGAATACCTAATTAAGGACCCCTTCCTAGTCATCAATAGCCGTTAGCTATCCCCTAAGGGAGTTTACCACTTTATAATGGTCACTTCATAAATTCCGGTTAAAGGTTCACCTTCTGTCATAAGACACCCCGATTATATGATCCTAAGATCTCCCTACAAAGTAATCTACCCCTCATAATCATGCACATGCGCTCATACAAACATAACATTAAACATGTTCAAGACACACAATACATGAAACAAGTATAAACACTTCATAGAATATGGAAAATAACATGAACTAGTTCTTACATCACCATCATCATATTAATATTCATCTTACATCCTAAACTCATGGATCTATTCCATTACAAAAAGATTACAATAAATATGCATGAAAATGTCATCCACAAGAGAGGGAAGGACTTATCTTGAAGCTCGAGTATCCTTTGAAGATCTTATCACTTTGACGTAGGATGGATCGGTGGAGACGGATTGGCAAGGGCAGATAAGTGTGGATGAAGCATGTTAGGCCTCCCCCAGAGAGGAGAGGTGCCGTCCCTAAGCCAAGACCTTAGGGTTTCCCTAAATCCCAAGATAACCCGAAAGGATTGCAAAAAAATATATTTATAGGCTCCAAGCGTGACACAACCGTGTCTTGTGGCACACGCCCAACACAACCCAGAAGCTCAGACCAAACCCTCTGCTGGCATGGCCCGAAGTTAGTCTGGTTTTAAAGAATAGGCACGGTTGTGCCTTATAGGCGGCCCGACGACCCCGAGATGGCTCAGCTCTGGAAGAGTGACACGACTGTGCCTGATAGGCACGGCCTGAGACGAGTTTGACTCTGGAGAAGTGGCATGGTCGTTCCTTGTAGGCACGACCCCAAACTAGCATTATTTTGTGTTGAAGGCACGACCGTGCCTGGTAGGCATGTCCACTGATGGTTCCTTCTGTGTTTAGGGCATGATCGTGCCTAGTAGGCATGACCTGGAGCTGTCTTCAATCTGTAGGAGGAACATGGTCGTGCCTGCCGATGTGGACTGGCCGTGTCTAGCTTGGAAATGTGAGGCACGGTTATGACTAGCTTGGCACAGCTGTGTTTTGCTTTGTTGTTCCTTTTTCTCTATTTTGTCGTGTTTGCTACATAAGAGACCCGCCCGTGATGACAAGCATGACCAGTGTGAGTCTCTTTTCACCACTTCTTGTTCCACCATCAAATATGCATCGTTCTAGCTTTGAATCATATCCTGACAATAAAAAATATACGAGGAGCATATCTCCAAGCAAAAGAGTAGAAACATGTAATAATAAAGGAATAAGGTGTAATAAGGTAGATCATATGCAATGAATTATAAGTAAATGAGTGTTAAACAAGGCTAAAAATCATATATAACCTACACTCATCATGATGTCAGGGGTGATTAAACAATCTCTAGAAAGTGTTATATGGAAGTGGTATGGGTCGATTGATGAAAGAGTCGTAGAACTCATAGAGGGGGTACATCTCGTCGACGATGCCTCTCCGATCAGCTAAAGATGTCACATGTGTCTCGCCCGCTATCATGGAGCACCGACTCAGCATCAATCCCGAGGCTAGGCCTATTTAGTAAAGAATGCGGTACTTTGGACACAAAAGAGACCAAATCATCATAGCTGAAATCATCAAACTTCTAGAAACTGAAAACATTCAAGAAGTTCAATTCCCAACATGGCTACTAAATATGGTGGTTGTCCCAAAGCTAAGAGGCAAGTGGAGGATCTACGTGGATTTTTGGGACCTCAATAAGGCTTATTCGAAGGGCTGCTATCTTTTACCCTGTATTGATTAGTTGGCAGATTTGACCATAGGGTATGAACTCATCATCATGTTAGACGCCTACCAAGGCTATCACCACGATAAAGGATCAAGAAAAAGTTAGCTTTGTTACATATGATGAAACTTTTTGCTATACTGTTATACACATTGGACTAAAAAATATAGGGGAAATTTATCAACGATTGATGAACCATGTAATCATGCAACAACCCAGTAGAAATGTCGAGGTTTATGTAGATGACATCCTGATCAAGAGTGCTCAAGCCCAGAACCTAATCAACGATATTGAGGAAACATGTAGCACTCTCCAATAGTATAGTTTGAAGTTGAATCCAAACAAGTGTTTGTTTAGAGTTAAAAGTGGGCATTTTCTCAGATACATTGTGACTGTGTGGCGAATCAAACCAAATGTGATAAGGTACAAGCCTTAATTGTCATGTCTTCTCCTTAAAATCACAAAGAGACACAGAGATTAGTAGGCCGAATCACTAAACTCTCTTGGTTCATCTCCTGATTAGCTGATAAGAGCCTACCTTTCTTCAAAGTCCTCCAAAAGTTAGCATGCTTGAGTGGAATGAGAGGTGTGAGAAAGCTTTTATGGAACTTAAATCCTACTTGATGCAGCTGCCTCTTCTGTTTAAGCCCCTCACGGGAGAACTCTATGCCTCTACTTAGCCGTTGCCGAAGGAGCTGTCAGTGCTGTTCTACTTCAACAAGAGGATAGTATTCAACACTCCATTTACTTCACTAGTCATCTTTTGAAGGATGTGTAAACTAGATATTCTAGTTTGGAGAAATTGACTCTGGCAATAGTCACCACTACTTGCAAATTATGCTCTTATTTCCGATCACATCCTATCACTGTGCTTACCAACACCGTTCTAGGTTGGGCGTTAACTATGTCCAAGATCTCGAGGCAGCTCATCAAATGGACGACTGAGCTCAGTGTCTATGATATCCAGTAATAATTTTGGACAGCTATCAAGGCATAAGTACTAATCAATTTCTTGACTGAGACTCCTGGCCAAGGAGTGCATGAGGCACGGAAAATCTTTGGAGATGACTCTTAACAAAACAAGGACGTTGAGTCAGGGTTCTCTTGATCTTGCCCCAAGAAGAAATCTTACAACTTATCATATAACTAAATTTTCAAGCCTATAATAATGAAGTAGAATACGAAGCATTATTTGCAGGACTATGAGCTGCTAAGCAAGTCTACACTTCCAAAGTTATTATTCACTCCAACTCTCAGTAAGCCATTCAGCAACATAAGGGGAATTTTGAAACCAAGAATGACTGACTCATGAGTTATGGCAAGACTAATGAAAAATTAGAGATTGAATTTTAAGAAGTTATTTTTAAAAAATACCCTAAAATGAAAATCAAAAGGCAGATGAGTTGGCTAAAATGATGAGTGCTTTAGCTACATAGACATCCGAGGAATCCTTCACTCAAATCTAATTGGTTTCACAAATAGATCAAGTACCTACTCAAGAGTCAGCTAACTAGCGATTACCATTCATTTCATTCCTGAAAGATGGAACCTTACCTGAGCACCTGGAGCAAGCTCGACTACTCGAGAGGTAGGTTATAAGTTTCACCTTAGTCGAAGATTTCCTATACAAGAAGGATTTCTCAAGACCTTTGCTCAGATGCCTAAATCCAGAAAATACCAACTACGTTATGCATGAAATTCATCAAGGCGCCTATGGTAATCATGTGGTTGGTTGAACTCTGGCCATAAAGATCTTGCTGGCTAGATACTTCTGGACTACTATGAAAATATATGTGGCTTGATTGCTCCAATTCTACATCAACTATCAGAAGCATTAGAATCTCTCTCGAACCCCGATAGAGTTACTGAAGGCATCTACCATCTCCCGCCCCTTCTACTAATAGGGGATGAATATAGTTGGTGTAGGGAATCCTATGCGACAAATAAAAATTCACAGCGGAAAACAGATCCCTTGAGTGATCCATGTAAAAGAAATCTCATACAAGTTTTAGATCTATGAAATAAAATCTTATCTAATAGGGTATACCTTTGATGTGTGCCCTTCGCTAATCCTGCTCGTCCAAAGGTTGTCGGATCTCTTGCACGTTTAAGTGTTCATGCCTCAATGTGTATCCACACTAATACTCCTTTGGAGAAAGTTGGTTGTGTTAGCAACCCTTGGTGTGAGTTTCAGCCAAGAGAAGAAGAGGAGGTGAAGATGAAAATCCAATATGACTTTTGGGAAGAAAAACTCTTTTTATACTCAAGCTATGAATACCAAAGGTTTTTAGGCTTTTGGTATTCTCTCATCAATATATGATTAATCCTTATTAATCATGCATGTTAACCTCCATGCATGATAACCTCATCTTCTTCAATGCATGATTAATCCACATTAATCATGCATGATGAATTAAACTTCATTCATTAACTTGGTTTAATTTGAGTCTAACTCAAATTCAACCAACTTGATTCTAACTCAAGTCTTGGCTATCCAATGAGCATAATTGTTCCTTTAGTCAAATTAAAATGAACTCATCTCTAAAATAGAATGCTATTTGTGTGTGACCCAATATATTCTTGTAACGTTGACATTGTCTCTAAAATCCGTTTTAGAAACATAAGTAATGAGTGACATCTAGCGATGCATCATTGCTACCCAAGTGACAAGAATGTCGAGATCCGACATAACTTTTGTGACTATGATAATGTATGACCATGTTATTCTATCCTCGATATCTAGATTGATCAATAAGACATAGATTGTGTCATCCTCTTATCAATCTTTATGTTTCTTGATCCCTAAGTAGACTCACTCAAGAAAATGAGCTCAATATCTCATATTGACTCATTTGAGCATGGTCATCCATTTCATGGTCCTACTCTATCAAGAGGCCTCAAGATATCACTTCCGTCATATAGGAGGGATAGATCCCATCTGCATCACTCACATCCCTCCACATAATTTATTACATACTCAGTGGTCGCCTTTCTAGTCCATCATGTTACGAGTGACGTTTGACGATGCCAAAGTGCATAACTCCTTATGTAGGGAACTGTAGTGACTTCAGGTCTAAGGACTATTCATACCAATAGTCACATGAGAAAATTTATGACACTTATATAACGATCCATGAAGCTTTCTCATGGCGGATCAATTCAGTATACATTCTCTAATATATACCCATGTGTCAACTCGATATCCCATATCCATGACTTGTGAGATCAACTCATCTAGTTGACATACATGCTAGCCTCAACGCATTAATATCGTCCCCGAATATTAATGTTTGATTAGGAATGATTAAGAGTAGTGTTCTTTACATCATCTCACTATCGACTCAAATAATCGATATAATGTAGATTAGAATTAGCTACCCAAGGACATTATTATAACTTAGTTATTTGGCACAAAGATAAAGTAAGCATAATAACCAAAATCTTACCTTTATTAATAATAGAATATGATACAAAAGTTCCTAGTCAATCATCACATAATTGGCTCAATATTAATAATTGCCTTTATTAATAACAAGGTGAAATGAATAAGGAACAACACAAGCTAAGAAGGGCCGTGCCTTCAAGGCACGACCGTGCTGTGATCTCAAAACACCAGCTTCTCCAGGTCGTGTGATGTAGTGTGTTTATATGTGATTTATTTATATACATTTCCCTTATTTATTGTGCTACTTACACCCATCAAAATTAATTATTTATTTTATTACCAAACCCCTATTTATCGCTAAAGAAGTATAGAGAGGTCCGGGTCGCCTCTCTCACGGACTCAATGGTAGGGAGTTATTTTAGACAACATTTGATGCGGGGGTCTACTTATTGTGCCTTATTCATTCCTAGATATAAATTTCATTTATTAATAATTAAGTCCTACAATTAAGAAAAGAATACTAAGTATACAACATTTACAATTTAAACAATTCGTGCATCCTATTTATACATTATACAAACAACAAACCTTTTTACAATTCAAAAATCATTCAAATAATATATACAACATGGATTCCAATTTGTACAGCATAAGCATACACACATGATAAATCTACAACATGCATCATACAACAACATACAGAACAACATCACATACATAACATAATCCAACACACCTCCTTCATATGAATTTCATTTATTACTACAAAGTCAATATACAATACGAAATCCTTTTATTCAACATACAACCTATACAACACTAAGTTACAATAACATACAACAAACTACCATCCATATCCCCTATTCACATGCATTCAACTGTACAGAATCCATTTACAATTGAGTCATGACAACAATACATCATGTAACCGGTTTCCACAACTACAACCTTAACAAAATTCCACACGCTAAAGGTTCAACAGTAACATGGTTCATTACATCATTTAAAACCAATCATTCATGATACAAATTCAATTCATTTCATTTCATGGTTCAAGTTAACAGAATAAGTTACAAATTTGATACCCAATCTTAACAAACACTAACATCATTGAATCACCAACACAAATGAATCATGAACAATACAAATTCAAAACATGTGATACAACATCTCATGCAATTCCAACCGAAACATTTGACACAACAAATTATTGGGTTAACCCATTGGTTCCAATTCAACCATCACACTGAATGACAACTTGATTCAACTCAAAACAATATGCTATCATTGACATCCTGCCTAAATAACATTTGATACAATCGGCTAACAGAACAACCAAATTGAAGTCAACTTTTCATTCAACATGAATAAACTGAATCAACTCCATTTGAATGCATGCATTAACATCCCAACCAAAATAAAGATCCCCATTCAAATCATCAAGCATCCACAACCGAAACTCATCTTTAACAATAGAGAAAGGCGCTAGGTTAAAAGTTAGGGTTAGAGTGAATTAGGGTTAAGATTAGAACAACGTTAGAGTTAAAACAGAACAAGAATTAGGGTTAAGGTTAGTAATTAGTGTGTTCATGGGGGGGTTTTGATTTCAATGAAACAGGAACCAAACATCACAAACAGATAACAATAGATAAAATCTATATTGGAAATTCAAGCTAGGGTTTAAGTGGGGATTCCCTGATCATCACAAAATGAAGCCATCAACTGGAGGTGACTCTTGCGCCGTTGGAAGCGATTCTCGCTAGGGTGGTTATCGGGAGATGCGGCCGGAGAAGATTGTAGGATCGGAAATACGCTAGAGGGGGGGTGAATAGCGTATTTTAACGCTTTTCGAAGTTCGATAAAATTCTGCGTGCGGAAGCGTAAGCGAAAATTCGATTTGCAAGTTAAGAAATTGTGCAGAAAGTAAGAGACTCGGTTATTTTTTACTTGGTTCACAGCGATGCGCTGCTACTCCAAGGCCCACGGTCTTTGACCGTTTACTTTGGGCAATCCACTAGTATACTTGCTCCTTGCGGTAGCAAGTATGTCGAAAAACCGATTACAGAAAGCTCGATTACAATAAAACAATTAAAATGACAATATAATCTTTGTATACCACTTTTTGCGCTTCCCGGAGTATGATTTCGGCGTCTCGGTGCTTGTTGAAGTAGCTTGATGTAGTCTCGGCACCAACGTCGAAGATCGGATGCTAAATGGACACAAGGAAGGCGTTTGGTCGATGAGAGAAGTGAATTCTCGAGAGCTGCTCGCGTCTGCCTTATATAGGCGTCCTGAGTCGACTCAGATAGGCATCTGGGTCGACTCCAGCTGACGTGGCGGATAAAAGTTTATCGGCTTCGCTGCTTATCCGTCCTGAGTCGACTCCAGTCTGGTTCTGAGTCGACTCCAGTCGCAGTGGCGGCGGAGACGATAAGGCCTTGACCTGAGTCGACTCAGATCGCCGTCTGAGTCGACTCCAGCTTCGCTGGCGGCGACTTTTGTCTCGCTGACTTCCGGTTTTGTGCTGATTGGGCTGGAGTCGACTCCAGAACTCATCTGAGTCGACTCCAGACCCGAAAACTTGATTTTTCGGCCGGATTTCCACTGTTTCAAATTCTTCTTTCCTGCAAATTAAGTTAGCTCGAAATACATAGTAATTTAACAAATCGGTCAGCTTACCGAACCGATTTCGAGTCTTAACTTCGGATCTCCGGTGAGATCCTGGGTTAGACCGGCGCCTACAGTCCCTCGTAGGAACGCGTTCTCACCCACTCCCCTCGGGAGAATTTACCTGATGCCAACTCAGTCCTCCTG
This sequence comes from Curcuma longa, assembly GCF_044706935.1. Classification (NCBI taxonomy): domain Eukaryota; kingdom Viridiplantae; phylum Streptophyta; class Magnoliopsida; order Zingiberales; family Zingiberaceae; genus Curcuma; species Curcuma longa. The sequence goes on along the minus strand of NC_133872.1, from coordinate 4,767,233 downwards.
ACCTGTTGGACTTTTGCTCGGCTCTGTCGTTGCCCCCCAGGACTTTGAACGCAACTGATCCTCCTGATCAGTCCATTCTTCTCTGCAACTTGGTCCTCCTGACCCAAGTCCATTTCATCCGCAACTACCCAAGTCCGGATCTTGCCTGGTGCACGTTGACTCTGCCAAGTCTTCTTGCCTAGACTTACTAGGACTTAACCTGTTGCCTAGACTTACTAGGACTTAACCTGTTTCTCTGCAATCTCATTTCAACGTAGTTAGTCAAACTTCATACTTAACTTGATCCTAGTTCCATAATCAAAACACAGGTTTGACCCGCTAGTGCTTCCTGCACTAACAAGAAGAACAGGGGAAAAAGTTGCGAGGGAGAAATGCACAGTACCCTAGTTGTCGAACCTCCCCTTTGCACTAAATCAGCTTCTTCCCTTTTAACGCAGCTGTGCTGATCCGGCAAATTGAACTGGCGTTGCTGAACCGCCAATTGAACCGGATCCAATTGATTAAATCAGGTTTTGTGGGTTGGGCTGGCTGATTTGGGCTGGTATGGGCTGAATCAGATTAGATTTGAGCTGAGCTTGGCTTTAGCTGATTTAAGCTTTGGATTTGGGTTAAGTTGTGACAATTGACTTGAACTTTGATTTGTGATCGAGCCGAGTTTGTTGAATTGAGCTAAATTCATCTTTGAACCGCACTCGAGTCGAACCATCAGCTTGGACCAAGTTGATTTCGAATCTGATTGAACCAATTTGACTCTGAATTGACCCGGACTCGAACCAAAATTACAATTAAACCCTCCAATTATCATCCTTTTCATTCTAATTCCTACAAAATCAAAGATCACAAAAATTAATATCAATAATTACCAAAAATTTATGAGAAAATATAATGAAGGCATAACTTTACCTAAAATACGAATCAAGCTCAATAACCCAAATTTCCCAGATATCAGGTAGGAGCTTGTGAGGATGCCAGGGATCTGCCAGCTACGCCATCTCACGACGACGGGATTTTATGTGTGTGTGATGTATTGTGGTATACTTGTGATACTTGTCGTGTTGTTGTTTACGATTCATAGTTTCGGATTTCCGACTTCATCTTGATGATTATGGTGGATTTTCACATGTAGTATTTCTTTGACTTGTATCCATTGCATTGGACTTTATTGGATTTATGTTTCCGCTCCTATGATTCTGAGTTTTGCATATTTGACGAGTTTTCTCGCTAGTAATTGTGTAGGATGTGTATGTGGCCGTGTGGGTAACCTTTTACTTTTGTTTAGTATATAAATTCATATTTTATAGTATGGATAGGCCGTGTTGGCCTTTATATATGTGTGTATACAGGGAATTATCAGGGATACTGGGGAGGTGCTGTCGAAATTTTTCGGACGGCTATCTCCCGGGTCGTGACAACTTTTATCACGATTATTGTAATGCAGCACTTCAAAAGTTGAAAGTACTTCAAACGATGGAAGTTTTGAATTTGGGATTCAACATCATTAGTGATGCATGTCTTGTGCATCTTAAAGGTAAAATCTCATTTGCCATTATCATCTGACTGTATTGCATTGAATGACACCATTTAACAAGATATCATTCTCAATATAATTCTCATGGTTTATGGAATTAAGGATTGTCTGTCATGTTTCATTTTCCATGCTGCAATTTTCAACATCCAACTCATGCTCCAATTTTCAACTTCCAACTCCCTTGCCCTGTTGTTTTTTTCTAAGTTAGATTGTAGTTTAAAGTAATCAGTGTTTTGCATGATATAGTACCATCTCAAAAATGATACACTACATGAAGTTTTGGCATGAAACGTAACATGACATACGTGGCAGTCCACGTATGTCATGCCACCGGGATTTTTCCTACTGTTGTAGATTAGGACGACGAGAAAGAAACTCTTCTTCCTCTTACGCGCCTGCCCGCCGAAACATTTTTCCTTCCTCTACGCCCGCTGAAACCCTTTTCCCTCCTCTGCGCCTGCCGCACCTTCTTCCTCCTCCAACGCGATCGTCGCCGCCGCTTCTTCTTCCTCGAACGCGATCGCTGCCGCAGCAACAGAAAGATATTAGGATAGACATATTCATTCATTAGGGTAGGCTTGTATGTGATATCATAAATGAGTCTCCTATCTGTCCGCCTTGAATTAGAACTTGTTTTTTTCCCAAAGGATATATAAGTTTCCTATTAATGATCTACACTTAGGCATAACATTTTCTACACTTTTAGACATCTATATAGAAAATACCTAAATTCCAAAAATCCACAGTATACTACCTCTGCCAGCTGTTGAGTTTAGGCCAAGATGTTAGGGAGTTCAATGGTTAGCTCACTACAATAAATTTGACTTTTCGCAGCGCACAATTAAGCTATCCGCAGCACACATTGCATGCTGCATAACTCCAAGCTGTTGAAAATTATAATTCATCCGCAGCGCGCAAGGCGCGCACTGCGGAAAGTTGCATCCACAGCACGCGGGCGCGCGCTGCGGATAATTATATTTTTATGTTATAATATACCTATATACACAAATACAAATAATATAACCTGCTCATAGCTATAATATTTATAATCCAATACACAAATACCACATACAAATTAGAGCTCAAAACAATGTACATATATATCAGAGATAATTATCTACATTTAGTTAGATAAAATAATCTAAATAAAAAATCATCTTTACTACAAACAGTATATGATCAAATCTATATCAGTCAGACAAAACTATAAACATTGATGCACAAGCGACTATGCTTCCTATTGCATCCTCAAGAAAAAATATCTCTTCGTTTGGTCGAATCAGTTCCACCTTCTCCACAAGACTCTATCAATCCAAACTTTCCAATAAGATCTACCAAGAGGAACGTGATGTACTTTTGCTTTTGGATCCATGGATGCAATTCGACCTTCTGCAACAGCTCCATCAACAGACCAATGAAGCAGCTTACATTTAGCATTAACACTGATATCTCCAGCACTCACCTTCTTTAGTTTTGACTATATAACAATAAAAAGTAATTAATGAGTAAACAAATTAATGAGTAAATAAATAATAATATATATAAGCATATGTATAGAAATTTTGAATTCATAATTTTTTATAAATAATAACACTTACCATAATGCTAGCCAATCAAGCATAACCTCTCTCGGCCTGAAGCAACCTTCATATTGCTGGGTAGCTGAGAGAAACTTTGACGATTCTATAGAAAAGAAAATTCATATATCAAATACAGATAATAAAGCATCAAACACATGACCAATCAAATAGTCAAGTCTAATTTTACATGGAAAAAAAGAACTATACATTCATGTTCTTTCCTTGAAAAGATAAGGAGGTCAATACACTTTCGAGAGAAGGGGAGAGAGATTAAAAGCTAATAAGCACAATGCAGTCAACGAAAGATTATTGGCATCTATCATAGATAAATTCATCACTTGCAGAATCCACATTTAACCTTAAAAAGGAAAAAAAACATAACTTGCTAATAATA
>NC_133872.1:4604414-4763631 GCF_044706935.1 Curcuma longa | reverse complement strand
TGCTCAAAAGCATTGTATCATAGTATCATGATCAAGTATTTAATTATTCAAAATAAGTGATAGCAGTGAAAGGATCAGCGATGTAGCAAAGAGATGGCAGTCAGAATGTTGCAATTGTAAGTAATCTAAAAAAAACAAAATTTTTTCAACACATTTAAAAAACACCAGCTTGATGCACGCATGCAAAAAATTATGGACCACATAAGTAACAGAAACGAAAAAATGCAGAATCATAATAGTTGGATCATATTAAAGGTACCTTCTCAAAATCAATTATCAAGTTATCTCTTGCAGTTGAAAAGGGAACTTCAACTGCCAAACTTCTGAAGTACCGATATACAACCAACAGCTCATCGGCTGAATAGGAAGCAAGTATTGCCAGCTGCAACCATATAGATTTTATATAGATAATAAATAGAACAAGAACCATGTAAACAGAAGCAACTAGATAATTTGAACTGCTCAATGCAACAACATGCAAACCTGATGATGTGGGTTGCCACTTGAAGGGTAGAGTGAAACTGCCTGCAAATAGTAACTTGAAGCAGCTGCAAAATCACGACTAACAGAGTCCCCTTCTCCATATAGTCCATTATAACGCGCAAGGTCTCCCAAATATATCAAACACCGGTGGCAAGACACAATCCCTTTCTGCATCTCAGGCAAATTCTTTTCATCTTTCGTCGAAACAATTTCATTTTCAATTCCCTCATCAAAGTAGCTCAATGGCAGGCCATACTTTGCTCTAATCTTCAATATGAGATCATGGTAAAATCCAGTAGCTTCTATCAGGAAGCTTCTGAAAACATAGTGGATTTTCTTAATTTTATCAGGGTGAACTTGGACCTTCCTACCTGCTGGTAGATTTGATCCTGTACCGACAGAGATTGCAGCATTAATATGCTACCTAAATTCCTCAATTCTTCTGTAATGCAGTTGCCATAGGACAAACTCTATGTCTTTCTTCTCAGAAAAATCTCGATCTTCAAGTATTATGGCCTCAAAACAACCTAAAATTATAACCCTAAAACATGAAATTAGCACCCTAAAATTAACAGCCTAAAATCAACATGACAAACTCTAAAACACAAAATCAGAACCCTAAATTTAACAACCTAAAATCAACAACATGGCAAACCCTAAAACACAAAATCATAACCCTAAAATCAACAACATGGCAAACCCTAAAACATGTAATCAAATCCCTAAAACTTAAGCAGGGTTGGAGGAAAACAGGCACTGGAGAGGAGCTTTAGTTATACCTTTGGTTGCTGCTGCATGGGGAGGAAATAGGACTGAGGAGAATGGACATGGTGGAGGAAACAACCACTGGAGAGGAGCTTGCGACAGACGACCGGAGGAGGACGGACTATGGACGAACGACGAGTGCACGGATTGACGAGGAATGGAGCGAGCACGAACTATGGGTTTCCGACACGAGCACGGGGGAGGGGAAGCTACGACGATGGAGAGGAAGGAGAAGTCGATCTTGATCGCGTGGAGAGGAACGGAGAGGGTGGGGGGAACGAGAGGGCAGCTGGAGAGGAATGGAGAGGTCGGGCGGAGAGGAGTAGAGAGGAACGGAGAGGGCGTGGAGAGGAACGGAGAGGGCGGGCAGGCGAGCGCGGTCGCGGGCGAGGGGAACCTCGTGTAACAGAGGCGAGAGGGGAAAACCTAAGGAGCGGGCTGGAAAAAATAAATTTTATGCCTTTTTTTAATAGCGTACATCCATGCACGCTGTTAATGATATTTTTTTTAACCTCTTTTAACAACGTATAATCTTTGTACACTGCGAAAAATAATATTTACAGCACACTGTTATTTCTGTGCTGTTAATTATAAAATATAACATATTATCCGCAGCGCACTTATTAGGTGCGCTGTAAAAATTATTATTAACAGCACACTATAATTGTGCGCCATTAATGACATGCTGCGGAAAGTCAAATTTGTTGTGTGGTTGTTTGATGGTTCATCTAGCATCATGCTTGATTATTTACTAATGTATGAATGATTGTGACTGTTAATAAATGTTGTCTTGTTTTGGGAATTATGGAAGTAGTGTCACTGTCCAGTAGTGAGGATTTAGGGAAATTTGTGAATAATAATTCTTGCATTTAGCACGGAGACAAAGCATGAAATGAGAATCAATAATCTCTTTATCACTGCCGCAGTCTACTACTTGTGATGCTTATTGTTTCATTCAAGTGTTTCCCCATATTTATTCATATTCTGATACAAGTCTCGTATTCTGATACATGTTTTCACTGATTAAAATTAAATTCTCCTTGTTTGAATTTAGTTCCTAAAATTGTCATGGAGCTAGTAATGATTGAATCATGTGTGTCATTGAATAATAGTGATTTACAAGCATTAGGTGATTCATCAAGCAGTAAGGAAATCAATACTCCACAAGTTGGGATGTATTTTTCATTTGAGGAGGAAGCTCGTGATTTTTACAAAATGTATGCCCAAGGTCTTGGTTTTGGTATTTCAAAAATGTACTCCAAAAAAGGGGAGTGTGATGGAATGACGATGGGCCCTATCAACACCCGGTTCCATACCTTTGCCTAAACGCTCTATATAAAGGACTTAGGTTTTTCATTGCAAGGCACGCAGTGCTTAACACTACAAGCCTTACTTCAAAATCTGTCTGTCTGAAGTCTATTTGTAAGTTCTCTATAAGTCCTATTTTGCAATTAGAATCCTGCAAGTTTGCTTTTTTGCATTATTTCTAGTTGTGAAATAGCCGCACTTCTCATATGATATCAGAGCGGTTATGCAAACCGTAGAGTAAAATTATCAGGGCAGGATCCAAAAGGCTTAAGAACTATGGGTTGACTGGAACTACATCCTTCAGATTGGTAAAAGGACAGATCCTAACCTGGCATAAGACCAAGGGCACATCTGTATGAACCAATCTTAAGGAAGAAATACCTGAATACTTAAACTTCCAGCCTTGAGTATCCTAGCCCCCTCTCAAGTTAATCATCTTGTTTCATGAGCAATTATAACTACGTTATAACAAGAAATACAAAGTCCTATAAAGATGTAGTACAAGCTACTGATCCTATAGAATCACCAGCTGTTGGTTTTGCTAAGTCCAGTGATTATCAAATCGAGACTTTACTAAACAGTGCTTTACTTAAGCAAAATAATACTCAACTCCAACTCCTCGTCCAAATTGCGGAAAGCCTTAAAGAAGTACAGGCAGAGCTAAAAGCCATCCGAGAACAACAAAAAGGAGGTACAACTACAACTCCTCTGCCTGACTCTTTAATTGAAAATTTGCAAAATCTATCTCGGTCACCTTCTGAGAGACCAAAAGAAGGAAGAGGCAAATTAAGGGCATTTTAGGACCCTTACAAGATATTAAAGGAGGAGCAAGAAAAATTAAAAAACTAATATGGCGACCAGATCCATTTCCCAAGCTATTCAAGAGCAACCATCGACTCCCCTTTATAAAGATTAGGTGCAGGAATACCGACGAAACCAAAGAAGGCTACATAATATCCAGCAAGCTACTCGAAGAATTAGCGGAAAGATAACTGGAAGGCTAGAAACTTAGCACACGCTGGAGCAGCAGATTGACCCGCAAGCTCAATTAAGGTTATCCATGTAGGAGAGAGCATCAATTGTTTCTACTGAAGTATTAAACCATTCAAGATAGGATGATGCTCATCATCGCGTCTGTATACACCGATCAGAGGAGGCAATTTTATGTGTTGATGGAAATCAGCAAGACAGAACTTTTATACAAGAAGGAAGTTATAACCAACTACAACGAAGTCGCATGCAGTACATCCATTTAGGAGTATTACAGATAAGAATACAGACCCTCCACAGACAGGAAGAAGGAACTATGGCCCTCATCGTCTTTCAAGACAATCGATGGCTAGGTAACCAAGCGATACTTGCTACAATGGAGGTGGACCTTACAAGAGGAAGTCAGTTGGTATATATTATCCTAGATTTAATGCTGACTATTCGGGATTTTTACAGAAACATCCAAATGACCATCCTCACCAGGGGATATGAGCAATGGAGGAATGGAGAAGCTAACCTGTTAATAACAAGGGGGTTAGTGGGAAGACTCTCTAACACTCCAAACGTAGAGTTTGTCTACGAAATACAAGGGGTGGTTGATTATTTAACAAGCCATGGTGTTCAAGCTCTTCCAGGTCAAAGGTATTCTACTATGCAACTACAAGGACTAAATTGGATAATAAATCCTGCGTAGGTCAATATTCCAATGCAACTAGTAGAAGTTGATAGTCAAAATCTTGTTGATGGAAGAATTTCATTAAGCTTCCAAAATTATGTGGTTGCAAGAAAGGCACGACAACAGCCTAATTACAACAATCGTGATGAAGAAATACAAAATGAAAAACAAAGGTTATCTCATTCTCTTTCTACATTTCTATTACATGACCTTGCAACATCACTAAAAAAGGAACATGAGGATGTCCAACGAGAGCTGGCTGAAATCATGAAAATTCTTGATGGAAATCAGGACTTCTCATTCATCCTAGTTCGGAGGCTAACACCTACAGCGGCTATTCCAGAAAGAAAAAGCTCTGGAGCGGTAGGCTTGGATTTGGCGACAGACAAGATCTTATGTTCTTGCACGAGGGAGAGCCTTAATATCAATCGTCATTTGCATTGAAATACCATTCGGATCTTATGACCGAATTGCAGCTAGATCTAGTGTTGCATGGAGACTAGGCCTCGATGTTGGGGTTGGTGTCATTGATAATGACTACAAAGGTGAGATCATGATTATGATATTTAATTACTTTGACAACAATGTCAAAATTTCACAGGGATAATGTAGAGCCCAAATCATCTTTGAAAAGATTATTACGCCAAACATATATAAGGTACCAATGCTCTCTGAAACAACGCGAGGAGCTGAAAGTTTTAGTTCTACCTCTGATGATATGGCACAAATACAATTTTGTAATATAATTCCCAGAATAATCCCTGGATATAATGGAAACTAGAGAACACTCATCAACCTCGCATGATATGACACAGTACCCTCTAATAAATCAACAGTTATCAATGGGGCACATTATTGATAAGGACAAAGAAATCATCTCAATTTTTCTCAATAGAATCAGACTTAGCTCGGGATAATCCATTAAACATTCATGTAAAGACTACAAGCCCAAGGGCCTCGTACTCTAGCCCATGGATAGTTTACTAGAATAAACCGGTACTGAGGATGATGACTTTTTGGCTACTATTCAAGGATATAGCCTTCATGACAATTCCTGAACCAGAGAATGAGGATGAAGGACCCAGATAGGATGAAGAACGAAGGACCCAGATGAAATTTTCCTCAGATTATTGCTGCAAATGCAGAATTAGAATACTCAATTTTGAGGAGGCTTCAAAACCAGCAGAACCAGCATCTGTATTCCTCAAGCACGGTGGTCTCACCATACACACCAGCACAAGATGTTGCTATGGGACCCCAGGGTATCTGCAAGGGCTGACCCAGGACCATCTAGGCCTCAGCCCATATATGAACGACAACCTCCAAAAACATGGTTTTGGGGGGAGGGGGGAACAATAATGAGTATGGACGCTCCCCTCGGCCCAACAACAAGGGGGAGCAATATTTGTTATTCCAGAACAAATTGGTCTCTTTCATGATGTATTCTGTCACTGGGAAACAGTTACAAAGAATCATGTATCAAGCCAGGCATTCACTAATTCAAGGGATAAGATTGAGTATATGGAAAATCTGTTGGGGGAAATAGAGAAATTAGTCTGGATACAATGGAGAATGAGTTATCCTTTGGAATATAAAGCTCTTATCAATACTAGTGACGGAAGGGATGGAACTCAGAATATATTGTCATAAATGAGGAGGGTTTTCTCTTCAGAAGATCCAGCTCAAGGATCCACAGTAATCCAAACTAAGGTGTACAGGGATCTGGAGAAATTATCCTATGATAACATCAAAGATATTATCAGATATATGAATGACTACATGAGGTTGGCAGCAAAAATGGGAAGATTATATGCTGGCCCAGAATTACCAGAGAAATTCTAGCTTAAAATGCTTGATGATCTTGGGGAAAGGATCAAAGCAGCATATGATGCAAAATACTCCGGTCTCATAGTTGGTGTTCTTCCAAGAATCCTATTCACCTATGAGTTCCTGGAGCAAGAATGTAAAGATGCAGCGTATAAGCGAAACCTGAAGAACTTATCATGTTGTAGACAAATCCCTATCCTAGGGTACTACAAAAATACGGGCTCTAAGACATATGGCATTCGCAAGTCAAGAACGTATAAGTGTAAGCCTCATGAGACACATGCAAGGATTGAGAAAAGGAAACATTTGGTTCAAAGCAAAAAATGCAAGTGCTATTTATGTGGACAAGAAGGACACTTTGCCTGCGAATGCCCCAATGAAAGGCAAAATATTAAGAGAATGGCAATTTGTGAACAACTAGACCTTCTAGAGGATTGTAAAATTCTATCAGTACAGGAGGGTGAAAATCAAAGTGATGCTATCTTCAGCATCTCAGAAGGAGAAGAAGGAAATAAAGAATTACAATGGTTCATTCAAACCCTCTCTCTCAATAATGAAACTGCCTTCATGCTTGGACAGGTTGATGGTGGTTATCGACCTCAGATAAAAGTATCAGAGGAACAAATGCAATGTAAGCATGACTGGCACCTCAATGAACCTATAATCTCGCCGCAATCAAGTATTTGTACCTGTTGTAAGAGGGAAACTCTTCAAAGAGCAAGAATCCATTGCCCAAGTTGTTTAATTATGGTTTGCAATCTTTGCAGGTCATACTACTTCCAGAAGCAAGTTCTCGTGGCACCATCAGCCCCGGCTCCATTCCTCCCATATAAGTTACTCTAGGAACAACAATATTATATTTCATGGCATGAAGGGGAAATGGAAAGGCTCAAGAAAGAGGTAAATTTTTATAAAGCTCAGTATGAATTACTCATAACCAAAGAATTGACAGAGGATTTTCAAAATCTAAGTATGGGAAGAGAGATAAGGACATTTTAGAAGAAAACACTAAAGAAATTGCTAATATGATATTTGAGGAGCCGGTTAACAATCTCACCGGGGGAGGACCCAAACTAGTCAAAAATATGCTCTATAATTTGATGGTGGAAATGGACATCTCGGGAATTCCCAAATTCTCTTTAAAGGCTATTCCTGATATAGGAGCCACAACATGTTATGTCGATAAAAAATCAGTTGCAGAGGCAGCACTAGAGAAAAATACCTTCCTTGTTAATTTAGTGGCCCAACAAATGACGGACATGAAACTAAAGCTCGGAAGGATGTTCATCGGAGAAAACATATTCCGAATCCCCTACACGTATAGCTTTCCCATGAGCTTGGGAGATGGAATCCAAATGATAATTGGGTGTAATTTTATCAGAGCAATGCATGGCGGTGTTAGGATTTAAGGAAATGTGGTTGCTTTCTGATAAATACCTTGGAACGGATCGCCTTGATATTCAGATGTAGAGAAGGATATTGACGCCACACTCAAGAAAGATGAGAAGGTGAGTGATAAGTCATGGGGGTTTTGATCGCCACAAGTTGCCTTGATAAGATCAAGATTAGTTCTTTGCCTAAGAACCAAAGGAAGCTCTCACAATAGAGAAAACTATGATTTCATTCAAACTCAACATGCCTTAGCCATACAAGAGTTCTCCTATATATAGACTTAGTGGAGGTTGAAACATTAACCTCTACCATACTTCCCACTAAGCTTTTAATATCCACTAAGACCCACTATGCACTAATTATGCACCATTATCATGCATGCATGACATTGATTTCCCACAATTCCCTAATACTAGCTTAGGAACTCCCAAAAAGCATTAAAAATCCACCAAAAGACATCAAAAGTCACTTTAGAAAATTCCTCCAAAAATACATACTTGTAGCCCTTGAATGCATCTTGGATTATGTAGATTTGGGCCTTCAAGTTTTGTCTTCATGTTGGCTCAATTTCACTTTCAAGTTGAAGGAATGTGATCCATTTAGTTGTTGCCTCCATTGTGCATTGATCCTCCTTTTCCTTGAGCTCCATTATTAAGTCTTCCAAAGTTTGCTTCATTCTCTTGGTCTTGGATCTTGTCATGGGTCGTCCAATTCCCTTCAATGCCTCTGCCTCCTTGGCTTTGTCTTGTAAGCTTGTATCCCCTCCTTGGTCCACATCACTTTCTATAAAAACTTTATTGTAATTAATACTTTACCTTCAATAACATCTATCTTAGCTATAGGAGAATTAGAATTGGAAGAGGAAGAATATATCTAGATTCAAGGAATGGTCCACTGCTCTATTGGTCAATAACAAAAAAAATTCAAAGAACAATTTGGACCACTCTTAAAGGAGTTACAAGATCAAGGGTATATTGGCGACAACCCACTCCAACATTGGTCAGAAAATCAAATTGTGTGTCAGCTGGATATAAAAAATTCAGACTTCATCATCGAAGATAGACCCCTCAAGCATCTAACACCTCACCAGAAATAGACTTTTACCAAATATATTGAGGCACTATTGGAAATTGGAGTTATCAGGCCCAGCAAAAGTAGGCACCGAACCACTACAATTATTGTGAATTCCGAAACCACTATTGACCCTAAGATAGGAAAGGAGATAAAAGGTAAGGAGCGCATGGTATTTAATTATAAGCACCTTAATGATCTAACAAATAAAGACCAATATAGTCTTCCTGGAATCAATACCATCCTACAAAAGGTCAGTAATAGTCAAATTTATTCTAAATTTGACTTTAAAAGTGGTTTCCATCAAGTAGCTATGCAGCCTAACTCCATCGAGTGGATGACTTTCTGGGTCCCTGACGGATTATATGAATGGCTGGTAATGCCATTTGGCCTCAAAAATGCCCCTGTAATATTTCAGCATAAAATGGACAATTGCTTCAAGGGGATAGGGGAACAGCATGGGCTCATACTTAGCCCCACTAAGATGAAATTAGCAGTTCCAGAAATTGAATTCTTAGGGGCAGTATTGGGCAACAGAAAAATTAAATTGCAACCCCATATAATTACAAAGATTACTGAATTTCAAGACCAAGAGCTATTATCAAAGAAGAGGATAAGGTCTTGGCTAGGACTGCTAAACTATGCTAGAAATTATATCCCAAATCTGGGAAAACTCCTTGGCCCGTTATATGCTAAAATAAGCCCAAATGGTGACAAAAGGATGAATGCACAAGATTGGGCCCTGGTCAGACAGATTAAAGGGATTGTGAAGAAATTGTCTGCCTTAGAAGTTCCCCCAGAAGAATGCTCCATTATCCTTGAAGTTGACGAATGTATGGACGGATTGGGAGGAATATGCAAATGGAAAGTGAATAAGTCTGATCAGAAGTCTACAGAAAAATTTGGTGCCTATGCAAGTGGGAAATTTAACCTACCAAAGGCCACAATTGATGTAGAAATTCACGCCGTAATGAATTCCCTGGAGGCCTTAAAAATTTACTTCCTCGACAAATGGGAACTCATAGTACGCACTGACTGTAAGGCAATTATAAGTTGTTTTCAAAAATCCCCCAATAACAAGCCATCAAGAGTATGCTGGCTGGCGTTCACTGATTTCTATTCACAACTTCATTAGTTGTCCCATAAGTAATAGCCTTACCTCTATTTATACTCAACAAATAGAAATGATTATCCATGTGAAAGGATAAATCTCAACTTGCTAACAAGTTTACCGAGACTTTATACAAAATATCACAAAGACATATATATTGAATAAATCATAACATTTCATAAACAATCATCTTATAATATTTGATTGTCTTACAATATGTTACATTCTCTGAAGTCCCAAAGACTTCACATGTTCTAGTCAATGGCTTAGTAGAAGGATTTGCAAGCATAGCACATGTAGGGATATATGCAAGAATTATCTTTTTCTTAGCAATTATATCCCTTATAAAGTTATACTTTATATAGTTATGTGTTTGCCTTTACTGTGATATTTAGGATCCTTAGAAAAGCTATCGCAACTTGATTGTCACAGTACACTGTAACAAGACTCCCGCTATCCTCAACAATCTTCAAATGCTTCAAGAACCTTCTTAATCAGACGGCTTCTTGCACATCCGTTGAACAAGCCGCATACTCAGCTTCCATTATCGACAGTGCTACACCAGCCTGTTTCTTATTGTTTCATGAGATGACACCACCATTTAGCAAGAATGTATAACTAGATGTGGATTTTCTATCATCAAGGTCTCCTGCCCAATCTTCATCTGTATAGTCTTTCAAACTCATATTAGATCCTTGGAAACAGAGACAATAATCTATTCTCCCTTTAAGATATCTGAATATCCTCTTCATCGCTTTTTAGTATCTCAATCTTAGGTTTGACTGAAAATAGCTAACTAAGCCAACAATATAGCCGATATCAGGATGTATTCACAACATAGTATACATCACCAATGACACTGACATATGATTTTTTCTTCATCTCACTTATTTCTTCTAGAGTCTTGGGACACATACTCTTGTTCAAAATAGTACCTTTTGCTATAGGTGTTGTTGGTGTAGGGAGCACCAGATGGTCGAATCTTAGTTTTGATAATGGCAAAAGGTTCAAGTTAAGTGTGTGGTGTTTACTAGTGAGCTGATCTAAATATGCAGGTAACACAAGAAAGTCCTAGTTGAGGCTAGGCATAGGCAAGTCCTAGTGAAGACTAGGCAGTGGAAGTCCTGACTAGAGACTAGACAAACCTAACTTGGAAGGTTAGATTGGAAGTCCTAGTCTGGAGGACTAGGCAGGAAGTCTTGGCTGATTAAGTGCACCAGGTGGAAGTCTAGGAAGGTCAGGTGGACCAGATATTTAGCAGTGGAAGTCTAGGCAGGTCAGGTGAATCAGATGTTTAGCAGTGGAAGTCTAGGCAGGTCAGGTGGATCAGATGTTTAGCAGAAAATCCTAGGGGTCGAGGATCGAGGCTAAGTAGAAGTCCAACAAGTTTAGAGGACTTGGTTGACAAACAGGTAAATTTTTCCGAGTGGAGTGGGTGAGGGTGTGTTCCCGATAAAGGGAACAGTTGGAGTCGATCTGACCCAGGATTTCATTGAAAATTCAAAATCAAGACCAAAACAGTTGTGAAATTGTTGAACTTTCCTGTTAGACTTTGCTTTTGTGCTAACTTGCAACGCAAGAATGAAGCGGCTAGAACTTTGTATTCTAAGCGCCCTTATTTGGATCCAAGCAACTAGACTCAAGCGCCTGGATGGGTTCCATGCGACTGGATGTCAGCAAAATGGGGCCAGTGAAACAGTGAGGTGGTAGAGTTCCAATGGTCGGGACATCTCAGCTTCTAGGCGCCCAAATCAGTTCCAGGCGCCCTGGATCTAGATAGGAGTTACAGAGTCAAAGGTTCATCCGGAACCTCCATGTCAGCATAGAGGCATCCAGAAAGGGATACATGCACCTGCATATACTGAGTTAGCAGCGCCGATGGTGGATCAGTGGACAGCGTGGAGGCGCCTGAAAAGGCTTCCAGGCGCCCAGATACCCTAATAAAAGAGGTTGGAGGGAGATCCCTTTAAGAATCATTTTACAGACAAGTGACAACCATCTGCACGTGAAGCATCAACTAGGAACGTCATTGTCACGCCGAAGAGCTCACAAGAAGTTGACATCTTCACTCCTTTAGTAAATTATATTTTGTACTTAATTTTTATTAGGATGATATCGTTGTTAACGATCCTAGATTATGTAATCGCCAACTCCCTTTTGTAAAAGGGGAGTTATATAGTTGATTGCCCATTGAAAATGGTCATTTGATTGTGGATCTTAGAGTAGCAACCTGTGGCTGTGAATCAAGTAAATATCGGTGTGCTCTTTCCTTGTGTCTTTTATTATTCCGCTGCATTCTACACTTCTCTGATCGCAAGGTTTTATGAGCATTTTATGAAATTCAAAAATGCTATGAAAATGTTATTCACCCCTCTTTACCACTCTTAACGATCCTACAATTGATATCAGAGCGAGGGGTGCTCGAACATAGTGCAACCACTGGTCGAGCAAGTTTTTTTTATTTTTTATATTTTTTAATTCATTTTATTTTCTTCCGCACTACTAATCCAAGATTAAGTCTTGGTACATTTCATTTTTTTCATTGTGTGAAAGATTTACATGACCCATCAGAAAGGATACAACACTGTAAAACCACCTCTGTTCTCTGTGGAGGACTTCATCTACTGGAAGGGCAGAATGGAGTACCACCTCAAGCCTCAAGTGGACATGTGGATCGTCATCCAAACATGATTCACAATCCCAACAGATAACTATGGCCTTCCACAGTCTTGCAAAAAATGGGATGCAACCACAAAAAGGAAGATTGAAGCCGACGCTAAGACAACCCAAACACTACAATGTAAGTTGACCAAAGAAAAATTAAACATAGTCGGTCCATTCATTAGTGCAAAAGATCTATGGGGTAAGCTCATAGAACTTCATGAAGGAACGCCCGACACGAAGGTCAGCAAGTGCGATCTCCTCATCAACAAACTATACAACATCAAAATGATGGAAGGAGAATCCGCGAGTGGATTGCATGCGCACATCCAAGATCTGCTGAATGGGTTGCATGCAATTTGGTAACCCGTTGAAAATCGAGATATGATCAGGTACGCACTGAAAGTGTTCCCTAGGAACACTTTGTGGGCATCTATGGTTGATGCTTATAAGGTCTCCAGGGACTTTTCAAAAATTAAACTTGATGAGTTATTTTTGAAATTTGAGTTACATGAGCAGACTAACGTCATTACGGAAGATAAAAGTATAACTCTTATTGCAAGACCAACCAAGGAGAAAAGGTCCAAAAAATAAGTTGAAGATGAATCTGATGAATCATCAGAATCGGAGAGCAACGATGAATTCACAACCAAACTAGTGAACCTAGTTCCGAAGATGCTAAGGAAGAAGCACAGACTAAAATGATCAGAAATGAAGAAGGTGGCACAGAAAGCCAACTCCAACAAACCAATCTACCAACAAGACAAAGCTTACTTGCTATGGATGCAAGGAAAAAGGGCACTTCAGGCCCGAATGCCCTAACCAGAAGAAGAAGCGCAAGCTCTAAAAAGAAGAAGCTCAAAGCAACTTGGGACGAGTCATCATCTAGAGACTCAGAAGAAGAAGCCAACACAAGCTTCCTAGCTCTCCCAGCTAGATATGAACCAATTGGAACAGACTAGTGAGTTAGACAGCGACGCAAGTACAAGCCATGGATCTGCATCCGTTTTAGAAGGGCCCATAACCACTGTAAGCATTGAACAATTATATTCAATTATTTTCAACTTATCAAAAAGGCTAGCCAAGTCCAATGCTCAAGTTGAATCACTCCAAGAGGAGGTATCATTCTTTAAGGAGAATATCAACTTCAGATCGCCAACTGAAATTGTTCAAGTTAGAAACTTAACTCAAGTTAAACTTGAGGAAGAGAATTTCAGCTTAAAACTTCAGATTGACGATCTAAAAAGATCGTTAGAAAAATTCACCTTAGACTCCAAGTATCTTAACATGATTCTTGGAACTCAAAGGACTGGATACAATAAATCTGGGCTTGAACACAAAGCTAAACATAATTTATACATGCCATTATTAAATCGACCCAAGAAACCTAGAGTCCAAGCATGGGTTCCTAAGTCCAATATGATCAATTCAGTTGGACTGAACTAATACTGGGTCCCCAAGGATCAAATACATTATTTGATCAGACCCAATATGGGTCATGATCTAAGGGGACCTAAAACCTTACATCGTAAATGAACCTGCTTATTTTAATTATTTTATTTTTTTTGTACTTGTTTTAGAACAACCTAGGGTAGGTAAGGACTAAAATTTGATTAACATTTGTCCAACATAGTATCAGAGTTGGGCGAGATGATAGTACGTTAGGGAAACTTGGTCTAGGTAGTCAAGTAGGGTAAGGAGTACCTTACTTCGTCTGCTTAGCTAAGTCAATCTAACCGAAGCTACCTCGCCACATCCTAGACTAGTTAGATCTGTTGGGTCCAAAAGGATGTCCGTATCTCCACAATGACATGATATTGTCCACTTTGGGCCTAAGCCCTCATGGTTTTGCTCTTGGGCTCTACCCAAAAGGCCTCATGCCAATGAAGATACTTTCCATCCTTTTAAATCCATGATCTTTCCCATGTGTTTTAGATGTGCACTATAACAAATTTGACTTTCCGCAGCGCGCAATTAAGCTATCCGCAGCGCACATCGCGTGCTGCATAACTCTAAGCTGTTGAAAGTTATAGTACATCCGCAGCGCGCGGGCCGCGCGCTGCGGAAAGGTGCATTCGCAGCGCGCGGGTCGCGCGCTGCAGAAAGGTGCATCCGCAGCACGCGGGCCGCGCGCTGCGGAAAGATGCACCATTCCGCAGCGCGCGGCCCGCGTGCTGCGGATGCACCTTTTCGCAGCACTCACCCCGCGCGCTGCGGATAATTATATTTTTAAAATACAATATACCTACTATATACAAAATATATAATACAAATATAAATAATTATAACCTGCTCAAAGTTCTAACATTTATAATCCAACATACACATATCAGATAACATTACATTCACAATTATAAAATCAGAGCTCAAATATATCAAAGATAACCATCTACATTTAGTTAGACAAAACAATCCAAGTTCATGTTCATCTTTACTACAAACAGTATATGGATTCGTCCAAATCAGTCAGACAAAACTATAAACATTGATGCCCAAGCTACTGTGCTTCCTATTGCATCCTCAAGAAAAAGCATTTCTTCGTTTGGTCGAATTAGCTCCACCTTCTCCACAAAAACTTTATCAATCCAAACTTTCCAATAAGATCCACCAAGAGGAACGTGATGTACTTTTGCTTTTGGATCCGTGGATGCAATTCGACCTTCTGCAACAACTCCATCAACAGACCAATGAAGCAGCTTACATTTAGCATTAACACTGATATCTCCAGCAGTCATCTTCTTTAGTTTTGACTATATCACAATAAACAATAATTAATGATTAAACAAATTTTATAATAGAGCATGCTATAAATAATAAACGAAAGTATAATATTATGTTAAGATAATTACCTGAACTGCAATATTGTTATCGCCACTAATATAATTTCCAACACCACTTCCAATGCCACCACTAGCAACCTAATTTGACAAACACAATAAGCTTATCTTATAATATCAAATGTAGTATGATAAAATATACATGTATATAACAATAGAATTGATCAGATTGAAAACCACAATCATGTGTCAGTTTTCATATTTTCTGAACAAGAACACGAGTTGATATAATAAGATAAACAATGTAGCATCAAGCATCCCCTAAAATGCCAATAGGTAATTAAAGTATGGAACAGATGCATTAGTTAGTCAATTTACTAAATAACCAACATTTGAGAATATTTATGGTGAAAATTTGAGTATCTTGCAGGAAAAAGTGTCGTGTTTCTGCATCTACTCTGCATATGAAAGCTACAATTTGTCCATACTAGTATTATCCCACTCATCCTTGAACTCTATGCTTGTTGCTAATTTTGTTCAATCTAAAACAGATTCTGTGTCCCTTGGGTAACAAGGAAAATCTACCTTACCAATACTGTTGTTCAAATAACTGAATTATTCTTTCCTCTGTTTGGACTTTTGGATAGTGCCTATCAATTTTGTCAACATCCCGATGAAAAATTCAAGCAAGAACAGGTTCAAATATCAACATAGAATAAGAATTACAAAAAAAATCCTATCATCTCAGAATTTCACAGTTATTAACATGCAAATAATTTGCTTTTTATTGGCCTGCAGGAAGATAGTACCTTCATGGTTTGTTTGGCTCACAAAGTGAAGGCTTGATCCATTGATGTTTTCTTGAAGTTTGTAGATCCGAACCTATATAATTACATAAAAAAGAGGTGCTCACAGATTAACTGCTCTTCATGCTTCATAAATAAAGAAACATTTAGAGAATGATCTAATCAAACCACATTCATCGCCAATGGCCAATATCACACTTAAAGAACAAAAGGCAACAGCTGTTACTGCAGATAATGTCAACTCCACTTCAATTGCATTTACTAATTCACCATAAACTATAGAGGTATAAAAATTATTATAGGATTAAGTGATAAGGTAGAACAATTTCTTACATATTGAAAAGAGCAACTAGAGGAGAAAAATAAATGAGACTTGTAATTTGAAAATAAGATACAGGCATTGTTATAGAAGTCTGTCCCTATTGTCTGAAATGTATAGCTAAGCTTCACTTGATATATGTCTCTGCTGATTCAAATGCATTAACAATTCCTAAAACTAATATGAAACCTAAGTGGAGATGCACAGCCCAGAAATCATAATCACTTTTTTTTCCTTCCAAATATATATATACATATATGATATATGAGTTTCATTCTTTATTATTATATACAATATCTCTATACTCTATTAGAACTTTAAAAACAGGATTCCTTGGTTATGTATGTCTGGGATTCTTTTGTTGTTTGTCTTTCATATAAAGTTGGCAAGTACTGCATATTGAGTGCTGTGCAAAAATGAGTGTTGTGCCAACTTAACAATGATTACTGGAACGTGGCAAAAATGAGAGAATTTTTCTTTAACATTTACTTCAAGGGGCTGCAAAAAAGCATCAAATTTAACTTCCATCGATCAATAACAGTAGTAGAAAAGAAATTACACAAGTTGAAACAAATGCATCCACTATGAAGCAAATTAACAGCTTACAGAAGAAACAGAAGAAAAAAGTGAAATTTCATTTGTTACAAACCTCTTGTATGATCTCCTGCAAATCAGCATCTGCATCAGAATCAGCATCAGCATCTGCATCATCTCCTGTTGGTGCTATTGAATCCACCAGTGTTGCTGTAAAATGAGAGAAATCCAAGGTCAGCAACTAACCAACAATTGCACTCGCCAGACCACTAAGGTTACTATCTAGGTACATGCACAGAAGAGCCCACTATCTAAAAAATATACAGGAGACTAGAGAATTAACTAAGTGCAATATAACACTCACTTCATGAGAGCTGCTTGATTCCATGTAAAAGGATCCTAAAGTAGAAATTTCAATTATGACAAGGATATTGTCTAACACAAAATGGAGGTTTGCACACAAAATGGAGGTTTGCACACAAAATGGAGGTAGTATGCTGGAAACCAATGTGAATTGGTATCAGCTGTCGAAGTTCAAAAAGAAGATAAGCTTGAGGGATTAGTTACAGAGAGCCAGCCTCATGAATGTTCTGTTGTTAATGAGCATATGGTTAAGCCTACGGCAGAAGAACATTTAGAAGAAAATAGGACACAGATAGTTTCTAATAGTATAACCAATTTACAGACAGTAGATGGTAGTGTATCTTTTGAAACTCACATGGATGTTCCTGTACCTAATATTGAGCACAATGAGAAAGGTGTAACATTGATTTTGACTTCAGAAGAGCGGAAAAGAGTTCTTCAGATAAGCAAAGAACTGACCAATGATGGCTTAAGAGTTTTGGGAGTAGCAATAAAAAGGACAAGCACAGTACGATCTCATCTTTCCTTTATAGTTGACATATAATTTGTTAGGACAACATTTTGAAAAGTTTGACAAACTGTCAGTTTGTTTGAAACATCCTGAACATATTATATTAGGCTCAACATTTAGGAAAATTTAAGTTCCTGAGTAACAAGCTTTGAATGGGTCATAATTAATATTCAATATTCACGATAGTGAGAAAAAAGATTGTGATCCACTATCTATAACCATCATGTATCTAATATTATTTTGAAACCATTGTTTAGGGTAAGGAACTTTCTCCAATTAACTAATGAGGCATCATAAAAAAATCAATACAGGACCATGTAAAATTATATAGTTTTTTCTGTTATTTACCAAACATTTCCATAAAGAATAATAAGTCATAAGTAGCCATATACTAGTGGAGTAAGAAACCAAACACTATTGTATCAGCTTAAGATTTCTCTTCTCCAGAAGTGGGTGGAAGTCATAAAATTGATAATTTGATAGATTAACTAACCTTATTCATGATTATAATCTCATGATGCCAGATCCAACCTCAATAAAATAAAAGTTGAGGGTTATGATAGGCATAGACGACTAGTGTCAATATTTGTCTAAACTTATGAATGAGTTGTAACTCTAATTGCAGATGACTACAGATGAAGAGATCAGTCGTAGAATCAGACATGATTTTCCTTGGCCTCATTTCCTTCTTTGATCCACCAAAAGAATCAGCTAAGCAAGCACTCTGGCAACTAGCTGAGAAGCGAGTAAAAGCAAAAGTGTTAACTGGTCACATTAAATCTCTATACAGGGCATTATTATTCTTTACAATTCAGTTTTAGCAAAATATGATTTATGAATAGATTATGAATAAATAGTGTAGATTATATAACACTGTGATAGAAGTTCAGTCTCAATCAAGTTCAGTCTCAGCAAAATATTTGTAAATGCATATTTGTAAACTCATTCATTCCTTCACATTTGTATGTTAAACTGGAGAACACAAAATCAGAACATGGCAAACCCTAAAACACAAAATCAAAATCCTAAAATTAACTGTCTAAAATCAATAACATGCCAAACCCTAAAACACGTAATCAAATCCCTAAAACACGAAATCAACACTTAAGCTATACCTTTGATTGCCGCTGCAAGGGGAGGAAACCGGGCTGAGGAGAATGGACGGAGGAGCTCGCGACGGTGGAGGAAAACACGGACTGGAGAGGAGCTCGCGACGGACGGCCGGAGGAGGACGGACTCAGGAAGAACGGCGCGTGCACGGATTGACGAGGACCGGCGCAAGCACGGACTGAGGGTTTCTGACGTGAGCACGGACGGAGGGGGAGCTCGCGACGGTGGAGAGGATGGAGAAGTCGAGCTCGATCGCGTGGAGAGGAACGGAGAGCGCGGGGGAAAACAGTCGGGCGAGCGCGGGCGAGCCGCGGTCCGCGGTCAGGAACCTCGCGTAACTGAGCGACGCGGGCAGGAGGGGAAAACCTAGCGCGTAATAGAGAGCGGGCTGGGAAACATTTATTTTTTCAATTAATCCTTTTTAATAATTTTTTTTAACGGCGTACATTCACGCGCGCTGTTAATGATATATATTTTTAATCCTTTTTAACAGCGTATAATTTTTACACGCTGCGAAAAATAGTATTCGCAGCGCACTGTTATTTGTGCGCTGCTAATTATAAAATATAATATATTATCTGCAGCACACTTAATTAGGTGCGCCGTAAAAACTATTATTAACAGCACACTATAATTGTGCGCCGTTAATGACGTGCTGCGGAAAGTCAAATTTGTTGTAGTGCAAAAAGGGGAGTGTGATGGAATGACGATGGGCCCTATCAACACCCGGTTCCATACCTTTGCCTAAACGCTCTATATAAAGGACTTAGGTTTTTCATTGCAAGGCACGCAGTGCTTAACACTACAAGCCTTACTTCAAAATCTGTCTGTCTGAAGTCTATTTGTAAGTTCTCTATAAGTCCTATTTTGCAATTAGAATCCTGCAAGTTTGCTTTTTTGCATTATTTCTAGTTGTGAAATAGCCGCACTTCTCATATGATATCAGAGCGGTTATGCAAACCGTAGAGTAAAATTATCAGGGCAGGATCCAAAAGGCTTAAGAACTATGGGTTGACTGGAACTACATCCTTCAGATTGGTAAAAGGACAGATCCTAACCTAGCATAAGACCAAGGGCACATCTGTATGAACCAATCTTAAGGAAGAAATACCAGAATACTTAAACTTCCAGCCTTGAGTATCCTAGCCCCCTCTCAAGTTAATCATCTTGTTTCATGAGCAACATTATAACAAGAAATACAAAGTCCTATAAAGATGTAGTACAAGCTACTGATTTTATAGAATCACCAGCTGTTGGTTTTGCTAAGTCCAGTGATTATCAAATCGAGACTTCACTAAACAGTGCTTTACTTAAGCAAAATAATACTCAACTCCAACTCCTCGTCCAAATTGCGGAAAGCCTTAAAGAAGTACAGGCAGAGCTAAAAGCCATCCGAGAACAACAAAAAGGAGGTATATCTACAACTCCTTTGCCTGACTCTTTAATTGAGAAATTGCAGACCCTATCTCTAGGACCTTCTGAGAAACCAAAAGAAGGAAGAGGCAAATTAAGGGCATTTTAGGACCCTTACAAGATATTAAAGGAGGAGCAAGAAAAATTAAAAAACTAATATGGCGACCAGATCCATTTCCCAAGCTATTCAAGAGCAACCATCGACTCCCCTTTATAAAGATTAGGTGCAGGAATACCGACGAAACCAAAGAAGGCTACATAATATCCAGCAAGCTACTCGAAGAATTAGCGGAAAGATAACTGGAAGGCTAGAAACTTAGCACACGCTGGAGCAGCAGATTGACCCGCAAGCTCAATTAAGGTTATCCATGTAGGAGAGAGCATCAATTGTTTCTACTGAAGTATTAAACCATTCAAGATAGGATGATGCTCATCATCGCGTCTGTATACACCGATCAGAGGAGGCAATTTTATGTGTTGATGGAAATCAGCAAGACAGAACTTTTATACAAGAAGGAAGTTATAACCAACTACAACGAAGTCGCATGCAGTACATCCATTTAGGAGTATTACAGATAAGAATACAGACCCTCCACAGACAGGAAGAAGGAACTATGGCCCTCATCGTCTTTCAAGACAATCGATGGCTAGGTAACCAAGCGATACTTGCTACAATGGAGGTGGACCTTACAAGAGGAAGTCAGTTGGTATATATTATCCCAGATTTAATGCTGACTATTCGGGATTTTTACAGAAACATCCAAATGACCATCCTCACCAGGGGATATGAGCAATGGAGGAATGGAGAAGCTAACCTCTTAATAACAAGGGGGTTAGTGGGAAGACTCTCTAACACTCCAAACGTAGAGTTTGTCTACGAAATACAAGGGATGGTTGATTATTTAACAAGCCATGGTGTTCAAGCTCTTCCAGGACAAAGGTATTCTACTATGCAACTACAAGGACTAAATTGGATAATAAATCCTGCACATGTCAATATTCCAATGCAACTAGTAGAAGTTGATAGTCAAAATGTTGTTGATGGAAGAATTTCATTAAGCTTCCAAAATTATGTGGCTGCAAGAAAGGCACGACAACAGCCTAATTACAACAATCGTGATGAAGAAATACAAAATGTAAAACAAAGGTTATCTCATTCTCTTTCTACATTTCTATTACATGACCTTGCAACATCACTAAAAAAGGAACATGAGGATGTCCAACGAGAGCTGGCTGAAATCATGAAAATTCTTGATGGAAGTCAGGACTTCTCATTCATCCTAGTTCGGAGGCTAACACCTACAGCGGCTATTCCAGAAAGAAAAAGCTCTGGAGCGGTAGGCTTGGATTTGGCGACAGACAAGATCTTTATGTTCATGCACGAGGGAGAGCCTTAATATCAATCGTCATTTGCATTGAAATACCATTCGGATCTTATGGCCGAATTGCAGCTAGATCTAGTGTTGCATGGAGACTAGGCCTCGAAGTTGGGGTTGGTGTCATTGATAATGACTACAAAGGTGAGATCATGATTATGATATTTAATTACTTTGACAACAATGTCAAAATTTCACAGGGATAATGTAGAGCCCAAATCATCTTTGAAAAGATTATTACGCCAAACATATATAAGGTACCAATGCTCTCTGAAACAACTCAAGGAGCTGAAAGTTTTAGTTCTACCTCTGATGATTTGGCACAAATACAATTTTGTAACATAATTCCCAGAATAATCCCGAGATATTAGGAAACTAGAGAACACTCATCAACCTCGCATGATATGACACAGTACCCTCTAATAAATCAACAGTTATCAATGGGGCACATTACTGATAAGGGCAAAGAAATAATCTCAATTTTTCTACAAGAATCAGACCTAGCCCGGGATAATCCATTAAACATTCATGCAGGAACTACAAGCCCAGGGGCCTCTGTACTCCAACCCATGGATAGTTTACTGGAAGAAATCGGTACTGAGGATGATGACTTTTTGGCTACTATTCAGTATATAGCCTTCATGACAATTCCTGAACCAGAGAATGAGGATGAAGGACCCAGATGGGATGAGAATGAAGGACCCAGATGGGATTCTGAGGATAATAATAGGCTATACAAGTTGGTATTCAACCCGACAAAATTAATGGCTCCACTAGGGGAACCTAGTGGTAAATTTGGCTATTACGTCAACTATACTATTCCACCAATAAACATCATCCCTATCATACCAACAGGATGGGATGATCAATATGAAAGTGAATGGGTTAATCCTTTCGCATCGGAAGGTGGTGGGGAATCGGAATCCTTACCTTTGCTACCTTCGTCGTAAAATTTTCAAAATTCCCCCCAAATTATTGCTGCAAATGCAGAATTAGAATATCCAATTTTGAGGAGGCTTCAAAACCAGCAGAACCAGCATATATACTCCTCAAGCACGGTAGTCTCACCATACACATCGGCACAAGATGTTGCCATGGGACCCCTAGGGTACCCTCCTGCGAGGACTGACCCAGGACCACCTAGGCCTCATCCTATATATGAACAACAACCTCCAAAAATAAGATTTCAAGGGGGAAACAATAATGAGATGTGGACACTCCCCTCGGCCCAGCAACAAGGGGGAGCAATATTTGTTATTCCAGAACAAATTGGTCTCTTTCATAATGTATTCTCTTGTTGGGAATCAATCACAAAGAATCATGTAGCAAGTCAGGCATTCACTGATGTAAGGGACAAGGCTGAGTATATTGAGAATCTGTTAGGAGAAATAGAGAAATTAGTCTGGATACAATGGAGAATGAGTTACCCCCAGGAATATGAAGCCCTTATTAGTTATAGTGACGGAAGGGATGGAACTCAGAATATATTGTCACAAATGAGGAGAGTTTTCTCTTTAGAAGATCCAGCTCAAGCATCCACGACAATCTAAAATAAGGCATACAGAGATATGGAGAAATTATCTTGTGATAATGTCAAAGATATTATCAGATATATGAATGACTACATGAGATTGGCATCGAAAATCGGAAGACTATATATGCTGGCCCAGAATTATCAGAGAAATTCTAGCTTAAAATGTCTGATGATCTTGGAGAAAGGATCAAAGCAGCATATGATGCAAAATACTCCAGCCTCACAGTTGGTGTTTTTCCAAGAATCCTATTCACTTATAAATTCCTGGAGCAGGAGTGTAAAGATGCAGCTTATAAGCGGAACCTGAAGAATTTATCATTTTGTAGACAAATCCCTATCCCAGGGTACTACAAAAATACGGGCTCTAAGACATACAGTATTCAAAAATCAAAAACTTATAAAGGTAAGCCTCATGAGACACATGCAAGGATTGAAAAAAGGAAACACTTGATCTGAAGCAAGAAATGCAAGTGTTATCTATGCGGGCAGGAAGGACACTTTGTGCGTGAATGCCCCAATGAAAGGCGTAATATCAAAAGAATGGCAATTTTTGAACAATTAAACCTTCTAGAAGATTGTGAAATTCTATCCGTACAAGAAGGCGAAAATCAAAGTGATGCTATTTTTAGCATCTCAAAAGGAGAAGAAGGAGACGAAGAGTTACAAAGGTCCATTCAAACCCTCTCTCTCATTAATGAAGCTGCCTTCATGCTTGGATAGGTTGATGGTGGTTATCGACCTCAGATAAAAGTGTCAGAAAAGCAAATGCAATGTTAGCATGACTAGCACCTCAATGAACCATAATTCCGCCACAATCGAGTATTTATACCTACTGTAAAAGGGCAACCCTTCAAAGAGCAAGGATTCATTGCCCAAGCTGTTTAATTACGGCTTGCAATCTTTGCGACCCATACTATTTCCAGAAGTAAGTTCCCGTAGCACCATCAGCCCTGGCCCCATTCCTCCCATATAAGTTACTCAAGGAACAACAATATTATATTTCATGGTGTGAAGGGGAAATGGAAACACTCAAGAAAGAGGTAAATTTTTTATAAAACTCAGTATGAATTACTCCTAACCAAAGAATTGGTAGAGGATTTCCAAAATCTAAGTCTGGAAAGAAATAAGGATATTTTGGAAAAAAATACGGAAGATACTGAAGAAATTGCTCATATGATATTCGAAGAGCAGGTTAGCAATCTCACCGGGGGAGGACCCAGACTAGTAAAAAATATGCTCTATAATTTGATGGTGGAAATCGACATTCCAGGAATTCCTAAGTTTTCTTTAAAGGCTATTCTTGATACAAGAGACACAACATGCTGTGTGGATAAAAAATCAGTACCAAAAGCAGCACTGGAGAAAAATACTTTTCTTGTTAAATTCATCGGTATTAATTCCCAACAAACGACGGTTATGAAACTTAAGCAAGGGTGTTTGTCGGAGAAAACATATTCATGATCCCCTACATGTATAACTTTCCCATGATCTTGGGAGATGGAATCCAAATGATAATTGGGTGTAATTTTATCAGAGCGAAGCACGACGGTGTCAGAATTGAAGGAAATGTGGTAACCTTCTATAAAAACCTTACGGTAATCAATACTTTACCCTCAATAACATCTGCCGCAGCTATAGAAGAATTGGAACTGGAGGAGGAAGAATATATCCAGATTCAAAGAATAGTCCACTGCTCTATTGGGCAATCACAGAAAAAATTTAAGGAACAATTGAACCACTCTTGAAAGAGCTACAAGACCAAGGGTATATTGGCGACAACCCACTCCAACATTGGTCAAAAAATCAAATTGTGTGCCAGCTGGATATCAAAAACCCAGACTTCATCATTGAAGATAAATCACTAAAACATCTGACACTCCATCAGAAATAGGCTTTCACCAAACACATTGAGGCATTATTGGAGATCGGAGTTATCAGGCCAAGCAAAAGCAGACACCGAACCATTGTAATTATTGTGAATTGCGGAACCACCATTGACCCGAAGATAGGAAAAGAGACAAAAGGCAAGGAGCGCATGGTATTCAACTATAAGCGCCTTAATGATCTGACAAATAAAGATCAACATAGTCTTCCCGGAATCAATACTATCCTGCAAAAGGCCAGTAATAGTCGAATTTATTCTAAATTTAACCTTAAAAGTGGTTTCCATCAGGTAGCTATGCACCCTGACTCCATCAAGTGGACGACTTTCTGGGTCCCCGATGGATTATATGAATGGTTGGTAATGTCATTCGGCCTCAAAAATACCCCTGCAATATTTCAGCACAAGATGGACAACTGCTTCAAGGGGACAAGGGATTTCATAGTAGTTTATATTGATGATATTCTGGTTTTCTCCAATAATGAAGAGGAGCACGCCAAGCATCTTCAGGTAATGTTAAATATATGCAAACAACATGGGGTCGTGCTTAGCCCCACTAAAATGAAAATAGCTGTTCTAGAAATTGAATTTTTAGGGGCAGTATTGGGAAACAGAAAGATTAAACTACAACCCCACATAATTACAAAAGTCACTGATTTTTAAGACCAAGATTTATTAACAAAGAAGGGAATGAGGTCTTGGCTGGGATTACTGATGACTTAGGATTTTTATAATTTTAATCGATTCAATTTTTGAGTTTTTGCATGAAAATAAATTATTAAATGAATCGATTTGATCATGTTTGTGATATATTGCATAATTTAAGGCTTGATTATAATTTTCATGATTTAATGGTAATTTTTGCATTAATTGGGTTTTAATTGATTTTAGGGCTAAATCGGACCCAACTCGAGCTCAACCACGGTCAAATCGAGCCAAATTTGCCGAATTGATCAAGCCCACATGGAGGACATGAGCTAGCTCAAGTTTGATCAAAACCTCTAAATTTTTTGGAAGCCCTAAGCTGCCCTAAAGCCCTGATCAGTCCTGACCATCATATCAAGATCGGATGGCTGAGATTAATGAGTTAATCGGCCGTATATAAACCCGAACTATAGGCAATGAATAGTGGCTGGTCGCTACTATTCATCTTCCCCGCGCGCGACCTTCCCCTGCTCACCGACGTACCAACCAGGCCAGCCCCATCCACCCAAACCGAAGCCATTGCAATCCTTGTTCTCTGAGGAGTCGAACGCCGGCCGATTGGGTATATTCCGGCGATCGGACGGCGCGCGACGGCGAGGGCTGTTGGTATGATAGGGACGATGTTTATTGGTGGAATAGTATAGTTGACGTAATAGCCAAATTTACCACTAGGTTCCCCTAGTAGAGCCATTAATTTTGTCGGGTTGAATACCAACTTGTATAGCCTATTATTATCCTCAGAATCCCATCTGGGACCTTCATTCTCATCCATCTGGGTCCTTCATCCTCGTTCTCTAGTTCAGAAATTGTCATGGAGGCCATATATTGAATAGTAGTCAAAAAGTCATCATCCTCAGTCCCGATTTCTTCCAGTAAACTATCCATGGGTTGGAGTTACAGAGGCCCCTGGGCTTGTAGTTCCTGCATGAATGTTTAATGGATTATCCCGGGCTGAGTCTGATTCTTGTAGAAAAACTGAGATTATTTCTTTGCCCTTATCAGTAATGTGCCCCATTGATAACTGTTGGAAATTAGAGTTGAATGATCAAGCGGGAATAACATTGAGTAAAAGTTTTCAATCATTTGTTGCTGAAGTAGGTGGCTATGAAAATTTATCGTTTGATGAAAGAAAGTGCAGAAATTGTGGTTGAAGCACGCAAATTAAGACTTGGGCATGGAGATGCAAAAGCCTTAAATAATTATTTTTGTCGAATGTAAAGTAGAAATTCATATTTCTTTTATACGATTTAGATGAAGATTGTCGTATAAGAAATATATTTTGAGCTGATACTAGATGTAGGGCTTCATATGAGTATTTTTCTGATGTCATTACATTTGATACTCAATATCTCAGCAATAGTTATGATATGTCGTTTGCTCCATTTGTTGGAGTAAATCATCATGGTGAATCTTTGTTACTTGGTTGTGACTTAATATCTAGGGAAGACTCTAAAACATTCATTTGGCTATTTAAATCATGGTTAGCATGCATGAGAGGGCAAATTCCATGAGATATTATTACAGATCAGTGCAAAGCCATAGAAATTGCAATTCTTGAGATATTTCCATACTCTCATCATCGCTTATGTCTTTGGCATATAATGAATAAAATATCAGCCAAGTTTGGTAGTCATATCAACTATAAGTTGATAAAGAAAAATCTAAAAAATATTATTTTTAATTCTTTAACTCCTGAAGAATGTGATAGCAATTGGAAAAAAATTGATTGAAGATTTTAATTTGGAGAACAATGATTGGTTTAGTTCTTTATGGGGTTGTCGTCATAAGTGGATGTTTGTGTATGTGAAAGATAAATTTTGGGCAGGGATGTCAACAAGTCAAAGAAGTGAGAGTATGAATGTCTTTTTTGATGATTATGTTCATTCGAAAATAACTTTGAAGTAATTTGTTGAATAGTATGACAACGCTTTGAAAAGCAAGATTGAAAAGGAAAATAATTATAATTTTGTATCTTTCAATTCAATTATTCTGATCATTAGTGGTCATCCAATTGAAAAGCAATTTCAAAGTGTTTATACTAATAAGATATTCAAGTTGTTTCATGATGAAATCATGAGTTTGATGTTTTGTAACACTTCCTTTATGAAGCAAGAAGGGTCAACTATCTTATATGAAGTGGTGGAAATTGTATTGAGAAAAGAGGGAGCAACTCCAAAAGTTGTTTCATTGTTGGTACAATATAATGAGGTGGACTGTGAGATGAAATGTTTGTGTCGTCTCTTTGAGTTTCGAGAAATTTTGTGTAGACATATGCTTTCTGTTCTTATCAAAACAAATGTCACTAGAGTTCAAGAAAAGCATATTTTGGAACGATGGCGCAAAGATAGTAAACGTCGGTATCAAGGCATCACTAATATTTATGATGATTCTTATTATCATGAAGAAAAAGAAAAAGATATAATAATCTTCAACCCTTGATATATACAAGAAGTCCATCAGCTTGGGTCCAAAAATCTCGAGAGATTCTCTATTTTAATGAGAATATTGAAAGATGCAAAACAAAGACTCATGGATATTAATATTGTTGATTTGTTAGATGGTGATCATGATAGCAACACGATACATGGGGTGTTGGATATTGGGGCCTTAATGGACTAATACGGTTTGTGAAAAAAATCGGAATGCCATCAATTGATGAAAGTCATAATTGACTTCAAAATCAAAATCTACATTTCGCATAGATAGATTTAGACTATTGAATGAGAAATTAATTGTTTAAAGTCGGCCAGAATAACATTAATTGTTAATCAATGTTATATAAGAAAGTGGATGGGGAATAGTCCTACATCAAAAAATTTCGATGGGCTTCCTCTCCTTATTAATCAAATGTTCTGTTACGGAGTTAACACAAAAAGCCCATATATGTACTCTCTTCTCAGGGGCGAGCAGGTGCTCGCACCTGTGAGCCTGCCACCAGCTACGCGACACGTGCGCACGTGCACAATGGGCGCTTTTGCCGCACTTTGCACTTTGCATGTACACGTCGTCACGAGGAGCATTGAGGAGCTTAAATTTATGCTCCAAATGACATTGTAGTGCCTATGTGGCACCCGGGTGACATGTCAAGCTCGTATGTGACACAAAGGAATGGAACCACTTACCTAGCTTCTCCGGGGGATGACTGATAATCAGAGCCAAGCACGAGCGTCTCCTCACGCCTCCGAACCACATCGGTGAAGGGCAACTTGTGCTAGGGATCTGTGGAGGTGAAGCGCCAGGGAAGCATGCCGGAGAACCACCCACGGCGGCGCCTCTGTGCTGAATGCCATCGTGCACCGGAACTGGGTAACCGTCCACAGCTCCGTTCCGCGGCGACAGTGACTAGGGATTTGCCTACGAACCACATCGGCGAAGACCTCATGGGCGTCGGCGCTCATCAACCGGCTCAAACCGCCGTTGCTGTGCTGATCAGAGAAGGAGAATGCGGTGAAGCGCGCAATGAGCTCGGGATCGCGGTAGATCGGCGATGGGGATGTATAGTAGCCGCAATTGGGATGTATAGTAGCCGCAATTGGGAAGCACTGTAGCTTCCCAATCGCGACCGAGCCCTCCTTCTTCTGTGTGAACCGGCAACAATTATAACCTAGGCGCTGAACCAGATGTCTTGAAATTAAACCGAACCGAGTGATTAAATCGGACCAATTGATTTGAATCGGTTTCAATTGAGCTAAATTTTAAGCTTCTATTGGGCTAAATGGGCTGTTGTAGTGATTTGGGCTAAACCAACTTCAAATGGTTTGGGCTGAATCTGAACTTGATCCGAACTCGAGTTGAACCAGCAGCTTACCAAGCCAATTTCGCATCTGATTGAGTCAAATTGAATCCGAATTGACTCGGACTCGAACCAGAACTGATTTTTCTCCAAATTGGATTTCTTGCAAAATAAATTATAATCAATTAATATTCACAAATGTCATAAATTAATTAAAAAAATTATAATAACACCAAAACTTCATCCAAATAAATAATCAGTCTAAAAATCCTATTTATGATCTGAAATGCGATCAAACCGGTCCAATCTAACCTTAATTTTCTTAGTCAAAAAACCAGTTATCAAATCCCCCACACTTATTCTTTCACGTCTCGTGAAAGTAAGCTAATATATATTATTTTCCACCTTAGCAATATCAATCAAATTAAGAAGTTGTCACAACAAGTTAAATAAGAATGTCAAATTTTAGAAATCCAAGCAATCCAGAATTCAATTCTTATATGGATCCACAAAATAGCAATTTCAATCCACCCTAAATAAATTAAGAATGATGACAAAAAAAACCTCACAGGATAAAAAATGTGTGGTCGCTCATCCTCATAATCATGTAAATAAGTGGATCTCTCTCAAGCTGCTTATGGTTCATGCACTACCATAGACTTGCTCTTCTTCTAATCTCCACCATTATCATATGCACAAGATCGTACAATTCATAAAGATTTATTGCAAAAGAATAAGGAATAAAGAATAAGGAATAAAAATTGGAAGGAAAATAATGTATGTAAGAGAAAATGAAGCTGATAAATACAAGTGAAAAAAATGGGAAATAATGATATGCTTCACAGATGAGTCAATGAAAATCATGCCCAGTGAATCTAACTAAGCTAATGTGGGGTGAGCTAATAGCAAGGTAACAACTCCTATGATTCTCCTACACTCTAAAACATCTCCAATAACACTTTAGTAGGAAAAAATAGAAATTGCAAAAACTCACTACCAACTATCCCAATGAATATCACCAACTCAAACTTTTATTTTTATTTTTCTCAAAAAGAACTGAACTTTTTTTTTTCATTTTTCATTTTTTTTGAATCTATTTCTTTTTTTCTTTTTTTTTTTCAACAGATTTTTTTTCACTTTATTTATTTATTTATTTATTTATTTTTAACAGATTAACTTTTTTTTAACCTAACTAAAACAAATGAAATAAACAAAAAAGAAAAAATGAAATGAAAAATAAAAAATAAAAAATCTATCTACAACCAAAATGATCGTTTGTGGATGGTGAACTCTCTAATCACTCACACCCCCACACTTAAACTTTTATCCGTCTCGGGCAAAACCTCATCTCGGCATTCAAGGTTCCCAAATCCAAGAAAAAGTAATGAAAGAGATGGCACACAAGAGATGGATTATTCGATAACCTAAACTAATAGAAAAGAATGAATGAATAAAGAATAAAGTAATGATCTTCATGAAATTATGCAACCTCATGGTAATGTGGTCTTGACAGAATCAGAGCAAGTTCTAGAGTAACATTTACCATAAGTGCCACACAACAAATAAACAATCAGGCTCAGTCCTCACTAGGTATAAAATAGTCATCATTTCAACTATTTAAGGTAAAATCCATCACTAAGTTGTATCCTCACATAATCCAAGAACTCTTTCATGTCTATGAACCTCTAAAATTTGACAAACTTAGATAACTAAGTTATCACAATTCCTAAGATGATCAAGTCATGCAGGGGAAAAATTTATTGTGAAAGAATGATCAATGAATAAATGTACACATCTTAAACTACATTATTTATGTATACACATCCTAAGCTAAGAAAGAATAAATAACAGTTCTATACATTCTAAACTAACCAAGGTAATATGTACAAAGAAAATAAAATTAAAACTATACACATTTTAACAAAGAAAGAATTATAAACAAGTATACACATCCTACTTAATAGAAAAGAAATAAAATAAAATAAAACTGTATATACAACAACAAGATGAGATAGATTACTCCCCTTTCATCGGGAAGATGGATCGTCGCCAGAGGAGTCCCTTGATCCATGATCGCCCTGGGTTCTCAACTCTGCAACTGTATCCAGTCAACATCGATGAAAGTGATCCTAGGGATATTGCTTCCAGTGCAATTTCCTACACTTTCATGCACCTCTCCAATATAGAAAAGCACAAATAAGTCATAGTGTCACTGAAAATCAACAACATCCTCAAGATAATTAGAACAAATTGAATTAAATAATAAATAAATAAACAAATGAATAAATAAATAAATAGATAACACCAATAAATGAATAAACAAATGAATAAACAAATAAAATAAATAAACAAATAAGAACACCAATATACAGCCTAAAATAAACAAACATTATGTGAGTCCCCGGCAACGGCACCAAAATTTTGATGTGGGTGTTTTGTTGGGATTTATTTATTTACTTTTATTTTCTTATTTATTGTGTCACTTACACCCCATCAAAATTAATTATTTATTTACCAAACCCCTAATTATCGCTAAAGCAGTATAGAGAGGTCCGGATCGTCTCTCTCACGGACTCAATGACCGGAAGTTTATTCTAGACATATGGTGTGGGGTTTGTTATTGACTTTTATTCATCCTAACCAACTACTATTTATTCAAAAGAATCCTACAATTAGTAAAAGAATCCTAAATATACATTATTTACAATTTAGAGCAATTCATACATCCTATCTACACATCGTACATACAACACACACATTTCACCATTAAACCCTACAATTTGGTCAAAACATATGATACATTCAGTCAATAATCCTATTTACATTAATATACAATAAGTGCCCTAAATCTACAAATTAATCTACAAACAAACTAAACATGAATTATCTAAACATAAATATAGGCAACACTATACATAATCTACTTATTATTACAAGCAAGGACAAGGTATATGCACAAATACATGCTAATTATATACAACAAACACCCATTCATCCATAATATACAACAATCATACAACATGATTCCATACAACATGCATTATATACCACTTAAAACATACAACATACATCTATATACATACAACAACAACATATTCACATTACACAATCATAGAACTAGTTTCACAACTACAACCTTAATGAAATTCCCCACATTACACATTCAACATTAAGCATGCTCTTACATCTTTTACAACCCAATAGTCCATGGTTCAACCTACAACAGTTGCCTTCCTGATCACCAATTCAACAACATGATTTACTTTCTTTACAAACATTCAACATTCAACAAGATATTTCATTGATACACATCAACAAACACATCTTAGAAGTTACATTAAATCACACTTAACCATGTTCAACATGAGTTCTCTTCCACAACAACAACAAATTCATGTGCACATTGATTTCAATAACTAAAGCATTCTCAACCGGTTGTAACAAACTAATCTATCCAAACATCCCATTACATACCATGAATTATTTCATACTAACAGCAACATGTAATTCAAATCAACTAGTTGAACCTCTCATAGCCCACAACCGAAACTTTCTCCTCATAAATCAAACAATTAGCCGGCTACAAAAACCTCATGCTATCCAATTGAATCATTCATTTACATTCACAATTAATCCCACAATTAAAACAGTAACACAAGTTCATCTAATTTATCCAGCCGGCACAACAAGAATAGAAAAGAAATTCAAATGAATTGAGGGGGGTTTTGATTGTAACAATTAACAAGCTAAACAGAAAGCAAATGAAATTAGATTAAAACTAGGGTTAGGTTAGAGCTGCCTTCCCTTTCGGTTCGGCACAGAGAGCACGGGATGAATATGGAGGTGGAAGGATTCGATCAGCACAGAACAGAAGACATTGAACTTCAGTGGAATTCACACCAACAGGAACGAGTCTCGCCGAAGCTGGACTACACCGGCGAGAAGCGATCGGAGAAGACAAGATTTGGATGCTCAAGTCCTCCGCCCGTGACCTGCCGTCCATGAACAGAGCATTAGACAAAGGAAGATTGAAATCCTTACCTTGCTTCATCGGTGGAGGGGACGATCAGGCCAAGCATGAGCATCTCCTAACGCCTCCGAACCACATCGACGAAGGGTAGCTTGTGATAGGGATCTGTGGAGGTGAAGCGCCAGGGCAGCACGCCGGAGAACCACCCACGGCGGTGCCTCTGTGCTAAATGTCGTCGTGCATCGATGATTGGAGAACCACTCACAGCCCTCGTTCCACGGCCACGGTGACTAAGGTTTCGCCTCCGAACCACATCGGTGAACCCTTGCGGGTGTCGACGCTCGTCAACCGGGCACAAGTCGTCTCTGCTCGTGTGCTGATCGAGAGATTGAAGAAGAAGATGGTGGATTGGCGGTGGCGGGCCGCGACGAGGCTCGGGATCGCGGCAGAACGGTGAAGACGATGTACAGTAGCCGCGATTGGGAAGCTACAGTGCTTCCCAATCGCGACTGAGCCTCCGATGTTTCTGTGTGAACCGACCTTCTTAAAACCTAGGCGATGAACATTTTGATTGAACCAGACCATGTGGAGTTTGCAATTGAACTGGCCAACATTCTGAATTAAACCGGGTTAATTGGGCATTTGAACCCATTGATGAATTGGGCCGAGATGTGGGCTGAGCATTGAATTGATTTCAATGGAATTTGGGCTGATCTTGTTCTTTGAGCTGATTAAATCCAATTTGATTCAAATTGAACTTGATTTTCTTCAATCTGATTGAGTCAATTGAATTCGATTTGAACCGGACTCAAACCAGAACTAATTTTCCCCTAAATTTGATTTCCTACAAAATAAATTACAATCAATTAATCTCCATAAATACCATAATTTAATGAAAAATATAATAAACTCCAAAAAATGCATCCACGGTAAACAATCAGCCCAAAATATAATTTATAACCTGAAATATAACCAAAATTAACCCAATATGATCCTAATTAACCCGGTTAAAATGCTAGTTATCGGCAGTGTCGCGGTGGAGGTGGTGTCACGGTGGAGGTGGTGTCGTGCAGAGAAGAGCAATATGGATAATCATGATTAACCCTATTTAGAGGAGCTATAGTGGCGGCCAACCCTTTCTATGCGAAAACCACAAAAAACCCAAACAAACTAGCCTAGGGTTTCCCTATTTGAACCGAATCGAAACTATAGCGAACCGGACCAGGCTTAATTTTGGTTGAAAACTAAATCGTTTGGTTCACTAACCAAATGAACTCCAATTTGACCCAAATCAGTTTTGTTCAATTCGTCTTCACAAGACAAAATCCATCATATTATCCTTTGTCCGATCCAATCGAAATTTATTTCTTTCATTCTGAGAATCCAATTCTCAAACTCATTTTAAGTCCTTTGAAGAACTGGTAGTGCGTGTGACCCAATAGGTTCCTGGTTATGTTGGTTGTCTGTAATTAACCATTATTTACGGAACGATCATGAGTGACACATAGTAGTACATCATGATCCTCAATTGATCGAAAAATCAACGATTGATTCTAGAACTATTTCTAAACACTTTAACATCTCTAATTAAATGTGCCTCATTCCTTTCACCATTTTATACCTGCTTGGTTCAAGACATGGTCTATGTGTTGGTCCTCACTAGGTTGACTACGTCACACCTAGCCTAAGCTATTTTCTTGTCCTGTGGGTTCAAGTTACTTGTACATGTGTCCAAGAGTATCGTACTCTTGACATGTAATGTTTTGGCCCAACACTTTTAGTAACAATCTTGACAAGCGACCACAGGGTATACGTCTCCTTTTTCAAGGAGCAGTGAATCCTCTATGGGTTATTCAAACACTTTCGAGCACTTTGACTTATACCTAATCATCTCGAGTCCACACCTCCTTGGAGATGCTTGCTTAATATGTCAAAGTATAAGCCTCCACGACCAATGTGACTTGAATACCGCAAGTCAAAGGAAATTCACACTTAAGCTGCACTGAGATCATCATTGACATATATAGAATTATATGAAGTCTCAAGACAGGTCACTCCAATGAATTGATTACCTTTAACCAACATCCATGTTTAACTCTCAACATCCAATGTCTCCAGCAGTGAGATCAGTTGCTTGGTTAACCAAGGAGTCTAAACGTGCTAGTCTTGATAGAATCGATGATGCCCATGCTCATCAATTTCTCAACTAGGGATAATTTGTTAGGACCTTGTAAGCTAGAAGGGGGGTTGAATAGCTTCACTTGATCAAGCTTGAACTTTCGTCGATGAAGAATCCTCGCTACACACCCTCTCAACTCAACAATGCTAACGCGAAGGATTTACTTGGTATCCGCCTCCTTGAGGCGACTAATCCAAGGATCTTCACTCAGCTCACTCTTCCACTATATCTTCTCCTTCTCGGACAAACCCCGAAGGCGGAGAAACCTTCTTACAACAGATTACAAGTTGTATACAAACAACCAAGCAATACAAGGAAGAAGAAGAGTAAAGATGTTACACAAAAGTGATGAGAATGCTTCTTCTTCTTCAAGAGGTTGCTCCAAGCTTTGTAGATGAACACCAGCAGGTTTCTTGATCACTAGAGCACAAGCACTTGGAGCATAAACAGTGTTGAGTGTGTCTTCCACGAAGTGCACTCACCATTTAAACCAGTTCAGTTTTTAAGTCATCAGTCGACTGGTTTTACCATGCCAGTCGACTGATTTAGTCAAACCCAGAAAACGACCACTGAACTGCTGAAGTCACGCCTGATTTTTATCAGAATTCAAATTTCAGTCGACTGACTTTTCCCATCAGTCGACTGATTTTATTTCAGTCGACTGTTGTGGATGATCAGTTGAGTCGTTTTACCTTCTGTTCGCTCCCAGTCGACTGAAGTATAAACAGTCGACAAGTATAAACGACTGAAGTATAAAACCAGTCGACTGAAGTGTAAAACCAGTTGACTGACACCAGGATTAAGTGGCTGAAATGAAGTCTTACCGAGTTCTTTCCTCGCTTGATCAAGAGTTTGGTCGTCGACCTTCTTGATCTTCATTTGCCTTACCCTATAAGGACTTTCTCATGCCAAGAGCTCGCCTCTTGGACTTCCTCGCTTGATCAAGAGTTTGGTCGTCGACCTTCTTGATCTTCATTTGCCTTACCCTGTAAGGACTTTCTCATGCCAAGAGCTCGCCTCTTGGACTTCCCTTTTGCCTCACGTCCGGTCTTCTTACCCGCAAGGACTTTCCTCCATTTGCCTTACCCTTGTAAGGACTTTCCCATGCCAAGAGCTCGCTCCTCGACCCTCTTGGACTTCCCTTTTGCCTTACGTCCGGTCTTCTCACCCGCAAGGACTTTCCTCCATTTGCCTTACCCTTGTAAGGACTTTCCCGTGCCAAGAGCTCGCTCCTCGACCCTCTTGGACTTCCCTTTTGCCTTACGTCCGGTCTTCTCACCCGCAAGGACTTTCCTCCATTTGCCTTACCCTTGTAAGGACTTTCCCGTGCCAAGAGCTCGCTCCTCGACCCTCTCGGACTTTCCTTTTGCCTTACGTCCGGTCTTCTCACCCGCAAGGACTTTCCTCCATTTGCCTTACCCTTGTAAGGACTTTTCCGTGCCAAGAGCTCGCTCCTCGACCCTCTCGGACTTCCCTTTTGCCTTACGTCCGGTCTTCTCACCCGCAAGGACTTTCCTCCATTTGCCTTACCTTGTAAGGACTTTCGATCACCAAGTGTTCGGTCAACCTTGACCCACTTGGACTTTCCTCTTGCCAACTTCCATATTGGACTTTCCATCTCGTGCCAAGTGTCTGGTCCTCCATGACCCACTTGGACTTACCATGCCATCAAGTATTCAGTCAACCTAGACTTACTTGACACCTTATCAACATATTGATCAAACATCAAAATCCAACTCGAGTCAAACCGAGCTTGGCCAACTTGGTCAACATTGACCTGAGGTTGATTGCACCAACAATCTCCCCCTTTTTGATGTTTGACAATATGTTTAAGTTAGACTAACTCTCCCCCTTTGGCACACATCAAAAAAATCTTTTCTCAAAGTTCATTCATCTTATCCAATTCATACCTTTAAGGTGGACCTCCCCCTCAAAGCATGTTCCAACCGCTATCATTGCACCAACAATGATTTTAGAATTCCTAAACCTTTAGGAAATCAAGAGTTTAAGTCATGAAGTTAAAACTTTAACCTTGAATCTAAACCTCCTTCTCATATCCTTATCTTCCCATTTTTAACATCCCTTTCTTATTTTCATTAAGAAAATCACCTTTGAATGCTTATCCAAGCATATCACATGGTTAGGGATAGTTAAGTCATTCGGGATGAGCCTAAATACCTTAAACACATTCATTTTGGTGAAAAATATAAAACTCAGTCGACTGATTACTGATATCAGTCGACTGATACAAAGAAAACTGCACTTTCAATTTTCAGATCGACTTTCAAAAATACATAAGTAATTCCATAATTCTTGAAAAATCATGAAATTTTATACATACATTACTTATGTCAAATAATATCAGGGAAAAATAGTTTTCTAAGAAAATACATTTTTATTTTCAAAAAATGATACAAAGTTGAAAACCATTGAAAACTTCAATGTTTCACTCTAACTTTGTATCAATTTGATCAATGGTGATTCCTATCAACAGATAAACTTCACCAAGGTTTTCTAAAATATTTTTGAAATCATTTTCAAAAGTCGGAGGATGCTATCCAGGCTCAATACCCTCATCTATTTACTTGAGGTATGATTTTAATTAATATGGTATTTCTGCACTATAGTATGAAGATAATTTGAGGATCAAATTTTTGTTAGTGGGGGAGAATGTAAGATATGAAAAAAATTTTCAAGATATAAATTGATGTTTGGTGTTAATTATAAATAATTTAGCTCTAATTGATTAACAAGGATTATGGGGGAATTAATCCATATTTAATATAACTATTATCTCTAATTAAGTATGGTTAGGATTAACCAATTAAAGTCTAGGTTATTATTGGGTTTGGGCTTCAAATTGGGTTTACTATTGAAGCCTAATTAACTCAGCTCAATAAGCCCAATTAATTCAGCCCAATTTATCAAGTGGGTCGGATCCAAATCAGGTTAAACTCGAAACCCGTTAAGAAGGCTTTAAACTTCGATCACGATTCATCTTCTCAAGCTCGCGATTTCCTTCTCCTCTTCTTCTCCCGATTGCACAATCGCGCTCATCCAAAGTCGATGTCGATGCTGAGGTGGATCACCGGTGACCAGGAGATTCGATCGATAGATCGGGTGGGTCAGATTCGGATCGGGTAAAACCTGAAACCCGTTAAGAAGGCTTTAAACTGCGATCGTGATTCATCTTCTTCAGCTCACAATTTCCTTCTCCTCTTCTTCTGATCGTGTGATCGTGCTCATCCGAAGCCGGTGCCAACACCTTGGTGGATCGCCGGTGACCAAAAGATTCAATCGACGAATCGGGTTCTCATCGGGGGGTGCCTGGGATCTGTCGGTGGCTGCGATCATCGCGATAGGGGAACTCGAATTGGAGGGGAAGATCGATCGATAAGTTTGAATTGCTAGTGCGTGTGGTTTTGTGGGATTTTATTCAGATCTTTGAGTTGTTTGAGCTCACCGATTGTTGGCAATAGATCGGTGGCGGGTCTTGTCCGAGACGAATCGAAGCTGGGTTTCGACAACGAAGGAGGAATCGGAGATTAGTTGGATGCTAGGGCATCAGATTAATTAAGTTTTTCTTGAGTCCGATTAGATTGCTTTTGGATGTTGAGGTTCTTGCATGCTATCAGGATTTGTTGTTTCTGTTGGATCTGTTTTGGTGTTGAGATTTCTAAATTTTGTTGTGGATTATGGTTCTATGAGGGTTGATCCGAGTGTTATGGTTTTGTTAGGATGATGTTTCTGTTTGGAAATTGTTGGAACAAGGGTTGATTGAGATCAGATCTGTTCCAATCTGTTCTTGCATGTTTGTTTTAATCAAGATAGGTTTTGGCTATAGGAATTGATGGAGCTAGGGTTACAATGGGAATTCCTGCATGTTGAAGTTTGAATTTTATTAGGATGTTGTTCAGTTGGATTTGTTGTGGTTGTTTGGATGTTGATGGATTTTGTTCTGTTGGGGATTATGAATTGGGATGTTGATGGATTTTTCTGTTGTGGTTAATTTGATCCAGACTAAGTTCGGGTGGATTAGATTAGGTTAATTTAATAATTGTGGTTTAATGATTGTGGTTACTTTCGATAGCTTTAGATCCAGATGAGAATTGGTTAGGTTAAGTGTGGAATGAGGTTAGCTTGTGTTAACCGTTTAATTGGAATGAGGGATTGGAACGGAGTAGGATAAGTTAAGTAGGGGAGATAGATTATTATTGTATTAGGGATTTATTTTACTACAAATTAAATATATTATTATATTTAGTGGGTGTGGTATGTTATAATTTACAGGACCTTGATTTATAGATTCTATTAAATACAGGGATTTTATTGGGCATTCTTATTTTAACGTTCGTCATGCCAAGTGGGTACTCCTGCACTTGGTCAGTACAGTTCTTAATTGTAGTGCATGATTTATTATAAATCATTTGTTGATGTTTTGACCTTATTCTTATTATTATACTCGATGGTTGATACTTGATTGTTAACCTGTGATATGATCTAATTGTCATCATTACAGTCTCATTTATTTATTGTATTATCTAGCCACAGATTTACTACTATATATGTCTAATTGACGACTTGTCCTGATTGGTGTTGATTATGCCTGAGTAGATGTAGTCATTATTTGTTGAGTTGAGCATCATGACATATACATGATAGTAGTAGGTGTGGTTGACAGTTGTTGTTGTTGTTGACACTCACCTAACACTGTATGATAGTCGTACATGGGTGAGAGTATTTGTTGCACTATGTTGGGTGCAACTAGGACTAGCTAGATAACTCTCCTGAGATATTCTGTCCGCTCCCTACTTGATTAGTAGTGGTTTGTTATTCGAGCGTGTGCAGTTGTCATGTCATGCACCCT
This sequence comes from Curcuma longa, assembly GCF_044706935.1. Lineage (NCBI taxonomy): Eukaryota > Viridiplantae > Streptophyta > Magnoliopsida > Zingiberales > Zingiberaceae > Curcuma > Curcuma longa. The sequence continues at coordinate 4,723,268 of NC_133872.1, read as the reverse complement.
AGTTCATTGATGGGTGTCTGGGGATGACGTGTGCAGACAGTGACCATGCATGTTGTTGGGATGTATACTATAAGCCTAGCTTTTGTATAAACATCCTTATCCGAAATATTTTGAAATAAGAAACACATTGGTCAAATGTTTGCATTTTATATAATGCAGTTGTCCACTTAATTTATATTGTAGATAACATGGTGTGTGGTGTCACACACAGAAGATCATATTATCGATTCCTTATAAATTATAAATAGTAGCTCACAACCAAAATGGATAGGGATAAATCATTGGAGTGGTTGTAGTGTAATTGGCATTAGTCTATCTTGACTATTAAATTATACTAGTACACTTTGTGTGTATTGAGCAGGACTGTTTAAGGTCGTTCGATTTATACTGACTATATAATCGAACTAGATCTCTGTTATTATGGATGTGCATGCTCTTAATCCTGATATAATAACAAACACATATACTTAGTATATATTTCTTTGATTCATCAAAGGGTGAGAATTAGCTCGTTAAATCAAGAGGTCCGATGAGTTGGGAGATAGTATTATGTATATGATGTGTTGTTGATTATAGAAAGAAACTATGTCCTAATAATTTAGGTTGATGATGTCCCCTTGAGGAGCTCATAAGGATTATCATGTAAATCCTGTAGGTGGACTTAGTTCCGCATGATAATAAGGTTGAGTGGTACTACTCTCGGAATCAGAAGTTAATTAATTGAGTTGTCAGTAATTCGATTAATTGACAGACATACGATATCTTAAATACAGGGAGATTAATGCACTCATGGTAAGAAGGAGCACATATTATAATATGGGATTGGTGTGGTAGTGCAATAATAACCCTTTAGTGGTATGAGTTATTATTGATGGACTTGAGTTGGGTGTTCAGGAAGAACACAGGAAGCCCAAGCCCATTAGGAGGCCAAAACCAATTCCTCCTCTAGGTCCCTGCTGTAGCCTCTAGATAAAGCCTTAAATCCACCTGGATGAATTCTGTTAGAATTCTGTAAAAATTTTGGAAAGAAAATTCTGTTCAGAATTTTTTGAAATTCTATTAAGAATTTCCGTTATGAAATTTCGTCTCTTCTTGAATAAAATTTTATTATAAAATTTTATTAATTAATTTTGTTAAAATTTGACAGAATTTAATTAAGGAATCTCATTAAAAAATTAATGAGATTTAATTAAAAGATTTTGTCAAGATAAGAATAAAATTAAGAGAAAGGAAATTTATTAAAAAACTGACAAATCTTATCCAAAGATTCTATTAGATTTATTCTAATTGAATATTATTAAATATTTGTTAGATTTTTTCTTAAATTTCTTATGATGGCTTATCTATAAAAGGGAGGCTTGCAAGAGGGAAATTACAACAATTCATTAGCCTCTTCCCCTTGCTTCTTTAAGGCTGACGACATCCCTTTTCCTCCCTCCCCTTTGCTAGGGCCGGCCCCCTCCCTCCTCCTCCTCCTTCTATTTCTTGCTAGGGTCGGCGCCCACTTCATGTCCTCCTTGCTAGGGGCGGTGCCCAAGAGAAGAGGAAGATAGAACCGACCATTCCCTCCTTTCCTTCTCCTAGAACTGGCCACCCTTTATCCTTCCTCTATATCTCCTAGAGCCGGCGCCTCTACTTAAGGATTTCCTTTGATTAGTGGTGACTTGAAGAAGAGAGGAAGAGAGGAAGAAAGAAAGCCTTGGTTCTCCCTTGGTGGGTGGTGGTTTGGAAAGGAAAGGAAGAAAGGGAAAAAGAAAAAGGAAGAGGAAGAAGAAGAAGCCTCTACCTTGAGTTCTTGCCATCGTATAGAAGAGATTTTGGTGGAGTCATCTTGTAGGATCATTGCCCACACAACGTCCAAGAAGAGGAGAGGAATACAGCAGAAGATCAATCAGATGATGGATCCCGACGGCCATTAGAGGAGAGTAGTGGTGCTGGTGGAGCTGGCATCTGGTGCTGATTGCTGATGTTGAGCTATAGCAGGATAATAGGAGGCACATTTTGTTGATATGCACTAGCAACCGGAGCTGATGGAGGACGGTGCTGGCCGAGCCTGTAACATTGACCTCGCGGCATGGTGCATTTACTGTTCTAGATTACAACATGACAGATGATTTTGGGCAGCATACCTGCATGTTAGATAGGTAGTGGGAGAGACACATGGATATTGTTGGTACACATGAGAGCACGTACATGTTATGACCATGACATTTACTCAGATCTGACAGTTCGTCGGGCATGGCATGAGATAGTGTCATTGGTTACCCCAGTGTACACTTGTGCTTATTTCTTGATGATATATTTTTACCTTCATCAAAAAAAAGAAGAAGATAAACCAACTATTAATTTTATTTGTCATAAAGTTAGGTTGACAAGATAATAAAATTAATGGATAAAATCTCCTCTTATAAATGTTTGAATTAGTATACATCCACACTATCATGGCATACGAAATTCATGGTGTATTGAGATGTTGGTAAATTTAAAATATATTTTTTAAGAAATCAATATTTATTTAAATTCTAAAGTTTTTAATCAGATATATTATTTTGTGATTCTCAGGATTTCATTATGGCTTTCAATCCCCTTGTTGTTATTCTAAAAAAAATAAACTTACTGGTGCAAATTATATTGATTAGAAATGGAACTTGGATATTGTCTTAACTGCTGAAGAGTATGACATGATGCTCAATCTCAAAGAACTCTTCAGACACCAGAATCAAGCTGCTAGGCAGGAGGCCATGAGAAACTTAATGCCGACCACCATGACTGAGGGAATACCCGTGAAGGATCATATCTTCAAGATGATGACTCATTTAAATAAGGTAGACTGTCCTTGCAGAAAGGAGAATAATAAGGGTATATCTTTTTCATTAGTTGTTGAAACATGTTTAGTGGTGTTATCTACCGGTACTTGGTGTATAGATATGGGAGCCACTGATCATGTCTGCAATTCATTGCAGGGGTTCCAGGAAACCTGACGACTACGTGAAGATGAGATTACCGTCTACATGGGCAATGCTACAAAAGTAGCGGCTATTGCAGTGAGAGATGTTTATTTATCTTTTGATAGGAATAAACTTTGATTTTGAGGGATTGTCTTTACGTATCATGTTTTAGAAAGAATTTGATTTCAGTTTCTAAATTATTTTTGGATGGATATTCTATTTCTTTTGATGACAAAGTTGTTGTCAAGAAAAATAGGGATATTATCTATTCTGGTACGTTGGTTGGCAATTTATATACTCTTAATCCAATAACTCCCACGATGCAACAAATGAAAATTAATAACACATCTTTTAATTCTAATAAGAGAAAGCAACATTTGGAAATGAACCTAATATATCTTTGGCATCTAAGGTTAGGTCATATTAACTTCAGTAGAATTTAAAGATTGATAGTCGATGGACCTTTGGATTCATTAGTGGTGGAAAATTTTTCAACCTGCAAGTCTTGCTTGGAAGGAAAAATGACTAAGAGGTCTTTTAAGGCAAAGGGGTATAGAGCCAAAGAAGTGTTAGAGTTGGTTCATTCTGATTTGTGTGGACCTATGACTATCCAGGCGAGAGGTGGTTTCGAATATTTTGTCTCTTTTATAGACGACTATTCAAGATATGGATACATTTATTTGATGCACCGTAAGTCTGAGTGCTTTGATAAATTCAAAGAGTACAAGGCTGATGTGGTGAAACGTCATGGTAAAAGTATCAAGACACTACGATCTGATCGTGGTGGAGAGTACCTCTTAGGAGAGTGTAGGAGTTACTTATCAGAGGTTGGGATTCAATCCCAATTGTTTACACCTATTACACCCCAACAAAATGGTGTGGCAGAGCGAAAGAATAAGACTCTTATAGAAATGGTTAGATCAATGATGAGTTATTCAGAATTACCAAATTTATTTTATGGATATGTTTTGGAAACGACAGCGTACATTCTAAACTTGGTACCTTCTAAGTCAGTACCATCTACTCTCACAGAATTGTGAAAGGCATAAGCCTAGTTTGAAACTGTTAGTGAGAGCCCTAGAGCCAATCATTTGATGATTGTTGTATGGACTCCATCTATCATATTTCTACATTTTATAAAGGCATTTTATTATGGTTATTATACTTACTTAATATTCGTGTCATATAACTAAGTATAATAATGTCATTGAGTAGAAGGTTCATATCTATATCAATCAATTGGTTGAATCGATAGTGAGATGATATAGATAACACTACTCTAAATGATTCCTAGTCAAGTATTAACATTCAAGGACAATGTTAATACGGCGAGACTAGCATGTAGGTCAACATGATGACTTGATCTCAAAAGTCATGGATATGAGATATCAAGTTGACACATGGGTATGCATTGGAGAATGTATACTGAATGACCCGCCATGAGAACGTATCATGGATCGTTATATGAGTGTCATATACTTTCTCATGTGGCTATTAGTATGACTATTAGTCCTAGGACCTGAAGTCACCATGGTTCCCAACATAAGGAGTTGTATACTTTAGGTTCGTCAAACTTCACCCGTAATTGGGTGGACTATAAAGGCGATTACTGGGTGTGTAGATGGGATCTATCCCTCCTGATGGGAAAGTCTTGAAAAATCGTTCCGGTAGATTCTTGCAGAACAAAAATTTTCCTGAAACGATCTCAAGTTGCCCAACGCGTTTAGATCGTTGGGCTCTTGTGTTTGGTTTACAGGATCCAATATAAAAGCATAATTTAATTAAAGCGGAAACATTAAATTATACCTTTCTTCCGACGTTTCGGAAGGACGAAGTTTGTACCCGAAGACCTCTTGATCTTTGTAACGCCCGCCCTTATCAGAGCCCTGACGGACGTTACAGTTTACTTCCTTCCTTTCTTAAATACTAGTAATCCAATACGAACTCCCAAATTTCTTGTAGCCACCACCAGGGCGAGACAGGAAGGCGGGCGGCGCAGGGGCATCCGCCTGCTTCTCGACGCCGGGGAGGTCCGGCATGCCGAGCGACGCGAGCATGTCGAGGGTCTCCTTGTCGACCTCGATGTGATCGACCTTGATGGCGGACTGGTCCGGCACGAAATCCATGCGACGCTCGCGCTCCTCCTCCTGGAGCTTGAGGGAGATGCCGCGTTGGATCCGGCGCATCAGGTGGGTGCTGAACCCGGCGATCTTGTTGCGGAGCCTCTTGGAGGGGATGATGGCCACCTCCTCCAGGATCTTCTTGTTGGTGTGGAAGTCGAGGGTCATCCTCGAGTAGTAGCGCTCGATGACTTGGAGGGGAGCGATGGGGGCATCGGCCGGACTTCCGTGAGCTGATGGGGGCATCGGGGGCGCAGGAGAGGAGCAGGACGAAGGATAGTTACGTCTTTTTTTTTTCCATCCTTGCGTTCCGCCCGATTTGGAAGGGAGCGATTTTGAGTTCCAAACCAAAATTGCATGTTTATACTTGCTATAACTACACTTTGCAATTGCCTTTCTAACAAGGAGAGTATCGAGTAGATAATGTCCGAGTTTAATGTAAATCTAAATTATTTAAATGCATCAATGAATTTTAAGTAAGACATATTAATGACTGAAAAAAATATGAAATATGTAAATTTTAATATAATCAAATTTAGAAGAGTGAAAGAAACATGTTAGTGCAATCCTTGAGTGAATTAGATGCGTCTAAATCCAACAATATCTCCGTGCTAAAAGTGAATCAAAGTTGAAAGTGACTCAAGAGGTTTTGAGGTTGACAAGACTAAAGATAGTGCATGATTTAGTACAAGATATTTGTGAAATTTAAATGGGCGGCTAGTAAATTATTAAAGATTTTATATAAAAACTACTAAAATTAATATACATGAGAAGATACATTTTGCTCACCGAATAATATTTTTCCAACACCTCCCATGCCAACTTGTACTCAAAAAAAGCAGAATACTTTTTCCTCTTCTTTCTTCCTGTAGTTCCATGGCTAAATATAATCATGGTAAACTCATCCTCAATCCTTCTAGCAAGTTGGGACATCTCACTCCGTCAGAAAGCTCGCAGACTGTCAAAAAACACACATTTCTGGGTTTTATTTCCAATTTCCCTCGGATGCCTCAGATTGGAAAAAAAAAAACCATGAACTAAGGAAAAAATAGGAGACAGAAAGAATGAGTACCAAGGATTGCTTTTGGATCGTAAGGGTTATGCCGTTCAGAATCGCCTCGATCGGTCTCAGCCTACTCCACTCGCAGGCCTCAACAGGCTGGCGATCGACAGCAAGAAGCTGGTCGTGGAAGGATCAGAGAACAACGAAGGGAATAGGGTTCGGGAAGGTAAGGAGGAAAAAGAAGGGGGCGGCGCTGAGATTGCCTTGCGAAACCGATTTAGGGTAATGAAATGGGAATATCGGGTCTGTAGCAAAATGCGGATTGACGGTGTGATCCACCAACCAATAGATTCTGATTTAAGCTCGAAACAGATTAACACCAAGCTCAGTACAGTTCGAGTAAACCACCTAAGGTAAATTGAACCTGACTGTATTAATGTTTATTTATTTTTTATTTAAATTTATTTGTTATAAATTTTATGAGCTCAAGTTGGATTTGAATTTTTATATAGAACTTAAGTTTTGATATTATTATCCTTATAATTTAGATAAATTGGTCAGCTAACATATTAAATTTATATTTTTATTTATGATATATTATAGATAATTTAAGATAGTAAAAAATTATATAATTAATTTTATGTACGTGGATAAAAAATAAATAAATTTATAATTAAAATTTAGACAAGTTAATAAATATGTATAGTTATAATTATAGACCCGACCACGGTTCAGAATTGTCGGTTCGACGGTTCGGAACCGCCGGTTCGACGGTTCATGGCAGGTTGACCCTTAACCTTAACCGTCCAAGACGGTTACGGTTCACGGTTCGGAACCGCCGGTTCACAGTTTGGTTCACGGTTCACTACGGTTCGAGATTATTATATTAAAAATTTAAAATGTATATAAAAGAAATATTGAAAAAAGAGAGAAAAGTCGATGTAGTTTAGTGGTGCGTATTCCTTTCTCTCACGCGGGAGACTCTGGTTTGATCCTCACTAACGGCATGTAAATATAATTTTGAAATAAATATATAAATAAATTTATTGAATAAGTTTATTAAAGATGTACTATAGTGGTCTCTGTATCCATTTCTCATGCGGAACTCTCGCGTTCGATCCCCATCAATCGCATATTATAATATATTTGAAATAAATATATAACCATATTATATATATTATCGTATTGAAATTATGTATAAAAGTCATTGGGGTACAGTGGTGAGTGTCTACGTCTTTGACCGGTGAGAATTATTCTCCATCAATGGCGTATTAAAATTGAATTAAATAAATATAAATATAATATATATATAATTATATTAATTTTATAAACCAAAGACATTGTAGAACAGTGGTGAGTATATGTGCTTGTGTCTTGGGATATCTTGGTTCGATCCCTTGCAACGACATGTTAAATTATAATTTAATTAAATAAAAATAAATATATTTTATATAAAAATGTATTGATAATATATAAAAAAATCATAAAATTAAAAAAAACCAAACTGGCGGTCCGCCGGTTCAAAATGGCTTGAACCGTAACCGGCCCGGCATCCTACCGGGCCGGTTCCGGTTCGGCCCGGCTAACGGGAACTGGCCCCGTCGACCCGGTCCGGGTCCGGGTCGGGTCCGGGCTGAACCCGGCCCGTGGTCGGGTCTAGTTATAAATTGTTCGTGAGTTTTATTTATGAATTTTAATGGATTGAACTTATATTTTTCAAACATCTTTATTATAAAATGAACATAAATAATTTTTTTATAATATCAAATTGATTTATAAATGCTTTACCATGAAGACATGTAATAAACATGACAATAAGACCTGTGTTTATGATGTCAACCACAATGTATGTAATCTATCAATTCTATCAGGATCAAGACAGTAAGCTCCGTGTTTATGAGTGATGTCAAGTACAATATATTTAATTTGTCAACTCTATAGCATAAAAGTGAAATTAGTCATCTTAGAGACTCCACACAGTCAATTTTCATGATTACATGTGAGGAGATAAATTGAAAAACTGTAATTGACTACTACAAGAGAGGACATTATCTCGATTTTATCAAAATTCGACTCTTGTCTACTATAACAAATCTACCTCGTAGTAACCAACTCAACTATATTCCAGAGACATATAATTTGTTAACTAAGAAAAATGATAAATCTTAGTTAGACTTATTGACTATCTCTGGGGTGACCGGTCCGGCCCTACGGAGGTTTTCCACCGGCCACCAGGGTAAATCGGGAAGTGCACACAGCGGCCAGCCTAAACGCCCAACATCCTTTGATTGCGCTCCCTATTTAAAAAAAAAAATTAAAAATATGCCTAATTCAAACCATGCCATATTGCACACTCATATGATAAATTTTCTTAATATTCTATTTCAGTTTAGATATTATCGATTAAAGTCTCGCAAAGTTTAGTCATAAAACTTAGAGGGGAAAGAAGAAAGTAGAGGTAAATATTAATCTTTAAGTCAATTTATTTATTTTTATCAAACTTCATGAATTTATGATCAAATAAAGCTTAATTACCTTAAAATAAATAGCAGGCCAATTTTTCAAGCATATATAACCAACGAGCTTGGTGTCAAGGATATGTAATAAATAGTAATGAAAGGTATTCCGATCAATATATCGTGGATAAATCAAATATCGGTTCAAAATTATTGACATATATGCTCCTCAAAGAGAATCGCCCGGAGAGATGAGAGGACCTGAAAAACACTCAAAAAAAGTGGTCAGAATGGCGCCGAGGGTCCCGGCAAACCACTTCGACGCTCAAATTAGAGTTCGGCGTGAGGAAGAAGTTAATGACTTGGGGAAATCAGGATAGATGTATGCGTTCCTATACCCATGGACATGAGTTACCTTGTTATAGTAATTGATCTCTGAAATATTAGTATCCGTTTAACAAATATTCTAAGATATCCGTTCTAATTTTTTAAGAAAATTCTGAAATATTTGTTTAAGAAATATTTCGAGATATTTTCCTTATTCTTTGGGTGAAACAGTTTTAGAGTTCCTAATCTTAAAGATGAACTGGTTTTATGACTTTATCCTTGATGATGTGTCATTGTCCTGTCGTATTACAAGCATCCCCAATTAGTCTAATCGAAGGAGGCGTAGTCCGACTGACTGGACTGTGCTAAGTTGTTATCGGGATACCTTGATGAGATGTAATCGTCCCGCCATATCACAAGGATCCCCAATTAGTCTAATCGAAGGAGGTGTAATCGACTAACTAAAATGTGTTGCGTTGTCATCGGGATGCCTTAATGAGGTGACATAAGACAAAGTCGCGATCTCGAGACTCGGTGCTCTAGGCCTGTCATAAGGCAAAGTTGCAAGCTTAGGGTTCGGTGCTCCGGGCCTGTCGTAAGGCAAAGTCGCAAGCTCGGGGCTCTGTGCTCCAGACCTGTCGTAAGGGAAAGTTGCGAGCTCGGGACTCGGTGCTCCAACCTGTCGTAAGGCAAAGTCACGAGCTTGTAGCTCAATGGTGTGGGTCTATCGTAAAACAAAGTCACGAGCTCTGGGTTCGATATTCTGGATCTGTCATAAGGTAAAGTCGCGAGCTTAGGGCTCAGTGCTCCAGGCCTGTCGTAAGGTAAAGTCGCAAGCTCGGTGCTCTGGGCCTATCGTAAGGCAAATCATCGAGCTCAGGACTCAGTGTTCCTGCCTATCATAAGGTAAATCATCGATCTCGAGGCTCAGTGTTCTAACCTGTCGTAAGGCAAATTGTTGAGCTCGAGGCTCGATGTTCCGCCCTGTCATAAGGAAAATCATCGAGCTTGGGACTTGGTGTTCCGGCCTGTCGTAAGATAAATCATCGAGCTCGGGGCTCAGTGTTCCGGCCTGTCGTAAGGTAAATCATCGAGCTCGGAGCTCGGTGTTCCAGCCTGTCGTAAGGTAAATCGTCGAGCTCAAGGCTCGATGTTCCGGCCTGTCATAAGGCAAATCGTCGAGCTCAGGGCTCGGTGCTCCAGCTTGTCGTAAGGCAAATCGTTGAGCTCAGGGCTCAATGCTCGGGCCTACCGTAAGGCAAATCATCGAGCTCGAGGCTCTGTGTTTTGGCTTGTCATAAGGCAAATCGTCGAGCTCGGGGCTCGGTGCTCCGGCCTGTCATAAGGTAAATCATCGAGCTCGGGCCTCGGTATTTTGGCCTATCGTAAGGTAAATCATCGAGCTCGAGGCTTGGTGCTCTGGCCTGTCGTAAGACAAATCATCGTGCTCAGGGCTCAGTGTTTTGACCTGTCGTAAAGAAAATCGTTGAGCTTAGAGCTCGGTGTTTCGGCATGTCGTAAGGCAAATCATTGAGCTCAGGGCTCGGTGTTCCAGGTCTGTCGTAAGGCAAAGTCGCAAGCTCAGGACTCGATGCTCCGGGCCTATCGTAAGGCAAATCCGTGAGCTCGAGGCTCGATGTTCTGGACCTTAGAGTTTTGAAGCACTTCAATATTAAATTTATGAAATAATGCTGTAAAGATTAATGACCTGATGAATGAATTAAGATAAATAGAGTTAAGAAAGATATCCTGATGATCCGAACAGAGTATAATAGAGTGACCAACTCAATAACAAAGGCGAATGATGAATCAACATCGTGTAGTCAGAACTATTCTGATATTGGATCTCTGTCCCCAAAAAAGCTGCTATAAGAAAGTCCGGATCTTAACTGATAATGAAATGAAATATCCATTGGTTTTTGCGCTCTATCCACAACTATGTCTGAATCTAGGGAGATTGGACCTTGAGAAAGGTACTTACTAATGGATACCGCTGGTCCGAAACCAAGAAAGTTTATAAAAACACCTGAGAATTTTTAGAGACACATCAAATGAATAAATATTAAATGAATCAATACTGTAAGGTTAGTAATATAATGAATGAATTATAAAATAAAGAGTGTTAAAGAAAATATTCTGATGATTCAAAGAGAGGTTTATGCTTAATGTTGAGGCTCTACTTTAATAATGATAGGAATGACTCCTTGTCAGATAACATTTACGAAAGAGTATATATCTTGAGCCGACACCATCGCTAATGATTCAAGAAATATGTTAACTGTCATAGTAGTCTTTATTGTCTTCAAATACTTGTTTGGAATGTGCAGCTAGAACATTGCTACGAATTCAGAATCACCAGTATTATTGGATAGAACATCTTAAAAGCCCTGATCATTTCTACAACAATTCATTAGAATTGAATTTAGAACAATTCTTCTTTTAATATAAAGGTTGTGATCATCCTTGATAGACTAACAATTCCATGAATAATTAGTCCGATAATAAGAGCAGAAATAGCAATAGCTATAGTTGGGCATTTGACATGTTTTGGATATATTTTATTTGCATAAGCTGACAATTGAAAACTGATTATGATGTAATTTTCTAACAACAAAATTTATAAATATAGATGAAGATATCAATAAAAAAAATATGTAGAGGTTCTTCTTTGTAATCGATGAGAGGACTCAGCATCTGCTCTCAATTCAAGATATGTTCATATCAAGTAATCTTCACCATATGAACAAAACTATAAAAGAAAATTATGACAATAAGAGTAAGGAGATTTATCTCATTAGAAAAAGTTCTTTGAGACTACCAATGGAGGCTTCAAAAAATAAGTTTTGCAAGAGTGTAAACTAATCAACATCACAAAATCCCACGAAAAGGTCTTTCCCTGTTCATTTACTTTAGCAAATACAACTGATTACGATTTCCTTTCTCCTTTATCTAAGAAATTCATGTTCTTCCTGAGAAGATAAGATCCATAGTTTGTGCTTTAGAAGTTGTAAAAGCAACATTTGAATTTACCCTTCATATAAAATGCATTGCTTATCTAGAGATGTTGAGATCAGATTCATGTATCATGAGTTTGAAAGAAATATATAAAAAATCAAATCTATGAAATCTGAGAGATATAAATAGAAATCCCAACTAGCTTTGTATAAAGAAACAGACTAAAGGCACCAGAAGTCCAAACTATTAAAGAGCCAGAATAGAACAGATAACAAGAGCTTTTTCCCATGTCATATTAAGGACCTTTTAACAAAACCAAGAGATCCAATAAATTTTGAGACTGCATATAATTGAATGTCTTACTTTTGCCATCTCCTTTCTTAGTTGTAGCGCTACAAATTCCAAACATTGTCCAATAAAGAAGCTTCATGATTAAAATATAAACTTAGATATCGGCTCGCCACTTCAAACGCCCATGATGCTAAGGATAATAAAAGCGTTTGGCAAAAATAAAAACCACTGATACAAATTATGACTGCATTTATTAAGAAATCCTAAATTGGAGGTAGAAAATCACATTTCAAAGGTTTTTTTTATAATTACTGATCATACAATAAAAAATTCTAACAAGATAATAAATTGCCAATTGAAAATAGTATCAAGAGTTTTATTATCCGTAGAGCCAACAATGCTTCTGATGGAACCCACAAGACCACAAATATGTTCATACCAAGCAGGAAAAAATAATCCATCTAGTAAATAGATAAACCACTATATGAATTTATTAAATTATAAAAGAGAATAAGATTAAAATAGATGAATATGATAATGACAAGTAGAGACTTATCTTGCTAATGAACATTCCATGAATCAGGTCATATTGAGTTCATCCGGAATTCTAAAGTAATGACAATGAAGTATAATACTAGATGATAAAACCTTAAGTAATGGAAAGCCTAATAAACTAAAGTCAATGACTTCTTGAACCATCAGACATATGAGGTGACTAATCTGATGGCGCAGCCTATGCCAATTTGGTTTAGACATTACATCGAACATCTTTGATAATATAAGCTAGACTTGTCAATCTTTTAGATATCAAGAACATGGATGTTTTGTAAATAGATGAGTGATCAGAATAATGACTCCTCAGCTTGTCTATGAATTCAGAGACCACGAAGACTTTTGATTTAGATTTACGTAAGCCAAGAACTTCCTACAATCTGACTTGCTTTGGTAATTGATTGCTCTTGTCATAAAATGTGTCATCTCGAAGAAATCTTCATGAACTATAGAATTGCTCCTGTGTTTAGTTTTGACGGAGGAGGCTTTTTGCTACTGTTAGGAGGATCAAGGGGAGAAAATTTAGAAATGGGATACTCGTCGTAGCTTTTCTTTCCAACGGAGCCGTGATTGTCATTAGTTCTTACAGTGTTAACCATCGTAGCATCTCGGCTCAGTTTTCCCACAAATGACGCCAATTTATTTTGGCCAATACACCGTGGATAATTTAAACGCAGGTTCAGAACTGTTGATGTGCACCCTCCTTGAAGAGAATCGCCCGGAGAGAAGAGGACCTGAAAAGTACTCAAAAAGAGGGTTAGAATGGCACCAGGGGTCCCGACAAGCCACTCCGACGCTCAAGTTAGGGTTCAACGTCAGGAAGGAGTTTAATGACTTGGGGGAATTAGGGTAGATGTGCGCGTCCCTGTATCCATGGGCATAGGTTACCTTTTTATAGTAGTTGATCTCTGAAATATTAACATCCGTTTAGGAAATATTCTAAGATATCCATTCCAATTTTTTAGGAAGATTTCAAAATATTTGTTTAAGAAATATTTCGAGATATTTTCCTTATTCTTTGGGTGAAACGGTTTTAGGGTTTCCTAATCTTAAAGATGAATCGGTTTTATGACTTTATCCTTGATGAGGTGTCATTGCCCTGTCATATCAAAAGGTTTTCTAAGAAGTCAGCCTACAATATCTACTTAAAATAGCTGGTAGCTGCCGATTCTAACCTCAAGCCAATTCAGAGCTCCTTTACCCTGACAACGACAATGGTGCTTAGTCGGTTGGTCCTATAAGATAGACTAAATACACAGTTGAATTTGATAAGCACTTAGTTACGAAACTATGCCTTTTGTTCGATATCGGTGGAACGACTTATGTTTTAGATTTTCAATATAGAGCCTAGGAAGAAGTTGAGAGTGGAGTTGTCCTCCCCGTAGTGGTCAACTATAATTTTTTGATTTACCTCCTCACATATGGTGTGGAGCCAACCATGTGGGACTATTAGGATGACGGATTCTACCTTTTGCTGAACAGAGTAGAGTTACTTCTGAATCTACTACATTAGCAAATCAATCTTTTTTAACCATCCTAGTTGAAGTGTCATGATCAATAAATGCAATGAAGTTTCTTCATTTGTTTCACATCTTCTTGATATGCACTACAATAAATTTGTCAATTGACAACGCACTATTATTTTACCCGTAGTGCGCATTGTATGCTGCATAACTACAAACTACTGAAAGGCATAAGACATTGACAATGTGTACCGTTGCACTACAATCATGATCATTCACGACATGCAATATGCACTGCAATTAAAAGCATTTACAACACGCAGTGGCGCTGCAGTTAGAATGTGATGTTAACCACATATAATTATCAACATCATACGAATACCATACGCACTTATAAAATCATTCATGAGCGAAAAAAATCTACGAGTTTGCCTTCACAAGCTGAATATCGATTCAATGTTGGACGATCTTACTAGGACTGTGAAGAACACGGGGTTCAACCACTAAGAACTTGAAGATGCGCTTCTATAGAGTTGAATTGGTCACCTTAAAGATTAGTTGCAAAAACTTGATCATCAAATTTAGGGTTAAGAATTCTGCTTTTCATTGAATAGTTGGAGTTAGGTTTTCTTGCTTAAACTATAAAGTATGATTAGTTTAAATCCTAATAAAAGCATTAATATTATCTATATTTAGACCAACATCTTCAGAAGAAACTTCAGCTATTCCCCAAGGTCAGATCCGTGATGCGAGAACATTGAAATCATGTCCATCATCCAACCCAACAGAAGAGCCACCAACCAAGGCTGCACCTTTCAGATCCTTGAAATAGGCAAGAGAGGAAGTTTAGGATTATCGAAGAAGATGCCGTCGAGCTCCTCCACCACCTTAGAGCGTCGTGCGAGCTTTGGTGGAAATCCAAAAAATAGCGAAACACGAAAGGGTTAGCCGTTTAGGGTTTTATTTAGAGTTTTAATAAATTTAAATAATATAAATTTATAATTATTTAATAAACTAGTTCATCTTCTTGAGATTAGTCGACTGATTTTCTCATACTAGTCAATTGATTTGGTCAGCGGCAGATATAAATCACATCTAATTTTATCAAATTTCAAATGTCAATTGATTGATTTTACTCATCAGTCGACTGTTATGGATGAATCGAGTCATTAGTCGAATCGATTCTATTCTGTTTGCTTCCCAAACTAAGTCAGTCGATTGATATAAAGAATTAGTCGAGTTGATTCATAATCAGTCGACTGATGTGAAGAATCAGTCAAGTCAATTCTATTCTGTTTGCTTTCGAAACAACATCAGTCGATTGATGTGAATAATCAGTCAAGTTGATTCTATTCTATTTATTTCTGAAACAGCATCAGTCGACTGATTGGATTAATTAGTCGAGTCGATTCTAAAATCCATTCGACTGACATGATTATCAGTCGACTGAAATTTTGAATCTGGCTAAAAATTTAGTATCAATCAACTGATATTTCCTTCAGTCGACTAATATCAATATCAGTCGACTGTATACTACAATCAGTCGACTGATAGAAGTTTTACTACATCCACCTCACTTACCTTCCGCGCATCTAATCCATGATGCGCTCGTTCTTTCCTCTCTTGGCAAAAGTCTGGTTGTCGACCTTCTTGGATTTCATTTGTCTTACATCCAACCTTCTAACTTGTAAGGACTTTCTCTCGCTAAGAATTCGCTTCTCGACTTTGTTGGATTTCCTTTTGTCTTACATTCGTTCTTCTTACCTGTAAGGACTTTCCTGCACACTTGATGCATAAGTGAGATTTTTTATATTGTGCTCTAACATTTATTGATGTCAATCATCAAAATTATAACTCATGGGCATGATTGCTTCAACAATCTCCCCCTTTTTGATGTTTGACAACACGAAAATTTGAAAACACAGTTATCTCCCCCTTTGACAAATATCAAAATATGAGGACAGTATAAGAGGGAAAAGAGAAAACATAACGAGAGTCACCTCCCCCTAAAATAATGCATACGGATGAGAGGCTCATTTAGCACACACATAGCAAGCAAGCCAACAAAGATGGAACATGTATCCAAAATTGAAGAAAGCATAGATACAATACACAAACACGCATCAGAAGAGATACAAAGTGAAATGATTGCATTTACTTCAAAAGGTTTCATACATAGAAGCACTCAGACGGTGCTAAAAATAAAAATACAGAGTGTAAGTGTACATATAACAATACAAACACCCTAGAGGAAAAGACAACAGTCTAATCAAGATCCATATCCGGAGGAGCACAGCTAGCAGATGCTCCACTAGAAGTAGAAGACGGCGGAGGAGGATGACTAGACATCCATGACTAAAACATCCTAGTCAGATGGGCAACGGATCCATTAATGGAGCCAAGACTACTGATAATCTCAAGGTGTAGCTCCTCAATCCGAGTGTCAAGAGACTCAATAATTGCCTCTAAGTAATCGTATCGATCCGCTGGGAACTCATCGTCGTCAGAGGCAACTCGGGCTGGCAAAGGCGGTGTTGTTAGATTTAAGAGGTGTTCTAAGGCAATCATCTTAAAAATTCTCAAAAATAATTTTAGAAATATTCTATGATTTTTCTGAAATTTTAGAATATTTTTCTGGAATTTTTGGATTAGCGGAAGTAGCAAAAATAAATAGGAAGTAAAATGTCCGAGGCGGGATTTGAACCCGCAACCTATAGGAATCTGCAACTCTTAAAATATTTCCAATAACCAAGGGGCCCCAACAAGGGTGTTCCAAAAAAGAAGGAACCGAATTTTATTTATAGGCGAGTTAGGTCTAGGAATCACTTAATATAAATAGGAGGCTTAAGAGAGGATTTTGATTATCTTCGAAAACCCTTTCCTCACCTCTCGCCCAGAACGCCGTCGCCCCTCTTTTCTCCTCCCTCTCGGCGCCCCAAACCCGAAGAACGAGGATTCCGTCCCCTAGGATCACAAGGAAGGCTTCCGGAGAACTTCTTCTACAAGGACGCTCCTCTCCGCGAGAAGAACGCGTAGACGTAGGAAGATCGCCGAGAAGATCTTCTTCTCCGAAACTCTAACGGAAGAATTGTAAGGAAATTAGCGCAGGAGGTAAGTACCTCTCACCTGCAGTATAAGTAGCTCCGTTCGTATGCATAAATCCATAGTTTTAGTTATTCACAAATTTATGTATGTATGTGGAGATTAGCTTCTCTTAAGAAAGGGCACCTCTAGATGGGCTTATGTGCTTCCCCCTCTAGTTTGGGGTTTAGACGCATGTGGTGCCTAGGGTGTGTCCTTAGTTATAGACACGTAAGGTGTTTGAGAAAATGTCAGAATGTATAAGTTTTAGCATGTTTAACATGTTTATGAAAATAATTACCTTGCCTCAGTAATTATGGACTCGAGTTCGTCCATGGGTGGGCTCCTAGATCGCCCCTAGGCCCTAGATCGCCTAGTATATGCAAGGTTAAAGAGAAAAGAATTATTAAAGAAAGTATTTTACTTTTTATATGGCATGTGCTTGGACTCCGAGTTCGTCCATGGGTGGGCTCCTAGATCGCCCCTAGGCCCTAGATCGCCTAGTAGTACCCTAATGGGTTCGGGATTAGCTACCTCGGATCTATTTAGGGATGCGCGCATAGTTAGCACAATGCCGGGCCCACAGCAGGATGATTACTATTTTCACTTACTATATGTATAAGTTTTCAAAAGTTCATTACTAACTTGAAGTGAAATTAGTTTTTAAGATTCATGTTTAGTTCAGTTTATGATTTTAGTTCATGTGCTTGTTATGATGAGTATGCCATGATATTTATCTAGCTTATATGTTTCAGTAGCAATAAATGACAAGCATGAAGATATTTCCTTTCATATTTTTCAAAAGCATGATTTTAAAATATGTATCGTTTTGTGAGTAGGATGGTACTTGCTAAGCTTTATGCTTATAGTTTCATTTTCCTTGTACTGCAGATAAGGGCAAAGGAAAATTCGAGTAGCGGAGGCGGCAGAGACGATGCGAAGTGTGTGATGTGGTGGAACTTAGAATAAAGAGCCTTGGGAACTTGCATCATTAAGAATGCTAAAGACTAGTCTTTATGAGTTGTTTATTTTCCGCACTTTCGAATGTTAACAACTATAGTAGTTCTATGCATTATTTGATAGTTGGTAAATTACAATAGCATGCTAATTAGTAGTGAAAGGTAAGGTTGGAAGTTACGGAACCATTTTGATGCCAACATGTTATTTAGGATAAATTCAGATGCTAGCATTGCTTAGTTTTAATGCCAAGTTGATACCATGTCTAGGTTTCTAAATCCATGTTTAGAAATTGCTAAAGTATGTTTAATTGCCATGCAGATATCTGTTTAATAGTCTAGAATCATTTAATACATGTGGTAGAGCTTAACTATAGGTTTATTGGGGTTTTGGTACGAAGTAGAATAGACTCCATGCTCTTAGATTGTAATTATGGTTTGGTCATTGTTACTAGGATGGTTAGACTTTATATTACCCATTTGGGAGCATGTGTTTACTCAACTATCACATAGCAAGAAATTTTAAATTAATAGTAGATTTTAGCAAGTATAAGTAACGGATCGCCTTAGGGGTAAGAAGGGCGGTCGTTACAGAGTGGTATCAGAGCAAGTTCTATCCTTCCTCCACACACACATCCAGCATCGTACCTGCAGCTTCCAAGTAAGAGTACCTCTCACATTACTAATGCTTTCTTGCTTTTATGTTATAGTTAACGGAAGCATGCTTATACCTGATAGCAACCTATGCATTCTAGTTTTCATAATTTATAGTTAACGGAAGCATGCTTATACCTGATGACACTTTAATATAGTTGTAGTAAAATATGTATGTCCTCTGCTTTTCTAGATAATGGCAAGAGGACGCCCAACTAGAAGGGCACCAACTAGTGAGCCTCAGCAGGAGACAAATGACACAGTGCCTCCACCCAATCTCATGGAGATAGTAGCTCAGCTCCAGAGACAGATAGCTGAGCAACAGCAAGAGATAGCCACTTTGAGGGCAAATCAGCAGACTGCACCCACTGCTACACCAGGACCGAATGAGGAGACACCAATAGTGACAGAGGTCCCACTTAGAGTACCAGTCCCACCAACAGCAACAGAAGCCCCAACAGGAGGGGCAAGAAGAGAAGCATATCTGGTTCAGTGGCAGAAGCTCAAGCCAGAAACCTTTTCAGGCACTAGTGAACCATGGGATGCCCAAGCCTGGTTCAAAACCCTGGAGAGTACAATGGAGCTTCTGGACTGGCCAGAGCATGAGAAAGTTAAGTGTGCCTCCTTCTGCCTAGCAGGAGACGCTAGAATGTGGTGGGAACGGGTGAAGGCCAAACGAGAGATAAATCAGATGACGTGGGCCAACTTTGAAGCTGAGTTCTTCGAAGAATTCTTTCATATGCGGGTTACTAATCGGCATTATGATGAATTCACTGAATTTCGTCAAGGCAACCTATCAGTAGAGGAAGCCGTGAAGAAATTCAACAGACTAGCTCGCTTGTGCCCTGAGCTGGTCAGCACTGAACGAGAGGAGTTAGACTTATGCTCAAAATGTTGAGGCCAGAAATAGCCTTGAATGTGGCCAGCGGAATTCATAGGCCGCAAACCTCCAGAAGAACTGGTTAGTAGTGCTTTAATCACCGAGCACTACCTGAACAACATGCAACAGCAAAAGTCAGCGATGGTAGACAGCAAAGGCCAAGGCAGTTCAGGAATTCAGAAACCCCAGGGCCACAACTCTAATTGGAAAGGGAAGAATCAGGGCAAGAGAAAGCAGTGGAACCATCCAAAAGAGGAACCAGCAAACAAGCAAGCCAAGTATCCCACTTGTTCCACGTGTGGGAAACAACACTCGGGAGTCTGCCGCCTGGGCACCCGTGGGTGTTATAACTGTGGTCAAGAGGGGCATATGGCCAAGTATTGCCCCACCAGGAACCCTCTGCTTACTCCACAGCCTACTCAGTATGGAGGCCAACCTGCACAGTTACATCAGATGCAAGCAGCACTGGATGGTCCTCACATTAGTCAAGGCAGATCAGAAGCCCCATCAGCCACTACAAATGCACGAGTCTTCTCACTGACCAGAGGGGACGTAGCGAATGCCTCAACAGTTGTGACAGGTCAGATATCTATTATACAGCAAAATGCAACTGTCTTATTTGATACTGGGGCAACCCACTCTTTCATATCTAGGGTATTCGCCGAGAAGTTAGCTATTCCTCCAGATGTACTTAGTGGTCAGTTTTTAATAACACTACCTTCAGGAGAGATCATGACATCCACGCACCGGCTCCGAGCGGTGCCAGTCATAATAGCAGACAGAGAACTATTTAGTGATCTGATAGTGCTGCATATGACATGATTATGATGTCATTCTTGGAATGGACTTTCTGATCAAGTACGGTGCTTCCATAGAGTGCCGTAAACAGAAAGTCGTGTTCCAGCCTGAAGAGGGAGTACAGTTTGAATACATCGGAGAACCAAAGAGAAAGGCCAAGAAATTTCTCTCAGCTCTGAAAGCACGGAAAGCTGCTGGACACGGGATGTACGGGGTTTCTAGCACATGTAGTCAATACCGAATTGGAGAAGGACCAAAAGCTAGAAGAGGTCCGAGTGGTATGTGACTACCCAGCAGTCTTCCCTGACGAGTTACCAGGCTTAGCACCAGACAGGGAAATAGAGTTTGAGATAGACCTCATTCCAGGTACCAACCCTATCTCAAAAGCACCGTACCGTATGGCTCCAGCAGAATTAAAAGAACTTCAGGAGCAACTACAGGAGCTGCTCAACAAGGGCTTCATACGCCCTAGTCACTCACCTTGGGGAGCTCCCGTGTTGTTCGTGAAAAAGAAAGACGGGTCTATGCGCTTGTGTATAGATTATCGAGCCTTGAACCAAGTCACCATCAAGAACAAGTATCCCTTGCCAAGAATTGACGACTTGTTCGACCAGTTAAAGGGAGCAACAGTGTTCTCAAAAATAGACTTGAGATCGGGATATCACCAGGTGAAAGTTAAGGAAGGTGACATCCCCAAGACAGCTTTCAGGACCAGATACGGACATTATGAGTTCGTAGTCATGCCCTTCGGCGTGACGAACGCTCCAGCCACTTTCATGGACCTGATGAACAGAGTGTTCAAAGCCTATCTGGACAAGTTTGTGATCGTCTTTATTGACGATATCCTCATTTATTCCAGGACTCAGGAAGAACACGCAGAACACCTGAAGACAGTACTAGAGATTCTTCAGCAGAGTCAGTTGTATGCAAAGTTCTCTAAGTGCGAGTTCTGGCTCGATCAGGTGTCTTTCCTGGGTCATATCATCTCCAAGGATGGTGTTACGGTAGACCCCATCAAAATAGAAGCAGTGAGTAACTGGGCTAGACCGAAGAATGCCAGCGAGATCAGAAGTTTTCTGGGTCTAGCAGGTTACTACAGGAAGTTCGTAGAGGATTTCTCCAGAATAGCCTCCCCCCTAACAACCCTTACCAGAAAGAACCGAAAGTTTCAGTGGACGGAGGACTGCGAGAACAGTTTTACGGAGCTAAAGAGAAGACTGACCAGTGCTCCCATCCTGACTCTTCCAGAGACCACTGACAGCTTTGATATATATAGTGATGCTTCTAAATTAGGACTTGGAGCAGTGCTGATGCAGAATGGTAAGGTTATCGCCTATGCCTCTAGACAACTCAAGGATTATGAGAAGAACTACCCCACTCATGACCTTGAGCTAGCTGCAGTAGTGTTCGCTCTCAAGATCTGGAGGCATTACCTATATGGAGCTCAGTGTAGGATTTTCACAGATCATCAGAGTCTGAAGTATTTCTTTACTCAGAAGGATCTGAACATGAGGCAGCGCAGGTGGCTCGAACTGGTCAAAGATTACGACATTGACATCCTCTACCACCCAGGGAAAGCTAATAAGGTGGCAGACGCACTTAGCAGGAAATCTAGTGCCGCCCTACTAGCTTTATCCTCCATGGCACCGCCCCTTCAGAAAGAAATATCGGAGTTCGGACTTGAAATTGTCGTCGGGCAACTCTCCACCTTGACCTTAGTGTCAACCCTGCTTGAAGACATCCAGACAGCACAGGATCAAGATCCTGACCTCCAGAAAATCAAGCAGGGGATAGCAGAATCAGAAAATGGGGAGTTTCGCTTATCGGATAGTGGGGCACTGTACTACGGTGACCGCTTATGCGTTCCCAACCAAGAAGAGCTACGAAGGAAGATCTTAGAGGAAGCCCATGGATCACCTTATGCGATGCATCCTGGTTCCACCAAAATGTACCAAGACCTCAGGGGACGTTTTTGGTGGTCTGGGATGAAGAGGGACATCGCCCGATATGTCAGTACCTGCCTGACATGTCAAAGGGTTAAGGCAGAACATCAGAGACCAGGTGGAGTTCTGCAGCCTATCCAAATTCCAGAGTGGAAATGGGAAGATATTTCCATGGACTTTATAGTGGGATTACCCAGAACAACGAATGGATATGATGCAATCTGGGTAATAGTTGACAGATTGACTAAGTCTGCCCACTTCCTAGCTATCAGAATCTCCTATTCCATGGAACAGCTAGCTCAGTTATACCTCAAGGAGATTATCAGACTACATGGAGTCCCTAGGACTATCATTTCAGATAGAGACAGTAGGTTCACTTCGCACTTCTGGGAGTGCGTACAGACAGCACTGGGCACCAAACTGAAGTTTAGCACAGCTTTCCATCCTCAGACAGATGGTCAGACAGAAAGAGTGAATCAAGTTCTAGAAGACATGCTCAGAGCATGTGCTTTAGATTTTAAGGGCAGTTGGTGTAGATACCTGTGCTTAGCAGAATTCGCCTACAACAATAGTTATCAGGCCACTATCGGCATGGCACCCTACGAGGCTTTATACGGGCGGAGGTGTAGATCTCCTATCTGCTGGTATGAGGGTGGTGAGAGGCAAGAGTTAGGCCTACAGACAGATCTTATAGATGATACCACAGTAGCCATACAGCAGATCCGCCAGAGAATAGAAACAGCTCAAAGCCGACAAAAGAGCTATGCTGATACACGGCGTAGGCCATTAGAGTTTGAGGTTGGGGATTCAGTATTCCTCAGAGTGGCTCCCATGAAGGGAGTAATGCGTTTTGGGAAAAAGGGCAAGCTAAGTCCCAGATATGTGGGACCATACCTTATCACTAGAAGAGTTGGTAAAGTAGCTTACGAGCTAGAGCTACCTCAGGAGATGTCAGCTATCCACAATGTGTTCCATGTCTCCATGCTGAAGAAGCACATCCCAGATGCCACCCAGGTGATAGAGCCACAGACGGTGCAAATCCGCGAAGATCTAAGCTACGATAGTCGACCTATTCAGATAATAGATCGAGCAGTTAAGAAATTACGGAATAAAGAAGTACCATTAGTAAAAGTCATATGGCAAAATCATAGAGCAGAAGAGGCAACTTGGGAAACGGAGGATAGTATGAGGCAGAAATACCCAGAATTATTTTAAGTTCGAGGACGAACTTTTTATAAGGTATGGGGGATTGTAACACCCGGTATAATGCAGGAAGCACTAGCAGGTCAAACCTGTGTTTTGATTATGGAACTAGGATCAAGTTAAGTATGTGGTTTGGCTAACTACGTTGAAATGAGATTGCAGAGAAACAGGTTAAGTCCTAGTAAGTCTAGGCAACAGGTTAAGTCCTAGTAAGTCTAGGCAAGAAGACTTGGCAGAGTCAACGTGCACCAGGCAAGATCCGGACTTGGGTAGTTGCGGATGAAATGGACTTGGGTCAGGAGGACCAAGTTGCAGAGAAGAATGGACTGATCAGGAGGATCAGTTGCGTTCAAAGTCCTGGGGGGCAACGACAGAGCCGAGCAAAAGTCCAACAGGTCAGGAGGACTGAGTTGGCATCAGGTAAATTCTCCCGAGGGGAGTGGGTGAGAACGCGTTCCTACGAGGGACAGTAGGCGCCGGTCTAACCCAGGATCTCACCGGAGATCCGAAGTTAAGACTCGAAATCGGTTCGGTAAGCTGACCGATTTGTTAAATTACTATGTATTTCGAGCTAACTTAATTTGCAGGAAAGAAGAGCTTGAAAAAGTGAAACTCCGGCCGAAAATTCAAGTTTTCGGGTCTGGAGTCGACTCAGATGAGTACTGGAGTCGACTCCAGCCCAATCAGCACAGAACCGGAAGTCAGCGAGACAAAAGTCGCCGCCAGCGATGCTGGAGTCGACTCAGACGGCGATCTGAGTCGACTCAGGTCAAGGCCTTATCGTCTCCGCCGCCACTGCGACTGGAGTCGACTCAGAACCAGACTGGAGTCGACTCAGGACGGATAAGCAGCGAAGCCGATAAACTTTTATCCGCCACGTCAGCTGGAGTCGACCCAGATGCCTATCTGAGTCGACTCAGGACGCCTATATAAGGCAGACGCGAGCAGCTCTCGAGAATTCACTTCTCTCATCGACCAAACGCCTTCCTTGTGTCCATTTAGCATCCGATCTTCGACGTTGGTGCCGAGACTACATCAAGCTACTTCAACAAGCACCGAGACGCCGAAATCATACTCCGGGAAGCGCAAAAAGTGGTATACAAAGATCATATTGTCATTTTAATTGTTTTATTGTAATCGAGCTTTCTGTAATCGGTTTTTCGACATACTTGCTACCGCAAGGAGCAAGTATACTAGTGGATTGCCCAAAGTAAACGGTCAAAGACCGTGGGCCTTGGAGTAGCAGCGCATCGCTGTGAACCAAGTAAAAAATAACCGAGTCTCTTACTTTCTGCACAATTTCTTAACTTGCAAATCGAATTTTCGCTTACGCTTCCGCACGCAGAATTTTATCGAACTTCGAAAAGCGTTAAAATACGCTATTCACCCCCCCCTCTAGCGTATTTCCGATCCTACAATTGGTATCAGAGCGGGGTTTCTTGAAAACAGTGCAACCACTGATTCAAGACGTTTTTTCGAATAAATTTCGTTCTTTCGATAATTCTTTTTCCCGCACTACTAATCCAAGACCAAGTCTTGGAATTCGTTTCTTGTTTTTCTTTTCTTTTCATATTAATGGCCCAACAAGAAGGATCGAGCACCGCACGACCACCGTTGTTTTCCGGTGACGATTTCCCATACTGGAAAACCAGAATGGAATGTCACTTGAAAACACAAGTGGAGATGTGGATCATCATCCAGACGGGACTCACAATCCCAACTGGTAATGATGGAAAACCACTCTCCTACGAACATTGGGATGCTGCAACGATGAAGAAAATCGAGGCTGACGCAAAAGCTACCCAGACACTTCAATGCGGACTAACAAAAGAAGAACTTAACCGGGTTGGACCAGTCAACAGCGCCAAAGAACTATGGAATAAGCTAATAGAACTTCACGAAGGCTCATCCGACACCAAGGTAAGTAAAAGAGATTTGTACATTAATAAATTATATAACATTAAAATGCTAGAAGGAGAATCTGCAAGCGGTCTGCACGCACGGATTAAAGACATCCTCAACGGCTTGCACGCAATTGGAGAACGAGTCGATAACCGGGACTTAATCAGGTATGCACTTAAAGCCTTCCCTCGAAATACTTTGTGGGCATCGATGGTAGATGCTTACAAAGTATCCAGGGATTTAAATACGATTAAATTAGATGAAATGTTTTCTGAATTTGAACTACATGAGCAATCTAATGCGGAAGTGCAGGAGAAAGGTATTGCTCTAATTGCAGGTTCGGAACCGAAACGACGAAAAATTCCGGAAGACTCGGAGACATCGGACACCGACGGAAACGAAGCCGACGGAAACGACGACGTCGCCACCGAACTAGTCAACCTAGTTCGGAAGATGTTCCGGAACAAACGCGGAGTTCGCCGGTCGGAGATCAAAAAGGTAGTTAACTCGTCAAAGCAACCGACTAACGGAAAACAAGACACAAAATGCTACGGCTGCGGTCGAAGAGGACACTTCATCGCCGACTGCCCGCGGAAAAACCAAAAGTCAAAACGGAAGGCTCTTAAAGCAACGTGGGACGAATCATCATCCGAAGAATCAGACGAAGAACCAACAAAAAGCCTTCTCGCCCTTCCGGCACAAGACAACCCAAACGAAAGCGACTACGACTCGGACGACGAAAGCCACGGATCCGTATCCGTTTCCGAAGGTTCCAAACTCAATGTAAGTCGAAATAAAATGCTTTCAATCATAATTTCGTTAAGTAAAAAATTAGTAATAAACGAAGCCGAGCTTGACTCGATCCGAGCCGAGCGTGACTTGCTCCGAGAAAAGTTAGCACTTTTCGAAGAGAAAGTCACCTCCGAGTCACCGACTTTGGAACCGGTCAAGGGTCCGACTCGAGCTCAACTCGAGGAAGAAAACTCTCGACTGAACAACCAAGTCAGTGATCTCACGCGATCGCTTGAAAAATTCACCGACGGGTCCAAGAATCTGAAAATGATGCTTGGATCGCAGAAGGCTGGATACAATCGATCGGGCATCGGATACACATCTAAACAAAAGTCATTCATTGCACTAACACGTAGAAATCGAACACGAGTCCAAGCGTGGGTTCCAAAATCCCGACTAGTTAATCCAGTCGGACCGAACCAGTTTCTGATTCCCAAGGATCAGGTTCACTTGGTTCGACCAATCAAGGGACACGATCCCGGGGGAACCAGACCAACTTGTTTGATTGCATGTATAACTTAGATTTAATTTTCTTGTATTAGAAATTAGGTAGTTTAAGGATCAACTACTCGATCAATTCTTGCCAACATAGTACCAGGGTGGGGCGAGATGATAGTACGTCAGGGAGGCTAGACAAAGTGATCAAGAAGGGTAAGGAGTACCTGACTTGGTTCATGGAGTCGAACCGAACTGGCCGAAGCTACCTCGCCACATCCTAGACTAGTTAGACCAAGGTTTTTCAATAAATCGGTTAAGTCCATAATTTCTTGAATTGATTCTGTCTAGGAAGTGGTCGTTGCTCCGATAACCAAGAAGGCCCCATGCCTCGCCACCCACCTGGGAATCAGTTTTTGAAATGTGTACTTAATTGGTTGAAGGTCAAACCTGAATCTAACTCAAGGTTGATCAAGTATAGATACCCCTCACAATAAACAAAGATAAAATTGAAATCATCTCACATTGAACTCCTAGGATAACTGATTGATCACTTAGACTGGGTGAGATGAATAGGTAATAATCTAAAATAACCCAACCAACCCAAATCAATTTAAATCATAAAACGTAAAATTACAACTATTGCAAGGATTGAGCCTCGGGGAGCCGTCCATTGCAATTAATTTTATCTTAATCAGGATTGAGCCTCGGGGAGCCGTCCTTAACAATTAATTAAAAATTTTCAAAATTAAAATAACTTCAAAATTAAATTAACAAATTTTCAAAATTAAAATAACTTCAAAATTAAATTAACAAATTTTCAAAATTAAAATAACTTCAAAATTAAATTAACAAATTTTCAAAATTAAAATAACTTCAAAATTAAATTAACAAATTTTCAAAATTAAAATAACTTCAAAATTAAATTAACAAATTTTCAAAATTAAAATAACTTCAAAATTAAATTAACAAATTTTCAAAATTAAAATAACTTCAAAATTAACTTAACAAATTTTCAAAATTAAAATAACTTCAAAATTAAATTAACAAATTTTCAAAATTAAAATAACTTCAAAATTAAATTAACAAATTTTCAAAATTAAAATAACTTCAAAATTAAATTAACAAATTTTCAAAATTAAAATAACTTCAAAATTAAATTAACAAATTTTCAAAATTAAAATAACTTCAAAAATTAAACAAATTTTCAAAATTAAAATAACTTCAAAATTAATTTAACAAATTTTCAAAATTAAAATAACTTCAAAATTAAAAAATAACTTCAAAATTAATTAAACAAATTAACTTCAAAATTAATTTAACTTAAAAAATTTTTCAAATTTTCAAAATTAATTCACATTAAAACTCAATTAACAATGTCTAATTCAAAAACCAAGATCCATAAAATCCAACTAAGTGTTTCTTAAATTTATAGGAACACAAGAAACTGGATAACTGGATGTTGGATAGCGGGTGCTCCAGACACATGACTGGAGATCGATCAAAATTCACCAAACTCAAGTTCAAAGACTTGGGGACGGTCGCATTCGGGAACAACGGAAAGTTAAAGATAATCGGATCAGGTAATATAAAATTAGATTCAAATTTCGAAATTAGAAAGGTTTTATTGGTTGACAAATTTGAATTCAATTTACTTAGTATAAGTCAATTATGTGACTCAGGTTACACAGTTAGGTTCACCAAAACCAAGTGTCTACTAGAAAATAAAGAAAACCCAGAAATTAAATTAACTGGGATCAGGAAAAATAACATATATAATATTGACCTACCCTCATCCTCACTCAAGTGTTTTCTAACACAACAAGAGGAAACTAGGTTGTGGCACAGAAGATTGGGTCACACACATGTCAGACTTATTTCAAAAATAAGTCACAATGGATTAGTTAAAGGCCTACCTACATTAATAAACCTAGAAAATGAAATATGTAATGCTTGCCAACAAGGAAAACAAACAAAATCCTCACATAAGGCAACTAGTCAAGCCCAATCAAACTCAATCCTAGAACTACTACACTTAGACCTCTTTGATTCCCATGGGGCTAAGTCACTAAGCGGAAATCAATACTGCTTAGTAATAATTGATGATTATTCTAGATTCACCTGGGTAAAATTCTTAAAAACAAAAGATGAAACATATGAAAAATTTACAACTCTATGCAAATTACTAGAAAATGAGAAAAACTTAAAAATAAAAAGAATTCGAAGTGATCATGGTGGTGAATTCGAAAATGCAAATTCACAAAATTCTGCCAAGACAATGGCTACCACCATGAATTTTCATGTCCAAGAACACCACAACAAAATGGAATAGTGGAACGGAAAAATAGAACACTACAAGAAGCAGCGCGCACAATGTTAAACGAATATAGACTTGCCAGTAAATTCTGGGCTGAGGCAATAAGCACAGCCTGCTATATTCAAAATAGGGTTCTAATTAATAAAAGGCACAATAAAACAGCATATGAAATATTTAATAATAAAATACCCAACTTAAATTATCTTAAAGTATTTGGTTGTAAAGTTCACATATTAAACACTAAAGACTATTTAGGAAAATTTACATCTAAAACTAACCCTGGAATATTCTTAGGATATTCACAAACCAGTAGAGCCTATAGAGTATACAACAAAGATACATTGAAAGTAGAAGAAACCACAAATGTAATATTCGATGAAGAAAATACAAACACAGTAAATCATGAAGAAATAATAAAATTTAATAATCAACATAACACAACTAATACAAAAGATCAAGAAGATGATGAAATCAGAGTAATTAACAATAATAGAACTGAATCTGAAAGGACTGAACCAGATCCAAGTAGGATAACCCAAGCACCTAGACTTAGAGCAAGTCATCCACCTGACCAAATTCTGGGTGATCCAACCTTAGGCGTGAGGACCAGATCCGCCTATAGGAATCTAAGTCAAATTGCCCTAATTTCTAAATTAGAACCCAAAGTCATAGAAGAGGCATTGTCAGATCCAGACTGGATCATAGCAATGCAGGAAGAGTTAGCTCAATTTGAAAGAAACCAAGTCTGGGACTTAGTTCCTAAACCTGAAAATAAGTCAATAATAGAAACCAAATGGGTGTTTAGGAACAAAACAGATGACAAGGGTGAAGTAGTTAGAAACAAAGCCAGATTAGTAGCTAAAGGGTTTAGTCAAGTAGAGGGACTTGACTATGACGAAACCTACGCACCTGTAGCCAGACTTGAATCCATACGAATGTTGCTAGCCTATGCGGCTCATAAAGGATTCAAACTCTATCAAATGGACGTTAAGTCAGCTTTCTTAAATGGATTTATAAAAGAAGAGGTTTACGTAGGTCAACCACCTGGATTTGAAGACAAAGACCATCCTGAGTATGTCTTCAAACTAAAGAAAGCACTTTATGGACTTAAACAAGCTCCTAGAGCTTGGTATGAAAGACTTTCCACATACCTGGTAGCAAAAGAATTCAAACAAGGACAAATAGATCCTTCCCTATTTGTAAAAACCATAGATAAAGACTTCTTTATAGCCCAAATCTATGTAGACGACATAATCTTTGGCTCAACCAACTCAAAATATTTAAAAGAATTTATAAAGATAATGAAAAATGAATTTGAAATGAGTTGGGTAGGAGAACTACATTTCTTCTTAGGACTTCAAATTAAACAAACTAAGGATGGAAACTATATTTATCAAAGTAAATATGCTAAAGACTTAGTATTTAAATTTGGAATGGAACATTCAAAGGAAATAAATACTCCAATTGCAACAAATTGCAACATAGATAGTGACCCAAATGGAAAACCAATAGACTTAAAATATTATAGGAGTATAATTGGAAGTCTACTATACCTAACTGCAAGTCGACCAGATATATTATTTGCAGTAGGTATATGCGCTAGATATCAAGCAAATGCTAAGGAATCACACTTAACAGCAGTTAAAAGAATACTAAGATACATCAAAGGAACCTTAACTGTAGGAATGTGGTATCCTAGAAACAATAACTTTAATTTATTTGGATATTCAGATTCAGACTATGCCGGTTGTAAACTAGACCGTAAAAGTACAAGCGGTGGATGCCAGTTCTTGGGTCCTTGTCTAGTTAGCTGGTGTAGTAGAAAGCAGCACTGCGTTGCATTATCTACAACTGAAGCTGAATACATTGCTCTAGGTGAATGTGTTGCACAACTACTTTGGATGATGCACACATTAACTGATTTTAACTTAGACTACAAAAATACTAAAGTCCTAATAGACAATGTAAGTACCATCAATCTGACTAAAAACCCAGTACATCACTCACGGACCAAACATATAGAAGTCAAACACCATTTTATACGCGATCATGTCGCTAAAGGGGAAATCGTACTCGACTATGTCGAGTCAAAACTAAACTTAGCCGATATCTTCACAAAACCATTACCTGAGTCTGAATTCAGTACACTTAGAAGAAAACTAGGCTTATGTTTAGTAGAGTAGGGAAAAGAAATTTGTTTTGAAAACACATGTTTTTCAATCTATTATAAGTATACTTTGAAAATGATTTCAAAACTATTGTATTTTCAAATTACTTTTCTTAAAGTTTGATTTCAAAATTAAAGTAAATGGAGATTTTTGCCTTAGACTAGAAAAATCCCCCTAGAAAGCATGATCCTATAGATCTAGGTGGACATCTCACAAAGCACTTAGATACCTTGTTTGTGTTTGCTAAAACATAGAACGGGTGAGATGTATAGGAATCTAGTCTAAGCTAAAAATAGATGCTTTAAATCTGTGCATCAATCTAAAACAGCTTAGACTTTAATTCATATTGATCAAGTTAAGTGTCCCAAATCTAAAAGACAATCTTTGAAATGGGATGATACACTTAAACTTGGCTAACTGGGTCAAGCTCCTACTTTCTAGTAGATGGCTAAAACCTAAGTTGGACACGCGCCCCAAAAAGAAATTTTTTTTGTCTACTTATGTTTATTATTTATTAACTTGGACTCAAACCCATAGAACCTAAAGATTTTTGATTATGTCAAAGGGGGAGAAAATTGAGGTTCAAGTTAATCAAAGTCTTTTTCAAAATAAAATTGAGGTTCAAGTTAATCAAAGTCTTTTCAAAATTCAAAATTGAGGTTCAAAATTTAAGAAAGCATAAGTTACGTGAAAAAGGGGGAGTAAAGAATTCAGGGGGAGCAACACACTTGCATGCACTGCATTTTTACTTTTGCTCATGTGATATCTTGGTAACTCAGTAAATCATATATGTTGAATGTTGGTAACTTTGGTATTTAAGTATTATTAAACTTAACTTGAAACCTTAAGTTGCCATAATCAAAAAGGGGGAGATTGTTAGTGCAGGAAGCACTAGCAGGTCAAACCTGTGTTTTGATTATGGAACTAGGATCAAGTTAAGTATGAAGTTTGACTAACTACGTTGAAATGAGATTGCAGAGAAACAGGTTAAGTCCTAGTAAGTCTAGGCAACAGGTTAAGTCCTAGTAAGTCTAGGCAAGAAGACTTGGCAGAGTCAACGTGCACCAGGCAAGATCCGGACTTGGGTAGTTGCGGATGAAATGGACTTGGGTCAGGAGGACCAAGTTGCAGAGAAGAATGGACTGATCAGGAGGATCAGTTGCGTTCAAAGTCCTGGGGGGCAACGACAGAGCCGAGCAAAAGTCCAACAGGTCAGGAGGACTGAGTTGGCATCAGGTAAATTCTCCCGAGGGGAGTGGGTGAGAACGCGTTCCTACGAGGGACAGTAGGCGCCGGTCTAACCCAGGATCTCACCGGAGATCCGAAGTTAAGACTCGAAATCGGTTCGGTAAGCTGACCGATTTGTTAAATTACTATGTATTTCGAGCTAACTTAATTTGCAGGAAAGAAGAGCTTGAAAAAGTGAAACTCCGGCCGAAAATTCAAGTTTTCGGGTCTGGAGTCGACTCAGATGAGTTCTGGAGTCGACTCCAGCCCAATCAGCACAGAACCGGAAGTCAGCGAGACAAAAGTCGCCGCCAGCGATGCTGGAGTCGACTCAGACGGCGATCTGAGTCGACTCAGGTCAAGGCCTTATCGTCTCCGCCGCCACTGCGACTGGAGTCGACTCAGAACCAGACTGGAGTCGACTCAGGACGGATAAGCAGCGAAGCCGATAAACTTTTATCCGCCACGTCAGCTGGAGTCGACCCAGATGCCTATCTGAGTCGACTCAGGACGCCTATATAAGGCAGACGCGAGCAGCTCTCGAGAATTCACTTCTCTCATCGACCAAACGCCTTCCTTGTGTCCATTTAGCATCCGATCTTCGACGTTGGTGCCGAGACTACATCAAGCTACTTCAACAAGCACCGAGACGCCGAAATCATACTCCGGGAAGCGCAAAAAGTGGTATACAAAGATCATATTGTCATTTTAATTGTTTTATTGTAATCGAGCTTTCTGTAATCGGTTTTTCGACATACTTGCTACCGCAAGGAGCAAGTATACTAGTGGATTGCCCAAAGTAAACGGTCAAAGACCGTGGGCCTTGGAGTAGCAGCGCATCGCTGTGAACCAAGTAAAAAATAACCGAGTCTCTTACTTTCTGCACAATTTCTTAACTTGCAAATCGAATTTTCGCTTACGCTTCCGCACGCAGAATTTTATCGAACTTCGAAAAGCGTTAAAATACGCTATTCACCCCCCCCCCCCCTCTAGCGTATTTCCGATCCTACATTTCATATTTTTCAAAAAGCATGATTTTAAAATATGTGTCGTTTTGTGAGTAGGATGGTACTTGCTAAGCTTTATGATTATAGTTTTCTTTCCTTGTATTGCAGATAAGGGCAAAGGAAAATTCGAGTAGCGGAGGCGGCAGAGATGATGTGAAGTGTGTGATGTGGTGGAACATAGAATAAAGAGCCTTGGGAAGTTACATTATTAAAAATGCTAAAGACTAGTGTTTATGAGTTGTTTATTTTTCGCACTTTCGAATGTTAACAACCATAGTAGTTCTATGCATTATATGATAGTTGGTAAATTACAATAGCATGCTCATTAGTAGTGAAAGGAAAGGTTGGAAGTTACGGAACCATTTTGATGTTAACATGTTATTTAGGATAAATTCAGATGCTAGCATTGTTTAGTTTTAATGCTAAGTTGATATCATGTCTAGATTTCTAAATCCATGTTTAGAAATTGCTAAAGTATGTTTAATTGTCATGCAGATATCTGTCTACTAGTCTAGAATCATTTAATATATGTGGTAGAGCTTAACTATAGGTTTATTGGGGTTTTGGTACGAAATAGAATAGACTTGGTACGTTTCTGAAATCTGAAAATTCAGATTTCTGGAACCCAGTCGATTGAGACAGATTTCTCAGTCGACTGCCTAGTCGACTGGGAGCGAACAGAAGGCTCGAGTGAGGCTTCAGTCGAGTTCCAGTCGACTGGTCAGTCGACTAACTTCGAACAGAAGCTTTTCCAGTCGACTATGCAGTTGACTGGCTATATTTCCAGTCGACTGGGATCAGGGTTTCAGTCGACTGATACTAGTGCAACTAGAATTGCTACTTTCTTCTCCATGCTCTTAGATTGTAATTATGGTTTGGTCATTGTAATTAGGATGGTTAGACTTTATATTACCCATTTGAGAACATGTGTTTACTCAACTATCACCTAGTAAGAAAATTTTAAATTAGTAGTAGATTTTAGCAAGAATAAGTAACGGATCGCCTTATGGTAAGAAGGGTGGTCGTTACAGTAATTATGAATGTATTGAAATTATTTCTAGTCGAGGAATTGATGAGCACGAACGTTATCAATTCTGTTGAAACTAGCACGTTTAGACTCCTTAGTTAGCTAAGCAGCTGATCTTACTGCTGGAGACATTGGATGTTGAGACATGGATGTTGGTTAAAGGTAACCAGTTCATTGAAGTGACCTGCCTTGAGACTTCATATGGTTCGATTCATATGTCATTGAAGATTTCAGTGCAGCTTAAGTGCGAGTTTCCTTTGACTTGCGGTATTCAAGTCACCTTGGTCATGTAGGCTTATACTTTGACATCTTAAGCAATCATCTCTGAGAAGGTGTGGACCCGAGATGATTGGGTATAAATCGAAGTGCTCGAAGGTGTTTGAATAGCCCACAGAGGATTCACCGCTCCTTGAAAAAGGAGACTATACCTTGCGGCCGCTTGTCAGGATTGTTACTAAAAGTCTTTGGCCAAAGCATTACATGTTAAGAGTACGGTACTCTTAGATACGTGTACAAGTAACTTGAATCCGTAGGACAAGAAAGCAGCTTAGGCTAGGTGTGACGTAGTCAGCCTAGTGGGGGCCGACACATAGACCATGTCCTGAACCAAGCGGGTATAAGATGGTGAAAGGAACAAGACACGATTCAATGTAGTTGCTGAAGGGTTTAGAAAATATTCTAGAATCAATCGTTGATTTTTCGATCAATTGGGAATCATGATGTACTACTAGGTGCCACTCATGATCGTTTCGCAATTATTGGTTAATTACGGACGGCCAACATAACCGGGAACCTATTGGGTCACACGCACTACAAGTTCTTCGAAGGACTTAAAACGAGTTTGAGAATTGGATTCTCAGAATGAGAGAAATAAAGTCTGGTTGGATCGAACAAAGGACAATATGATAGAATTTGTCTTACAAAGACAAAATGAACAAAACTAATTTCGTTCAAATTAGAGGTCATTTGGTTAGTGAACCAAATGATTAGGTTTTGAACTGAATTGAACCAACTTGGTTTGGTTCATGATGGATGAGACTTTGGCAAAATGAATCAGATGAGAAGATTCGTCTTGTGAAGACGAATTGAACAAAACTGATTTGGGTCAAATCGGAGGTCGTTTGGTTATTGAATCAAGCGAACCAAGTTTGAATTTGGTTTGCTAAAGTAAACCCTAATTACCCGATTTGGTTCAGCCCGGTTCAGATTTCTCTGGTTCAAGCTCAGTTTTCTAGTTCATTGTAGTTGGTTCACTATAGATGCAACTGTAGCTTCTCGTTAATAAAGGATCACAATTTAGGTTTGAAATATTATTGTTCATCTTCTCCTCACGGGACAAAATAGAGGGTGGCCTCTGTTCTTCCTCCTCGCGAAAATGTCGCCCAAAACCCTAGCGCTCCCCTACTCCGTCGTAGTCTCACCGACTGCGACATCACCGACTGTGCGTCACCGTCTGTGCTGCCGACCTTCTGCCTCCGCGTGATCCCTGTTCATCATCTTCTCCACCATGACGCGCCTTCCCCGCGAGCATGACAACCGACTGCGCGGTTGAGCAAGGAGGAGTTTCTGACGCTCTCCCTCCCATGTGAGCAAGGAGGGGTTCCCGACGCCACTTCTTCTCGGTTTGCGACGACCCCTCTACTCTCCCTCCCGTGCGAGCGTCGCTGCCACAGCGCCGGTTCTCGCGTTGCTCGCAAGCCGCCGGAGAAGCGATCGAAAGAATATCTGACCGTCGCTCCATCGCTGGCCTCCTCACTGTCGCCGGAGAAGCGACGGGAAGAAGGGATTGTGCTCCCCTGTTTTCGCCGCAGTTTGCCCGGACGCGAAGAAGAAGACTTGCTCTTCTTCGTCTAGGAGATGCAACGCCGGAGATGCTCACTGCTGCCGGAGAGGAAGAAGAGGACTTGTTCTTCTTCGTCCGTCCAAGAGGTGAAGGTGGCCAGAGAAACTAGAAATGTTGTTGGTTCCTCTGTTTTTAGTCGCATGGGAAAGGAGATTGGGAGAGGAGATTGTATTTTGTGTTTTTGTCGGCATGGAAGAGAAGTGAGATTGTATTCTCTGTTTGTTGAAAAATTATTTTCAACCATCGGAGAAGTCGTGTGTAAGTTAGCGATCGGAAGTTTATGAAGCTTCCAGATAATGATTCCATCGTTGTCGGAAAGAGATTTTGACTATTTATCCTAAATCAGTGGTCAAAGATTGACCACCGAAAACTACACCGGGAATATGATTTTCGGTGATAGTTAGAAAGCCCTGGAACGATCGCGACAAATATTATTGCGTGGTTTCCGGAATAAGTCTTTTCTTGATTCGATCGTCATCGATCATCGGCTAGTACCGAAGACGATGACACAACTCATGACTTTCGAAGCCGTCCAGACGAGAGCTTAGCGTGGATCACCAGTAGAGGTGGGACTCCGACGAGGACCGCTCGATTGATACCAACACCACTCGACGTCATCCGTAAGGTACGCGTTTAGAATAATTTATTATTCTATAAAAATTTTAATTTCCTGCTATGCCTTATATTTGTTATTTCTTGCTTATGCATGCGTGTGTTATGATAATAATTAACTTAATTATTTATTTATTTCCGCTGCGCACGTTTCTGAAATGTAAGAACATGCGCATTGCACCGGAACGATCCCAACAGGTGCTCCCTCAGCCTCACCACCAAGGTCGTCAGCATGATTATCATGCCCGTCGTCCCACTTTATAGTGTGAAAGCCCTCCCTCATCCCAGCGAGGGAGAAGTTCTATAGCCCAATTCGATCATAACCAGTGAGAGGCTTAATGTTGGTCCTGTCCCTAGTCACATCAATGTCTAAAGATGCAAGTCATGCAGTAATGAGATGAGGGAAAGACATGTGAATCTTTTTCTAGATGGGTTTGGTAAAATGGACAATGCAATGAAACATATTTAGACCAACATCGACATCTAACCTATGACGAAATGCATATAGAAGAAATAGATGACTGAGCCTTATGGAAGCTAGACCACGTGTGACAATAGGAAGTAGACACTTGATAATGACTTTATAAAGAACATTATCGGGAGCCAAGAAACCCTGAGCAGAGAAAATTTCCTTATGCAATGGCTGAACTCGATGGAAAAATACTCAAATATATGATCCACAGTCAAATGAGCAAAAGGCTCCAGAAGAGGCTCGTAAAGAGCCGGATAACAGACAAAGTCGTTGTTAGCCGGATGACAACCCAGAAAGAAACGCCAAATAATGGGAGAGAAATCAAGGTCATGTTTGGCCACATGAGTTCTATACAAGGGAGGGTCATCACTGACACAATAAAGGTTATTATAGAACTCAGCAACCAAATCTAAATGCATGGAAGTGTCACAAAACATGATGGTTTCTAAATGATAGTGGTGATAATGTCTACGACATCAGAACACTACTCACGAAAGAATTTATCATGTAAGTAGCGAGCAGGGATAATTTTTAATGAACTAGGGCATTCACTAGGACCCTTGCCCTTAGAAGAGGTCCTAGAAGGACCTTGACCCGCTTTAACATGCCTAGATTTATATCTATATGAATACATGAATGCATCAATAATAATGGATTAGTGACCAAGGCAACATAGAAATGTAGAAGGAGAGTAAGGTTAGGATTTTACTTAGGCGCCATTTTTCGTTCGTGTATACAAGTTGCTGAAGCAGCTTCACGAGTAGAATAGCAATGATGAATGCAACCTAAAAATGGGAAATGAGGGTTAAACCTAGCACTGGAAGCCCGTTGACCACGAATCAACAAAGGAAGGATAGAGTTTACCGGGATAACAGTGTACTGGATGCCCGAGAGATATCCGGCGAGAAGAAGGCTGGAGGACGAGTCACCAGAAAGGAAATGGGAGAGTTGACACCGTAGTGTGACCAGAAGACCGAGAATGAAAAGGAGAATAGTCAACTCGCAGAGGGGAGAAAGTCATGAGATTAAGGTTTTGGGATGAATCACGATAGCATCGGGCGGTTAAAACACGCGTTGGGTGTTAAATCAATCGACTGATTTATACATTCAGTCGACTGTAATTTTTCTCAGTCAAATTAATTTGTTTATGTACCGAACATTTTAACCAAATAGTCGACTGGAATGGAATTCAATCGAGTCAATTTACCATTATGCCAAACGCTTTAACTAACCAATCGACTGGAATGAATTCTAGTTGAATCAATTTGTCACTGTGCCGAATGGTTTAACCGACCAATCGACTGGAATGAATTTCAGTCGAGTCAATTTGTCACTATGTCGAACGTTTTAACTGACCAGTTGACTAGAATGAAATCCAGTCGAGTCAATTGACTACTGTACCGAAAGTTTTATCAAACCAGTTAACTGGTATTGTGAACCAGTCGACTAGTATGCGTACAATCGACTGATTACTAATATCAATCGATTGAATATATGAAGATTAGTTGTGCTATATAAAATCTAGTATTGTAGGATTTTCATTGTGAATCATAATCAAGATATTAAGTTGATTAATTTATTTTGGAATGTCCAACAATGATCTTTGAACTAAATATATATTAATTTTGTATCGATCTTCCCCATAGTTGGTCAAATGAATGATTCTTTAAAATTTTCATCATTTAGCCCATCATAAGCATTATGAACCAAATAGATGATCCTAGCATCTATTAATTTGTTTCTGTTTATAATTTATATTTATTTTTATTTATAAAAATTTATTTATAATTTCGTCTCAATTCATTTCAAATTCCATCTCAAATTTTTTTTAAAATATTATATTTTATTAAAGTGGAACTGATTAGAAATTTTGTGACAAATACATTATTAATTTATCTAAATCTAAAATAAATTTTAATTCTGTCTCAAAAATCTATTTCTAAAACTCTGTTTTTTATAGTGTTTATGTTATGATTTGATTTTTCATTAATAAAATTTATCATCATAAATAATTTAATATGATAATTTAATATTTAAAATAATTTATTTTGTTAAATATCATTAAAAATTATTTATAATAATAGTGAAATTTATAATGACAGTAAATTATAAATATAGATATATGCTACTTATACCCACAGTAAAAAAAATTTATAATGATAGTAAAATATAAGTGTAGGTATAGATATCCAACAGTCACAGTATTGATATCTATCCCTATAACTTATAATGACGATGTCATATATCTGTGGCTATATGTTACCTTTACTTACAATTTGTATATGCGTAGTTAAAATTTACCGTGGATATGTGGTAATTTTCTTATAGTGATTCCACAAGTTGGCTCCAAATATCCATGACGAATTGGACAACAAAATTACTTCTCATCCTAGGTTGTCCTAGTTTGTTCCTAATGTTGGCCTTAACCTTGTAAAGAATGGGTTTCTTAATTTTTCAGGTTCAAGAAAATTAGTATTTGAAGCTTGTTCTACTGAAACTAGATCTCTGGTAAACTTGCTTTGCCTTTTAAGACAACAAGGGGACTTTAATGTGTCCTTATCTTCATTGAGTTGTCGTCATGCACTTGTCCAACTCGCTCTTCTAATTGATGACTACATCCTTTTTTCAAATATGGTGCTATGATGAATGGGTCTTAGTTATGTATGCAACCAAGAAAATAATCGATTTTTTCTCCACACTTGACAAACTCCTATATAACCCTAAACTCTTATTTTGTAAAAAGACAAACATCTTGCATGTGGCAATTCTAGAGTAATATGATGTACATTTGATGGGAACATAAGAAATTCATTCATGTACCAACGGTTAAGAAATTTTGTCAAAATAGATAAAAATGTTTGTTGTCAATTTTACTTTCTTCGTGTTATTGTACTTTCTCTTCTTAGCATTTTTGTGTTTCTTAATTGTCATGGCACACATGAGCATTCAACTCCTACAAACAAACCCTTAACTTTTGAGTAATCTATCTTAAACACCATGAGTAAGAAGAAAAATAATTAATTTAGTTTAAAAGTTAGTATCACATCCGAAAGACAGCTATCTGAAAAATTTCGATAACAACTCCCTTATTATAATTCAACTTTCCTGAATACAATTTTACATAGAGCATACACGGTCACTCAACAATACAACATATGTATTAAATCCACTAAATTAAATGAATAAAGACCCACACGACCACAAATCTCATATCCAACACATGCATCAAAAATACCAACCACAACAACAACCAATCCACGTACAACAACAAAAATCCTAAAGCACATCAGTAGTGCTTACAACAAAATCAAACGACAAACTCAATAAGTCTGCGATACAGAAATTTCACAGCAGAATTCTAACAAGATCCATATCCACATGAATACAAACATAAGTCCAACCACATATACACACCAGAACTCCACAAACCATGCATCGAAAACAAACCAGAACCACACAATCAGATAAAACCCGAAAACCATATGAAGTCACCCAAACTGATACTGCTCCTGCTGTGAGATAGGAGCAGTCTGACAGATCTTCAAGTTTCAAACAACGTCCTTATCTGCTATCTGAGAAAAAGAAAGAAAAGTCCCAGAATCTGAGTGGTGAGTATACAATACTCAATGGATACTAGAATGGAAGTGCACAACATATATATATATATATATATATATATATATATATATACAAGGAAACTGTGTTGGTGCAATAGTTGCCCCAAGTGCATTGAGTTTCAATGTTTGGCTAAACTATGTTTGAAGTTAGGCAATTCTTGTTGATCTAACATGTGTGATGCAAGTTTGCAGGAAAGTCCAAGCGTAGTCTTGGCAAAGGAAAGTCCAAGCGTAGTCTTGGCAAAGGAAAGTCCAAGGGTGGTCTTGGCAAGGGTGGTCTTGGCAAAGGAAAAGTCCAAGGGTGGTCTTGGCAAAGGAGAAGTCCAAGGGTGGTCTTGGCAAAGGAAAAGTCCAAGGGTGGTCTTGGCAAGGAAAAGTCCAAGGGTGGTCTTGGCAAGGAGAAGTCCAAGGGTGGTCTTGGCAAAGACTTGACATGACAAAGCTGATGGAAGCATCTCAGGCTAGTGCAGGGAGGCATGAGGCTGTGGGAGGTGTTTGAAGGCCGAGGTCTAGGTCAAGAGAAGCTGAAATGGGATTTTTCAGCTTCACCAGTCGACTGGCCCTGCCAGCAGTCGACTGCTCATAAATCAGACGCACACAGAAAGATCAGTCGAGCCAGAGGAAGACAGGAGTCGACTGGTCAGTCGACTGGTGTTATGGTGAGTCGACTGTTTCCAGTCGACTGGTCTTGGACAGTCGACTGCTATTTGAACGTTGCAGAAAATTGACAAGCATTTAATGCGCTTTAATGCGAGATTTTGTTGCCGATTGAAGGCATCAGTCGACTGGCCCTGCCAGCAGTCGACTGATGTTGCAGAGATTATAAAAGAAGCTTGCACGAGAACAACTCAATCTTTTTGCTATTCTTTCATTCTTTGTGCTTCTTCTGCTGCTTTCTTCCTCTCCTCCTAAACAATATTTCATAACATATTTGAGGAGATCTAAAGAGTCAAGAAAAAAATAAAATGAAAAACGTTTAAGACAATTGTTATTAGTCTCGTTGAAGTGTAATTTTCTCGATGTGAAAGAACAAAAACATTTAGATAAATAATTTGGTAATTATATTTGGATGAAAAAAAAACAATCCTCCTATGCTTTGACGTTGTTAATTAATTTTGAAAATCAAATATTTTGATTTATCTCAATCCTCCTATGCTTTGACGTTGTTAATTAATTTTTTTTGACTTTTTATTTAATTTTTTTTATTTATCATCCTCGTATGTCTATACAGCTTTTTAAAAATATTTTCGTCTTTAATTTTAATATTTTTTTTAAGTTATTCTTCGACGTGGCATATTTTAAATCTGAAATTCATAAATAATAATAATAATATTCAACATTTAGGCGTACCAACGCATAGAAAATTATGCAAATCGTTTTAAATTCGACTACCAAACAAACAGCAGGTGGGCAGAGGGCGAAGCTTCCTCATGCCTTTTGATAAATTAAATCCAATTAATTTTAAAAATCATCATCTAATCTTATAAAAATTTTGTATCTATCACTAAAATAAATTGCAAAATACTCATGGCAGTTCATCCTATTAGAGAAAAACAATTTTTACAGTGCACCATAATTAAGATTCGAATCTTAGATGCTTGACTAATCGTTAAAGAATCCGACCGCTACACCGTAATCCCGGGGCTGTTATCGGGCATTGAAGACGATTGATGAGGCAGCTTAATTGCCTAGAAATGGAGAAGGGGACAAGCACGATAGGAGTGGACAAGGGACACATACCGCTAACAATTTTATAGGAAAAGGACTCGATCAAAAGATGCATATGTATCCAAATGGGCTTAAAAGTTCACAGCCCAAAGCCAAGCCCAAGCCCAACTGAGAAAACATTACAGAGTTCAGGGAGGCCCAACCCATATCTCAATTAAGTTTATTATTATTATTATTATTATATTAAAAGTTTTATAAGATTATGATTTTTTATTTTACAAGAAGTCTGATCAATCTCATCTATACCAAACAAAAGTACACATTGTCATATATTTTATCATATCATGATTTCTTCATGACGACTCACCGTCATTGGAATAATGAAATAATTTTAATTCATTTTCCCCAATAGAAAGGTTGTACTTTGTACACAAGAAATAATGTGGTAGGTTAATGGTCTCTTTAGCTTTGTGGGAAAGCAAAATATATATAGTACAAAAGCTTGTAGTCTTTATCTGTCTGATAAATTAAATAACTTTTTTTTCCCCCACGCAACAATGGTTTTTGTTGGAATTTGGAAAAGTTGAAAGACTTGGAGCTCAATGACTCTCAAGTATTTGCACACTATCAACATCTTCTCGTTTAAGCCACAAAATAAAAAGAAGACAGAGAAAGAAACACAGTGACAGTTATCTTTTTGTTTTTGAACAAATAATTATAGGTTTTCAGATAGAATGAACTCATTTTTATCCCATTTTGGCCCCCAATTAACTTATTTTTTAAATTTCCATATAGTCCTTGTAAAATCATGAATTCATAAAAAGTAAAATAAATCTCTAAAGGTTTAAATAAATATTGAATGTTTTTTTAAGATCATATGGAACTTCCTAAAGAAAAAGGCT
This sequence comes from Curcuma longa, assembly GCF_044706935.1. Lineage (NCBI taxonomy): Eukaryota > Viridiplantae > Streptophyta > Magnoliopsida > Zingiberales > Zingiberaceae > Curcuma > Curcuma longa. The sequence goes on along the minus strand of NC_133872.1, from coordinate 4,679,649 downwards.
CTTGTTGGGTCACAGCCCATACATGTACTCTAAGGCCCATAAACATTTATTATTATTATTATTGAGTTTTTTCTTATAAAAATATAAATAATAAAGATATTTAACAGAGTTTTCCCAAGACGGATGGTCGATTTTTATCCTATTTTATTGAAACTTTATTGTCGTAGATTTTGTTCTAAATTGATGTGTTACACAAGGAACTAACATTGTTTCAAGAGATTTAGCAGGACAATTGTGCTTAAAATATTTTTAAAATTTATATTTTAGAAAACATTTTAACATTATTAAAATGCTAAACGGCATTTCAAAAATAAATTTAATATTTAATTTTTTTTAACATCAATGTATAAGTTCCTAATTAATCACTAGAGATTTTTGATGTCAAAGAGAGGTTTATATACATAGTCTTTCCTCCTTGTATAGTTATTATTCTTCCTCTTTTGTCTTCTAATTTATTTTTATGTATCTACTAATTTTTTTGGTTTTTTTTTCTAAAAGTTCATTCTAACATCTCTATAATTTAAGGGGAATGTTAATAAATTAATCTTACAAAATTAATTACTAACTAATTGATTATCACATTATTTTTAGAATAATCATTCCTTATCTCTCTCTTAACCTCGTGCATCTTTTATATTAAGTAGCCTCTTAAAACATGATATAATGGTAAAAAATAAGATATTTTCTCAAACAATTAGAGTTTAAAATTCACACAAGGCATGTATGCAGCATTTGAACAATTAGTGATGTTGGAGTACTACATCAAAGACACCTCACTTCTTGAATTTATTTGATAGATAGAATAAATTTAACCTTCAGAAGGGTTAGATTGGCTATACCGTGTAGAAAAATTATCATATAGAAATAAAATTTTAGGCACACCAAAATCCTTTTTTTTTGAAACATTCAAAATAGATATCCAAAAGTTTTTCTAAACAGATAAAATAAATGGTTTAAAAATTGTAATTGATTTTAAAATATTAAAAGTCACATAAAATCCTGAAAATATCTCAAAGGGAATTTCTAAACCTTTTAAAGTTTTTTTTTCACAGTGAAAAAAATATATATACCAAACCGGTTTATTCTTGAGATATTTACAGAAGGGAGTGGCTGTAGAACATCAAAATCGAGTGAGGGAAATTAATCAATTTCTTATTTTTTTTTCTTTTTGCTTTTTTAAATGTATATTTTATATTTAAATCCACCGGTTTCGGTTCGACTGGAAAACCTTCGGCTCCCCCCTCTGATCTCCCAATGGCGACGGCGAAGTCCCTCCTAGCCAACGGCGACGCCGTGAAGGTTCCGTCTCCTGGCCGCCTCGCCTCCGTCTACAGCGAGGTGCAGACCAGCCGCCTCAATCATTCCCTCCCGCTCCCTTCCATCCTCAAGGCCCCTTTCGAGCTCCTCGACGGCCCTCGTAGCTCCGCCGCCGGAAACCCAGGTCACTCTCTGTAATTCGCCTTATCTCATTGAGGATTGCGTGACACCTTCGTTGATCTGGTAGATAGATGGATGTTCACTTGGAATTTTTTTGTTTTATCAATTGTGTCTTTTTTTTAAAAAAAAACTTATCTCACTCACCCCTGTGACGCTGTCGTTGATGTTGGTGTATGATAGACGAGATCTCGAAGCTATTTCCCAATTTGTTTGGTCAGCCATCGGCAAAACTGGTGCCGGCTGATTCGGGTCGTTCAGATTTGCCCGCAAGCCTGAAGATTGGGGTTGTCTTGTCTGGTGGCCAGGCTCCAGGTGGACACAATGTCATATCTGGGATTTTCGGTGAGACACTATTCCATTGACGTTATTGATCTATAATTCGTTCTTCTGTTTACCGCGCCGTATCCAAGTGATCTGTTACTATCTTTATCCCCCTTCTGTTAGATTACTTACAGGAAAAGGCGAAGGGCAGCATCCTGTATGGATTTAAAGGAGGTCCAGCAGGTATTATGAAGTGCAAGTATGTGGAGCTGACTCATAATTTTGTCTATCCTTACAGAAATCAGGTATTTATTGCTCCATCACTAAGAAAAAATCACTTAGAAGTGATCCTGGATTATTGTCATTATTATACTAGTCTTTCCATGATAAAGGCAGTTAAGAATTGGCGGATTAAGCTCTAAAAATAGTTCCCAAACCAAAACACTTATGATTAGTTTCACAGCAATATCTAACTGATGTGATTTGTGGTATGCTTATTGAAATACTACTGTTGTTGAGTTTGGAATACATGCCTCCTTACCCTTTTGCATATTGAAGATATTGATTGTCCTTTCCTAGTTGGAAAAAATGTGGTTATATCCTATATTTTCTTCTGAATAGGGTGGATTTGACATGATCTGTAGTGGAAGGGATAAAATTGAAACTCCAGAACAGGCATTTATCTCATCCTTTTCTAGCTTGTCAAAAATGAGTGTTTTTTTTTAAACTATATCTACTCACTATAAAAAAGTTCGTGTATTGCCTTTTATTCTGACTTGCATTCATATACTTGGCCATCAGTTTAAGCAAGCTGAAGATACTGTCACAAAGCTTGATTTGGATGGACTTGTTGTTATTGGTGGTGATGACTCCAATACTAATGCATGCCTGCTCGCTGAAAATTTTAGGTTGAACTATGAGATAGAATTCACTAAACCAATATTGCACTCATTTTGATGTTCCTGTTGATGATCACTAACCAAGTATTATTTTTGAACTTCACATTTGATTAGGCAAAAGAAAATGAAAACTCGGGTTATTGGATGCCCCAAAACAATTGACGGAGATCTTAAATGCAAGGAAGTTCCTGCAAGTTTTGGATTTGATACTGCGTGCAAGGTTTCTTCTTCACTACTGAGTTATGCTTGTTTGGTACAGTCTGCATCTAAGGATCATAAAGGCTGAGTGATACAACATGCAAAATTATTTAGAATCTATTGAGTATGCAGCTTTAAATATCTGTGTCATTTAGAATATTTAACATGCACAAAAACCTTATATAGAGACTTTGACAAAATCATGACTTCAATCCTTCATAGTTCATATCATTGCAAGACAATAGGAAATCTTATGTAGTGTTTATGTGTTTCTCAATGTGTCTCCTTTTACAATATTCACTACATGGTTGTGATCACATAACTTGTGCCTTCTTGCAAGTGTATAAGACAATAGGAATTATTTTCACATGAAAATTTTCACCAGTTAATCTCTCTCTCTCTCTCTCTCTCTCTCTAAATGCTAAGTGTCAGATATTGCATGGTTTTCTTGGAACTCTTTCTCTGAGATTATTTCTTGCTTTGCAGATCTACTCTGAAATGATTGGAAACGTAATGATAGATGCACGTTCTACTGGCAAATATTACCATTGTAAGCTCACGAACTGCTACATTCCATAGCTTCCATAGCTTGATCTGAAATAGTTGCTTCAGTATTTGGTCAAAAGCTCTTGGTGGATATCAAAGGAGTTTGCTCAATTTCTTAATTGTAGAATAGATTGGTTAGTTGCTAAAAATAGTTTTGCAAAACAACCTAAACCTACTAAAGAGATGAGGTTAAATTTCCTTCTCGGACAAACTCAGGCCATTCTTGCATCATAAAACTTTTAAAAATTATTACCAAATCTTTTGTTGATGGTATATTTTGTATGTCTTGTCATGTGGAACCATCATTTTATAGTTCTTAAATGTCCATATTTACTTCTTTGGCTATTTTTATCATATGATATTGTTCTAGTCATGTTATATCCCACAATGTCTCTTAATATTATTTACCAAGAATGTATAAATCAATCCTAAATCTCAGCTGATTTAAATAATCATTACAAATAATCTTTTTGTTTATTTATTCATATATATATATATATATATATATTTGCACTTGTAATGACTCCTGCTTTTACAGTTGTGCGGTTGATGGGTCGTGCTGCTTCTCATATAACACTGGAATGTGCGTTGCAAACACATCCTAACATTGCCATCATTGGTGAAGAGGTGATTCTCTTATTTAAGTTTAAATATTTTGTTGAAGTATCTATTTGATAATCCAAAATGTATCTTTTCTGACGTAGTCATTATCTTGCTACAAGCTACCATGTGGTTCATTAACTTGTAAGTTATTTAATGATGTTCCCCATGATCAAAGATGAATAAAGGCTGTTTTGCATTTTTTTTTGGTTGAGGAAAATGATCTCTGTATTGCTTCCTTAGGATTCAAGTTGAAAGTAACCCATAGGGTATTTTTTGTGGGAGTTTTTATTCCGAGGACAATTATTGCTGTTGAATTAAATTAAACTCGCCTAAATCTTTATGTTCCATTGATGAGCCTGGGAATGCATGTCTGTATGGCGACCATTTCTTATTCTTTCACTGAGTATCCATTTAAAATACCCATGGGTTGAGAAACTTGAGCAAAATGTAGGCTTGATTAGCAGAAAAAGGCATACAGTCAGAATAATTACTAACTCAATACTTTTGGTGAACAATGTATTTTTCTTCATCACTGTGTCAATTATTCATTATTCCTCTGGCTTCACAGTCTTTATTTTACAGGTGGCTGCTAAGAAACAAACACTTAAGAATGTTACAGACTACATTACTGATATTATCTGCAAGCGGGCAGAACTTGGCTACAATTATGGCGTCATACTTATTCCTGAAGGATTGATTGATTTTATTCCTGAGGCATGAATTATTCTTTATTTTTCCTCTTTGTGCATGTTTGGTATAAATCAGTAAACAAGGAATGTGTTGGTATTCATTTGTGGTCCAGATATAAACTGTTGTATTGATATTCCTGTTTTCCTTCCAGGTTCAACAACTTATTGCTGAACTAAATGAAATCCTAGCTCATGATGTAGTTGATGCTGAGGGGTTGTGGAAAAATAAACTTCAACAACAATCAAAAGTTCTCTTTGAATTTCTGCCTCAGCAAATCCAAGAGCAACTCTTGTTGGAAAGAGATCCGCATGGAAATGTACAGGTGATGCTAACTATTTAATGATCATGCCATGCAGGTTCCTGTGTTTTTGGTACTTTTGAAATGGCTGGCTAGTCATTTTGTTTATGACTTATTTATGTTCTTGTACAGGTTGCCAAAATTGAAACTGAGAAAATGCTTATCTCCATGGTTGAAACTGAGTTGCAGAAAAGAAAATTGGAGGGTAAATATGCTAGAAATTTTAAAGGACAGTCTCACTTTTTTGGGTAAGAATAGTCATATTACTTCAATTGGTCTGCACTGGCTTTCCATTGTAGGCATCATTGTAGAATCATTGGCGATATTTACATCCAGAAATACATTAGATTCTCTCTAGAGTTTAAGATTTTTTTATTTTGATTTCATTATGGAGTACTCTAGCATAGGCTTCCTTTTGGGTTTTTGACCCCTCATTCACACATTTTAGAGTTCTTAATTTTATTTTGTGCCAACTTTACTAGGGTGTTTTGGTTTTCCTTTATACTCTATTGTTTCAGTTAGGAGTTCTACATTTGCAGATACGAAGGAAGATGTGGCTTGCCGACAAATTTTGATGCCAACTATTGCTATGCATTGGGTTATGCTGCAGGAGCCCTGTTACATTCTGGAAAGACAGGGCTCATTTCCTCAGTTTGTTATCTTAATCACCTACTGTTATTAAGAATTGATATTGTACTGCTAGTAATTGCTACATTTTATGCATCAAATTTGTCTGTATAATTATCAAGAATTTCTGACCACAAAGATTTCAATTTCAAAACTATCTTGCCTAAGGTACATAGAGATTGCAAGAATGTATATTCACTGGTTTTTTATAGCTCAACGATGTGCATCTTCATTTACCTAGATATTGGTGTAAACCAATATAAGAGATATGCAAGTTTAGGCATGATGATAGAATATGATTAGTTTACAAGTTCTCTGTTTTTTGTATTAAATTTGTATTGTCTATATCGAACTTTCTATTGTCTATGTCAAGCAATGTCTTGCTCATATCATTCTTTGGATAGCTCATAGCATGCATTGTGTAGCTCATATCACCTTGTATCAAACAACATTAGAACCATGCTACTCTCATATTAATCTCAATATACTACAAACTTAGTACATTTCGCCCATATCACCTGGTACAATTTGAGATTTAAATATATGCAATCAGCATAACGTGTATATTTCTAATATAAAGATTATTGTGACAAGTTTTGCTCCTCAAAAATTGTTATCCAATCTAATAAAAAGGAAGTAAAAAAAATTAACATATATTCATATTCATAGCTGTGTTTTTTCCATTGTTGTCAAAATCTATATCAGAATAGATTGTCACAAAATGTAAATATCGACCATATCACACTAGCAGGACATGTCAAATTGAAACCATAATGAAAAAAAATTAAAGAAATGAAATAAAAGAAGACAAATGATGTTCAATCATAATAAGGATATATATCATGTCTCATGTAATATCATCACTTATAACAAAATATAAATAATGAACAGTATATAAGTAATTAGATTAGTCATAGTGTCATTATAGGTTAATGATATCAGATTATTATTGTTATTAGTTGATAAAATAATCTTCTAGAAATATTAAACAATATCATATTATTAAGCTAAATGTATATCTTTTAGATTCTTACTAGATAACCAAAAAGTAAATAAATATTGCCACACATTTATTGATAAAGTTATTAAATAATAAAAGATATTAATAAATTATTTACTAAAATATATTATTATCTAATTCAATATTATTGGGTTTAGTTGAAAATGGTTTTGAATTAGTATGGATTGAGAGATGTTTTATTTACACTATTGATCAGTATTGGAGATATTAAATTCTGAATTTTATCTATAATTTTTCACATCTTAAAATTTATTTTTTCTAAATTTTTTGAACCATATAATAAATCGAATCAAACCGTTAAAAATAAAATTTGGATATCAATTTGTAATTGAATTGGGTTTGGATTAAATCCATCGAGTAGACGTGGTGATTAGAGTTATGTGGAACTAGGGTCGATTTAGATTTGTTTTGGCCATCTTATGGTCGAACCAAATTTTAAGTGGGGGAAACCAGTTCAATCAAATTGGAATGAATTAGAGATTTTTGTTGAAGAGTTAGAAATACTTTTCTCTCAACTCTCTTTCTTTCTTGTGATTTTTTTCCCTCCCACACGGCTTTCTCCCTTGCTTCCTCTTCTCCCAGCACCTGGTCCATCCACCTACAGTCGCAATACTTTTCTCTCAACTCTCTTTCTTTCTTGTGATTTTTTCCCTCCCACACGGCTTTCTCCCTTGCTTCCTCTTCTCCCAGCACCAGAGCCATCCACCTACAGTCGCTCCTTCCCTCCCCGTGTCACCGGCAACATCTCTTCCTCTCCTCTCTCTCATTCTTGTCCTCAAGCAATCATGGTTGTCACTGCCGCAACTGCCTTAGTCGCAGCTCAAGAGAGGGGACAATACAGCCTCTCCTCTTAGTTCCTGGACCCACGGTTGGCTACTGTTGAGCCAAGGGAGAGAGCCACCGATCGCTGCTGTTGAATGAGATTTGTGTTCGTACGCTAGCCAATTTAAAGGTAAGACTTGGTAAATAATTGTATATTGATATTGGAAAAATATTTAGTTAATTCAGACTAATTACAATGTATTATTTAGGTTTGATTTGGTCAAGTGTTTCATGCTAGTGAAACACCAAGCGTGTTCCATTGTTCGAAAAAAATTGTAAGGTATACACACACACTTATCTCTTTAGGCTAGCATGTCTAGTTTAGGATGAATAATAAAGTATTGTAATAGGTGTCTTATTTAGAAATTGGGATTATATCAAGGTAACATGATAAAAAAATGATCAATTGACTTCGAGTTTCAGTTAATTTTTATATTATTTTCATTATTAGATATTTATTTTGGGGTTTATAAGTTATTTTCATATTGTATTTATAGATAGAAGTTCAAGTGGAGTAAGTTGATTTGGAAATATTTGAAGTTTTTTATTGTACATAGACATGGGTAAAAAATTATCATTTAACTTGTAGATATTTTCTTGTCCATGAATAAATAGATAAAATGAATTACATACATGTTCTTATAATTGTTTATGAAAAAGGAGATTAAAATAATAATTAAAATAGTGAAATGGATTTTAAATGAAGTAAGCTATTGGGGGTTAAATAATTGATAATTTTTCATGATCAAATGAAAATTTCACATGGGGATTAACATGAAAAAGGGTGTTTTAAAAATTAAAATGGATGCTCTAATTTACTCCTTAATTGATATTGTCATTATATTTGCTTTACCTTTCATTATACTTGTTGATATAGATGTTGATACATATCCCTTTATCTTGCATACCTCATGCCTAGAGATCACATGCTAATATATAATAAAATAGCATAACTTATAGCAAATGGTTGATTTAGGTTAGTTGTTTAGATTATCTAATAAGATGTGAACCCTCAATAGATTTAAAATGAAACAATTATAAATTTAAATGGAGAAAAGAAATACTAAAAAGTGAAAACTTTCCGTCTAGCCTTATACTAGAATACCTACTTACAGAAGGAAGTGGTAGTGACGAGTCACCCATGATTAGTATTTATTTACGCGAGAGCACTACATTGTTATATACCAAGTGAGAACTTCAGCTCATAAATCACATGACATTATTACATTATAAGGATACTAAGTCTAATGGTTCACATTTTTGTCATTTATTAGTATGGTGACTAAATGATGCTAATTAAAGTTATATTACCAGTGAAAAAGGATAATTTAGAGCAATAATAGTGGCTCTAAATGTTGATAAATAATTGAAAGAAAAGAAATAAAATTAGTTAGAATATATATATATATATATATATATATATATATATATATATCAACTAAAGAACTTAAAGGAGAATACAAGATTGTGATATAAAATTGTAACTTGCCTTATCTTCTTGACCTCTTGATTAAGATTAAATCAATACACATCTTCCCCGAGCACCCACTTAGCAAATTTGTACTATGCTTTTTTGACTTCTAGTTTTGTAAGCAAAGGTACCTGATACTCTGTAATAATTTACGATTGTCAAGGAAGGGTTGACTGGATTGGGCCCATAAGGAAAGAGAAGAGTGGGCTCGGTATGTGGGTTTAAGAAGAAGCTAAGCCTAGGAAACTTAACATGATTAGCAGCTGGGTTCAAAATTATTTAGTACTCGAAAATCGAGTTCGGAGTTATTTAATACTCAGGAACCGGGTTCGAAGTTATTTAGTACTCGAGAATCAAGTTCGGAGTTATTTAGTACTTTGGAACCGGGTTCAAAGTTATTTGGTACTCGAGAAGCAGAGTCGGGATCAAAGAGCACTTGAGAACTGGTTTGTATAACGGAAGCAAAGATTTGGTAGAACATTAGACGCAATAATGACAACCCATAATAGCGAAAATTAATTGTTGATAAGGTGTTATCAAGAGGCAGGATCGTAAGGTCGTTGGTGAATGGAAACAGTGCAAATCATAACAAGCAATAAAAGCAGTTGTTGCAATCACATACTTTAATGACATAAAAGTTGTCATTACATAAAAAGCTATGAAAGAATGGTGATAGGGTATGCTCATGCTTATGCTCACTTTTCATACATTTTCTACTTTCTATTTTTTTTCTGCTCCCATCTGACTTAAGCATCGGAGGGCCTTCGTCAGGACTAGACCGATACCCTCTAACTTTGTGTTAACTTTGAGTAGGAATTCTTCTACTCGATACGGAGAAGGCGCGAAATGCTAGGCCATCAACATTCCAGAAGTACTTGGCTGGGAGCGCTTCCAAATTTTGTCGTATCATAATTGACGCTATCTGTGAGAACTAAAGCTAGGACGTTAACGTTGAGATAGAGGGAGAAGGGAGACCTCACACCTCGCCGGATGAATGGGAAAATCGAAGCAGAACGCGATCTCAAAGTCCTGCTTGATGTAACTCCTCTCTTTCTCCACGACTGTAACCAACGCCCTCCATGATTGTTCGGGGGCGGCCGAAACCGCTACCCCTTCCACCTAGTTGATCGAGGATGACTCTCCCTAGTGGCCTCCGCTTGCATCCTCAATGCTAGATGCGACGTTGTACCTCTCCTTCTCTGTGACTGTTCGATGGCAACACGTAACTCTCGCCTCTTTCGCAAAAATATGATACGGTTGGAGAGCACGGGGCTACTGCTACCTCTCCCGTTGCTATTATCATATGATACGAGTGGGAGCTCAACCCATTTTGACCTTCAAATCGAAGAGGACGGTGTAGAGCTCGTGTAGCGAAGGCAACATGATCAAATCCTCCCACCTCAAACCGATCGAGCGACCGACGGCGGATCAAAGAAGGGAGAGGAAATGCCTGACCTCGGCTTCACAATAGATTTCTCTCTTTCTCACATACAACAAGCCTATTATATCATTCATTACAGGTGGGACTCATTCCTTCCACCCACTTCTTTGTACCCCGAGTATCCTTACCAAGGGTGGGACCCACTCCTTCATGAACCATTACTAGTGCAATGATGTTGAGCACCATTTCACTTAGTAGGACCCACTCCCTCATGCAGTAGTACCAAGCACCCACTTCTTGCCAAAAGTGGGACCCACTTAATCCAAAGGAATTGCAACATTGCTGAGCACTCCATGCATTCATCAAAGGTGGGGCTCGCTTAATTCAAAGGAATGCCAACATTGCCGAGCACTTTATACATTCATCAAAGATGGGACCCGCTTAATCCAAAGGAAGGGCAACATTGTCGAGCACTCCATGAATTCCAAAGTGGGACCCCCTTTGAGAGCATCATAGCCCACTTCATGCATTCAACAAGGTGGGACCACGTTGAGAAAACCAGCAACGTTGCTAAGCACCATGGCGTTCACCTAGGTAAGCGAGCATCCGAATGCTCATTACCGGAGTGCTCGACAGCTTGCGTACTCAGGAGCTGAGGGCTTAGGAGCCCGAACTCAAGTACACTCAGGAGTCAAAAGCTTTAAGAGCTCAAACTCGAGTACGACAGTGATAGTTACAAAGGTGGGGGAAGAATGACAATAATACAGATGTGTCCTTTGAGAAAAGGCAAGAGAAGAACACAATGATACAAGTGTGGTGGGATAGTTTTACCACTCTTCTCATAATTGTTAGGTAATAATATCAACATCGAGAGGTATGTTATCATACGTTATTCTATGCAATCTCGCTTATTTGTTATTCTCTCCTCCAAGGTTTGGCTTGAGCATCAGAAGGGTTTTCACGTCAGCCTCAGCCTCCGTCTAACGTTCTTGTGAGCACAAGATATCAACGTCTCAAAAGTCCTCAACTACAAGCATCCGAATTTAGATCAATCTTTAGACACTCGATCTTTAGATCGATGACCAACAAGCGTCTACAAGGGTGGGGCATATCGACCGAGTGGAAAGAGTTGGGTGCAGCCGATTATGATGTCTATGGTGCCAAGGGAAAGATGAGGAGGTATGATATCTATGGTGTTGAGGACAAGATGAGGAGGTATGATATATGTTGAGTCGAGCAGAGGATGTAGAAGTATTCTGTCTATGGTGTCGAGGTGGATGTGGTTGTATGATATCTGTGGTGTTAAGGACAAGATGAGGAGGTATGATATCTGTTAAGTCGAGAGGAGGATGTAGAAGTATTTTGTCTATGATGTCGAGGTGGATGTGGCTATATGATATCTGTGATATCGAGGACAAGATGAGGAGGTATAATATTTGTTGAGTCGAGAGAAGGATCTGGAAGAATTCAAAAGCTTGAACTGCGTAGGCATCCTTCCAAGTCTTTGACTCGGTTGCGCATTTATAAGGTCAAACTAAGTCGGCAGCCTAAGCTCGAACTACGTCGGCAACCTTCCGAGGGGTAACTAAGGATCGATAAATGCATGGCCGTTCGGTTTCTACAGTCAGACTCGATTTACAATGCACCATCTGACTCGTGTGAGGAGTGACTAATGATACTTTGTATCTGCGATTGCTAAGGATGGGTCAGCCGAGTTGGGCCCATAAGGAAAGAGGAGATTGAGCTTGGTATGTGAGTTTAAGAAGAAGCTAAGCCTGTGAAACTTAATATGATTAGCAATCGGGTTCAAAGTTATTTAGACTCAGGTATCGGGTTCGGAGTTATTAAGTACTCAGAAATCAAATTCAGAATTATTTAGTACTTGGGAACCGGAGTCGGGATTAGAGAGCACTCGAGAATCGGTTTGTATAATGGAATTGCAAAGGTTTGGGAGAACATTAGACGCAATAATGGCGGCCCGTAATAACGAAGATTAATTATTGATAAGGCATTATCACAAGACAGGATCGTAAGGTCGTTGGTGAATGGAAACAGAGCAGAATCATAACATGGAATAAAAGCAGTCGTTGCAATCAAACACTTTAATGACATAAAAGTTATCATTACATAAAAAACTATAAAAGAATGGCGATAAGGTATGCTCATGCTTATGCTCACTTTTCATACATTTTCTACTATCTACTTTTTTCAACTCTCATCTGACTTAAGCATCGGAGGGCCCACGCCGGGACTAGACCCGACCACGGTTCAGAACCGATGGTTCGACGATTCGGAACCGCCGGTTTGACGGTTCATGGCAGGTCGACCCTTAACCTTAACCGCCCAAGACGGTTACGGTTCACGGTTCGGAACCGCCGGTTCACGGTTCGGTTCACAGTTCGCGACGGTTTGAGATTATTATATTAAAAAATTTAAAATTTAAAATTTATTAAAAAAAGTGCACTTCGGGGAATTTACCATCCCAGTCGACTGATTTAGTCAAACCAAGAAAACGACTACTGAATTGATGAAATCACACCTGATTTTTGTCAAAATTCAAAATCCAGTCGAATGACTTTTCTCATCAGTCGACTGGAGTTAAATCCAGTCGACTGATGAGTATCCAGTCGACTGGAGTTAAATTTGAACCGGCGGGCCGCCGGTTTCACACCTATTGAACCAGAACCGGCCCGGCATCGCCGGGCCGGTTCCGGTTTGGCTCGGCTAACCGGGTCAACGGGCCACCCGGCCCGTTGACCTGGGCCAGGTCCGGGCTGGACCCGGCCCGTGGTCGGGTCTAGCCGGGACTAGACAGGCACCCTTTGACTTCGTGTTAACTTTGAGCGGGAATTCTTCTACTCGATACGGAGAAAGCGAGAAGCGATGGGCCATCGACGTTTACTTACTATTCAGCTAGGAGCTTCCAAATTTTGTCGTATCAATACCCTTTTTAATCATAATTGATTTCCACTAATAAATAAAGTTGCTCAAAGATCCTGAGCAAAGGTCCACTTGCCAACATCTATTTGACTTTCCACTTACTAAGTGTCCTTAAAAACCTTAACTCACTTTAACTTCATTTAATGGCAACTATCTAGTGACCTACTTGACACACTATTTAGACTTAACACATTGTCCTAACTTAACCACTTGAGTCAAACATACCTTTATACTTTTGACCAAGTGTATAGCTAAAAGTCAAACACCTTTGTTTAATAGGACCAAACTGAAGCACAATTGCACCAACATGGCTATATTATTTAGATGTGTTTGACAAAGGGTTTAACTTAGTTTTGATGGTATGACTTATATGTACATAAAGCTTGCAAGAGCTTAATTGGCTCCATGGCTCAAGGTCTGTTGAAGATCAAAAAGATGGTATGAGACATTCAAGAGACTGTAGGAGGTAGAGGATCGAGGTGGCAGTGATGACGACAATCAGAAGGAGGTGAACTATGTAAAGGAGTGAAGGATGACATGTTACATGAGCCGAGAACTCAGTGCTGCATCAGAGGGACTTAAAACCTAATGGGAGATGACTTAGATGGCAAAGCCAAACTGCTGAGATAATCTCTTAAATGAATTATGAGAGTTGAATGTTTGTACTTTAAGGTTTAAGTAGTGTCTTACTTAGGCAGAAGACTTGATCAAGAAATAGTGTGTTTCAAGGTTGCAGTCGATGCTTCAGTCGATTGGAAATTGACTCCAATCAACTAATGTGCTAAGTCAACAAGGGAGTTAACTAAGACTGAATTAGTTGTGAACAAAATCTAGGCAGTCAACTGATATGGTTTCAGTCAACTAGGCATTTGACTAATTTATTTTTAGAATTAAAAAAAAAAATTGTTTAAAAGAACTTATCCATAGGTGTCGATTGATGGCTTTAAGATATATGGGATGGATTTAAGATAGATAATCAGTCAATTGGAGATAGTGGCTGACAAATTATGGTTTCTGTGATCCACATTTTAATCAACTTAGATTCATTAGAAGAAGTTTATCCAAGCATGAATTGAAGATTATAAATAAAGGTGGAAGGGGAGTTGAAATAAGAAGAAAGGCATGATTCTCAGACCATTCCACAGCTCCACAAAGTATTCTTTTATTTTCTATTGTCTTTTATGCTTAGGACTTACAGCTTGTACCTCAAAATCCTAAATTTGTTTTTATATATTCAGTTGCTTTGTCATTACTTATTTACTTCTTTTGTGAACATCTTGATATGAGATTTCTCCACCTCTGATAAAAAGAAAATATAGTGGTCTTTTTAAGGGGTGATTCATCTTAAGTGTTCATAGGGCATGGAGTAGAAACTAGAGGTTTCGAATCATGTAAATTATTTGTTAGTGCTTGTATTTTTCTCTTGTTGTGTTTATCTTATTTATATCCGCTATATTTATCATTGTATTTGGCTTTGCATGAGAAAGGATTTCTTTGTTATGACTAGTCATGAAACCTATAGAGCGAATGAGTGTTACTGAAATGAACAAGTTTCTCAATTGCAAACTAGGAGACCAGGCTTGAAGCACAAATTATTCAGTTATATAGTCAAGAATAACACTAAGAAAACCAAACTTCCCTGACAATATATTAGCTGGAGCCTAACGTACAACGATCATTCATCTTGTAGCACAAAAAGGAAATTTGCATATAAGATGCTGTGGATTTTACCTGGAACAAAACAATTTCAATTTGAAAGGAAATTTTCGTGGACAAAACTCCTGAAATATTCTTTCTGAAGGGGTTCCAGACAATAACAACAACAAGCCACGAGTCCCAACAATCTCAGATCAGCTATATGGAACTTATTCTTAACTTGGATTAATGTAGATTATATTGCTAGTTTTTCATCGCATCTGGGTCATTTGAACACTGCCAACTTCTCCTACATTCTACAGCGCATGATAAACAACTCGCTAAAAACCTTGCTGGGCAAGATCACTACTCAAATTCCACAAATAAGACCAGACATCTCACGAGAAAGTACGCAAACGTTCAAGCAACGCATAATAACCAATTCCTAAAATAATCCAAATATACAGTATACAGAAGCAAGATAACCCGGGAAAGGAGGTACCTTCAGGAACGAATCGGAATGCGTCTCCGACGCCGACAACGACCTCCGAGGCGAAGGACCATGAGATGCTTCTTCTTCTATACTACCAGGCGAGGAGACGGACTCGAATGAGCCTCCGTACTTTCTTCTCACCTTCCCGCCCACGCATAGCGTTGCATCTCGCCCGATTTGGTTCCCCTCGATCCCCCCGCCAGCACGAACCATCAATTTCCAATCACTTCCAAATTCCGAATGAACGAGAAGCGCTACGGGCGGAATCGGCGGTGACCCCTAGCTACGGCAACCGCGGCTCCGGTGGACGATGGCAAGGCGAGCGAGCGAGCGAGGGATTGGTCGGAAAGAGGAGGAATGGTAAGTGGACCGAGGGAGGGATTTGGGCTGGTTTGTTATCCTTCTTCGCTGCTCTTCGGCGAACGGAAGGAGATGGTGGGGTACAGTTCAACAGTAAGGGACGCGTGGGCATGGGCTGGATATCAGTTAATTTGATCCATGTTCGATGTATTAATTTTTTTTATAATTCAATTATTCAATTTCAATTCCCTGGTATAAAAGATAAAATCGATCCATGACAAAGTCATTACCTCAACGATCTCACAAAGTAATCGATTTCATATAAAAAATAAATTAAAAAATTATAATTAACTACTATCGGTCTCACGATCATCTATGATATTGAGAAACTATAATTAACCACGACGGAGAAAATTCAATTTTTATCCACTTCAATAAATTTATTCTATAATAATCAATCCAATAATGCTTCAATCATATCCCGAATCCAATTTCAACTTTAATTATTAGGAAAATATCCTACAATCTATTCAATAGCAATTGATTGATATATAAAGATCAATTAATTTAATAATTGATTGAATTAATTAATTTTTTATCGATTTATTTGTTTGATTTTTTTGGTGAAAATTGTTCAGTTTTTTTTTAAAAAAAAATTGATGATTTCAATTTAATGATTTAATTGGTTCAGTTATTAACCGCTCACTCCTCCTAATCACGTCGATATCAGTTATTACTTTTGTCACCATTTAAAATATAAGATATTAAAAATTATCTATATTAAAACAGTATGTTGTTTTTATTTTTTATTTTTATTTTTATTAAAAAATATTTTTATTTTAATACTTTTTGGCAGCTTTGACTGTCCTACAAAAATAAATTCAAATATACCTTATCATTAAAAATTCTAATAAAAATAAAATAAATAAATTTTAAAATACAAAAAATAGAAAATTTAGTCTTAAAATTTGGATTACACGAAGGTGTTGGATTGGGCTTAG
Source organism: Curcuma longa (assembly GCF_044706935.1). NCBI lineage: Eukaryota > Viridiplantae > Streptophyta > Magnoliopsida > Zingiberales > Zingiberaceae > Curcuma > Curcuma longa. Next base: position 4,663,026 of record NC_133872.1, on the reverse strand, counting down.
CTATAATGGGTAGGCTTGGCCCATTAAATCTTAACAGAGGCCCCTTCTCCTAACCTTAAATATTGTTGTCGCCCCATTGAGACTACGATGCAAAATTTGATTGAGGTCATAGGAGAAGTTCTCTCTGCGATTTTCTCTGTCTTTTGGTTTTCTTACAGGAAGTAAAAATGAATTCCTCGACATCTTCCACTCCAGGTATTTCTAACATCTAATCTTCTTTATAGTAATTTTTTGTATCATGAATTAGATGTTGGAGATTTTTCATCAAATATGAATTAGATGTTGGAGATTTTTTCATCAAATGGTATCAGAGCCAGGTTTATCTTGATTCTTGGCCGAATACTCCTGTTAGCATTTTTTTTTCCTTCTTACAAATTATGTTTGAAGAAGGAAAAATGATAAATCCTTGTTTATCAAACGAAGATAACATAGTTCTGTTGACGCTCCTAAAATCCCTAAAAATCCCGATCAAGTTCTCCTAAAATCCCTAAATTTCTGTAAGTTCTGTTGAAGCCGCTGAACATCGCTTCCGATCCAGACACTGTTGAAGTCTGTTGCCGCCGGTGACGGATCTGGCGTCGGCTGGCGAAGCCGTGGCAGGTATTTGCAGCCGCGACGCAGCCGCGCAGCCGAAGAGGCAGTAGGCGTCGGCGTCGCTGTGAAGAGGCGACGGTGGTTCAGGTCTGCTGGTGAGCGACTAGCGTCGGCGACGGCGCTGGACGGACTGCAGAAGGTCGGCGAGCGGTGTCGGCGTCGTGGGTGGCGTCGGCGTCGTGGACGGATTGAAGAAAATGTGGCGTCGTGGGTTGAGGAGACGTGCGTGAGAGAGAAATGGCAGAAAACAAAGGATTGTGCGTGTAAAACACGTGCATTTTTTTTAAAAAATAATTTCACTTTATTAATTTACAAGAAAACGTGGCAGTTTTTTTTATTTAAATTTATTAATAATTTCCTTTAAATCTGATAATTTAAATCTAATAATTTAAAACGTGAATTGGGTGCGATGATTTAAGAAAAATAAAATAAAAACAGTGCATGTTTTTATTTTATTAATGTCATTAAAATATATATATATATATATATATATATATATATATTAATCCAATTTATTATAAATTTGGATAAAATGTTTTTTTTTAATGACATTTTAAATTATTTGGTTAAATGTGACCAAAATGATCTCTATAATTTCATATTGCTGTTGATATTTTTTCATAGTTGTGAGCTCGCCTTCGCGAGACGGATTATGATAAAATATACTATTATTGGAAAATTATTATTAATGTGGCATTAAGAATTATTTTAATAATGCACTTACCCTATCGGTTTGTCTTTATTAATATAGTTCCTAATGATTGGTAATTATATTTTAAAGTTTTCAATATCCTTTCGATATTAGCTTTAAGAATATAATTATTTTATGTGTTGTGGGAGTTATTTCATGCATTGTAATTCGGGACCCTTAGGCGGGATTGCATTTATATGAGATAACTTATTGTGTTCATAAGCTCTATTACTTTTGTTGGATATGCTCGACAATAATCTCCTATTAATGTATATATTCCAGCTTTGCCTATGAGTATGAACTCTTTACCAAAGCTGAATGGCACCAATTATGAGGACTGGGCTGACTCTATTAAGTTGTTCCTTGCCATTTCTAATGTTGATGCTGCCCTTACTGAGAATGAGCCTGAAATTCCCACACCTGAATCTTCCGCTGCTGTTACAACAAAACATGAAAAGTGGGTTCATTCTAATAAAGTATGTCTGATGACTATGAAGTTCACTATGGATAAGACCATCAAAGATAATGTTCCTGAGACGAATAGTGCTAAGGAGTTTCTTGAGTCTGTAGGCAAGAAATTCAAAAAATTTGATAAGACAGAAAAGGCTTCATATCTTTCATTATTGACAAAGACAAGATATGATGGTGTGTCGGGTGTTCGTGAGCATGCTATGAAGCTCACCAATTGGTACAACAAGATAAAATCAATAAAAGTAGAATTGGGTAGTGATTTTTTAGTATGGACTATTGATGAGCTTGTAGCCATTCTTAATCAAGAGGATCAAAATATGAGGAAGGGTAAGACTCAAGTTATTCAGTTGGTTTCCCATAAGAGTAATGAGAAAAAGAAAACATATTTTAAGGGAAAAAGTAACAGACCTCAATTCAAATAAAGTTATCATATATTTTGAATCTGTTATTGTTGGTTATGGCATCAAGTTGAATGACATGTATATGTTAACTCTTGATCCTCTTTCAATTGAACAACGATATTCTAATATTAATAATGTTGTTGGACTAAACAAATGCTTACAACTCATTTTGATATGAAAGACCTTGATAATGCATCTTTTGTTTTGGACATTGAGATTTATCGTGATAGATCTCGTGGCATCCTTGGTTTGTCTCAACAAGGATATATTAATAGAATTCTGAACCGGTTCAATATGCAATTTTGTAAGCATTGATTTGGACCTATTCAAAAGGGTGAGAAGTTATCTAATGCCCAGTGTCCTCAAACTGAAAGTGAAATGGAAAATATGAAGAAAATTCCATATTCTTCTGTTGTTGGCAGCCTTATGTATGCTCAAGTTTGTACACGTCCTGATATTATTTTTTGTTGTGGGTGTACTTGGGAGATATTTAAGTAAACCTGGTATGGCACATTGGTAGGCTGTCAAACATGTTTTGAGGTATTTGAAAGGTACCAAACACTATATGATCACATATAAGAGATCAAATCATCTTGAGGTAACAGGTTATTCTGATTCTGATTATGGTGGTTGCCCAGATGATCATAAGTCCACATCAGGATATATATTTATGTTAGCTGAAGGAGCTATCTTTTGGAAGAGTGTCAAACAGACTCTTACAGCTACATCAACCATGGAAGCAGAGTATATAGCTTGTTATGAGGCCACATGTCAAACGATATGGTTGAAAAACTTTATTGCTGAATTTGATTTTGTGGAGAGTATCTCTAGGCCTCTCACTATATATTGTGATAACTCTGCCGTGGTGAGTTTTTTCCTCAAAAAAAAAAAAAAAAGCTCAAAGCGGACTAAACACTTTGACACAAAGTTTATGTTTGTGAGAGAGACGGTTCAAGAGTTTAAAACTCGTGTCGAGCATATCCCTACAGAGCTTAATATTGATGATCCCCTAACCAAATGCATAACTGTTAAAGCTTTTGTTGACCATGTAACCCCTATGGGTGTAGTAAGGTCTTTTGATATTTTGGGTTAGTGGGAGTTTATGCTTATGTTTTGTTATGACCTCATATTTATAATACTTATTGCTACCATATGTTTTATTGAGAAGTTCAATTGTTAATAACTATTGTTGTATACATGTGGAGACATTTTGGACCCAGTCTCAATTTTGTTGTTATTATGTGTCATCTTGGGCAGATGCACACTTTGTATGTGGAGACATTTTGGACCCAGTCTCAATTTTATTGTTATTATGTGACATCTTGGGCAGATGCACACTTTGTATGTGGAGACATTTTGGACCCAGTCTCAATTTTATTGTTATTATGTGTCATCTTGGGCAGATGCACACTTTGTATGTGGAGACATTTTGGACCCAGTCTCAATTTTATTGTTATTATGTGGCATATTGGGCAGATGCACACTTTGTATGTGGAGACATTTTGGACCCAGTCTCAATTTTATTGTTATTATGTGGCATATTGAGCAGATGCACACTTTGTATGTGGAGACATTTTGGACTCAGTCTCAATTTGTTGTTATTATGTGGCATCTTGGGCAGATGCACACTTTGTTCAAATTTTGACATATCATTTTGTTGAACTTTCTCATTTATCCATATTCCATTTTGTTGTTGGGTCACAGGATATAAGTATCTTACAATGCATGATATCATTATTCCTTCGAATGTGATTTTCTGTATTATTAAGATGCTTATAATTCCATTTTGGACCTTTTCGTGTTATGTGTTGACTTATTTTGGCATCTTATCATAGTCACATATTGTTGATTAATTTGATGTATTATGTTGTCCAAGTGGGAGAATGTTGGATATTTTATGTGGACAAGCATAATTAACATGTTGTTATTGGGCTTAGCTATAATGGGTAGGCTTGGCCCATTAAATCTTAACAGAGGCCCCTTCTCCTAACCTTAAATATTGTTGTCGCCCCATTGAGACTACGATGCAAAATTTGATTGAGGTCATAGGAGAAGTTCTCTCTGCGATTTTCTCTGTCTTTTGGTTTTCTTACAGGAAGTAAAAATGAATTCCTCGACATCTTCCACTCCAGGTATTTCTAACATCTAATCTTCTTTATAGTAATTTTTTGTATCATGAATTAGATGTTGGAGATTTTTCATCAAATATGAATTAGATGTTGGAGATTTTTTCATCATTATTTAATACCCTCCCACAAACTCCAAAAGTCCAAAAATATTATTCAGACTTTGACAACATAAAACTCAATAGGTTTTATCACGTCCTATATTTATCTCTAGAAAACTCATGAAATTATCTAATAAGATTCCTCGGTCTCGAATAAATAATCTTCTAAATCATGATGATGATCTAGGTTAACCTCGTTTGTTCATTCTTCCATATCATTAGCCATGAATTCTTCTCCATGAATATGACCTTCAAGTTCCTATACAACTATATCCTTATTGATTTCCTATTGTGTCTAAGTGTTCTCAAATGATCAAGGTCAAATTTCATCATGCAGGGCTTGTCACCCTACCTATTTCTTTCTTTATTTAAATCAAATTACTGGTATAATTGGCTTTTAAGATTTTGATATTTATTTGATAATATATTTAATAGAGTTTGATCAAGATTGACTTTGTCAAATAAGAAGTATAGTCAAGTTAAGATTAACCAAATGACTAACAAAAAAAAAAGTCTAGTCAGGTTAAGATTGACGGAATGACTAGCAAAGGTAAAGTCCAGTCAATCAAGGTTGATTGGATGATCGACAAAAGAAAAAATCCAAATAGGTTAAGATTGACCATATTCTTAGTAAGGGAAAAATCCAAACAAATCAAGATTGACTAGATGTCTGAAAAAGAAAAGTTCAAGCATCGAATGTGACAAGGAAAAAATCCAAACATATCAAAGGTGATTGAATGCTTGACAAAGGAAAAACTCTAGAGGAGTAAACACTAGATAGTGAAAAGTCTTAAAGAAGTGAACTACAAGTAAATATGACCAATAGGTACAAGGTCGACTAGACCGATATATTTTGGTTGACCGAATTACAACATTACTAACACTGTTTTGTATTACTACTTGTATCTATTGTGCTAACTTTATTTTGTAAAAAATAAAATTTTCAATCGATCGATCGGTTCAATCGACAGAACAAGGAGAATCAGTCAACCAATTATTGTAGATAAGGTCGAGCAAGATCAGATTCGGCTCTGGAAGGAAATATCACGATCAGTTGACCTATAAAGGATTAGTCAACTAAATCTAAAAGGAAACTAAAGATCGGATGCGTTGAGATCTGGACAGTATAAGAAACATGAAGGATTAGTCAACTGATAAGGGCATCAAGCGACTGATAAAGTGGATTTTGCGAGGTTAGATCTGATGACAAGGAAAGATTGAATTTAGTCAATCAATTTGGAAGATCAGTCAACCGGAAAATCCAAAAATCAAGCGCTAACTTGATGAGATCAAATTTAAGATCAGTCGACCAACCATGGTTCAGTCGATCGATAATCCTGTAAAAAGAAGACTTGATGGTAGAGACTCATAACTTAATTCTTATTTAATCCTCCTGCTCTATGCTTGGAAAAAGTCTACGACATTTTGTGTGTGCGACCAGGAAAGCGTCAGGAAAAGTATTGCAACACTTAGGACTTTCAAACCGCAGCCTTATCGACCAACATTATTTGCATTATTTATGCATATAGGTTTTTCTACTTGTGATTGTATCTCTAACTGGTTTCTCTAGACTTCAGGAAAGAAATAAAAGATAGTAGACTCATGCCAAATACATAGATAGACATTGGAGTAGTACCTTAGAGGGTGTGAATCAAATAAATACCTTTGTGTCATTTATTCATTACTATTAGTTTTTCTTTATATTATGTTGTGCATACTAACTCTGATAAAAAAGAAAAGAACGAAGAAAGAATGCATGATATTCATCCATCTCTATCACACCTTCCAATCCTACACAAACTTGACAACTAGTTGTGTTCAATACAATACTAATCTAGTTCTAGACGACACCTAGTTGATTTAAGAATTCAATGCCAAAATACCTTGATGAACTAAAAGACCTTAGAACACTATTAGAAGACTAACAAGCATGCAACGCGAGATATATGGAATGATCGATTTTAAGCCCTTTGAGCCATCGAAATGTTGTGCTATTAAGGTGTTTTGTACAAAACACCTTTTTCACAACATATATCACTCTCACACTCCATCAACCATCTATAAAACTTTGTCGACTAGCTGTGTGCTCCATTAATTACATAAGGTACATGAATGTCATGTTGCCATTTTCTAGTTCATATAACAAGTTGAACATAAAAAATTTCAATCCTCAATCTTGTGAATGAATATTCAAGGTATTCAAAGTTCTAGCTATGATCATGAAATGATTATCCTATTGACACAATCAATGTATTTATCATATTTGAATATTGAACTTATTTAAAATCAATCTCTCAGTAGATTGATCTTCCGCCTGAACATATTACATGTAATGACCAGAATTGAATGAGCATCACAATCATGAAAATCCAATGACATCTGAAGAAGGGGGCAACTCTTTGCACATCAAGTGTTTGCGTCTTTGGAGTGTGAACCAAGTTAGAAAGCTATCGGTTTTGATGACATTATACCCGGCTTTTTGGTACATTTGAAAAGGGATTTTATCGATCATTCTGCAATGAAGGTATACTCTTCTTTGAGCCTTCATTTGAGTTATAAGCTCTTCACATGCCTTCAGAAGATACCATCCGATTCTTCTCCTAAAAAATTGAAAGCATAGATACAACATTAGTTTTTCGCACATTAGTCACATTCTGTGATGAATGTTAGATGGTTAATTAAGAATAACCTGAACCAAAATTAAGGGTAAATGTAAATGTAGATGCAATGGAAAATAATTCTCGACAAGCTGAGGTCGGACAATTTTACCAACGATGAATGCCAAATCTTTGATTTGCGGAAACCTAATGTATAACAAGCAGAGAATGAACAAGAGAAAAGAATATTAAACTTGAAGATTGTGTAAAGATGCTCAAGGGGGTTGCCTTATTGGGTTAGTCATTAACTAACTCTGCAAACAGCAGTACAAACTTATATTGCATGGTGTTTTCTTCACACATTAAAATTTCATCTTATCTGAAATGAGAACTTGTCACAACAAATGCTAGTTCAGCAAGATTCTATTTGGTCCTTAAATCACTGAAAAGATTTTTTTTGTCAACTGCTAATTCAGCAAGATGCTATTTGGTTTTGAAATCACTCTTAAAAGAATGTTTGTGTGTGTGTGCGCACACGCGCGTGTGACTCTTGTGATCCGTGGTGTTTTAATAAGAATTTGGCAATTTATCCACAAACAAATGCTAATTCAGCAAGATGCTATTTGGTCTTGAAATCACCGTTAAAAGAATTTTGTGTGTATGTGTTTGGCAATCTATCACAAAAAAATGCTAATTCAGCAAAATGCCATTTGGTCTTTGAAATCAGCTTTAAGAGAATGCATTTTTTGTGCGTGCGCCCATGATTTTGCCACTGATATGATACTCAATACTCAATATGATATTCATAGGTCGTTATACTCAAGGTAAGTGCTTGCTCCTTTAATTTGTTAACTCATCAACTAAGTATTTTCCCCAGTTACATGGTGACTAACTAAATCTATCTGGATGGTCTCACAACACGAGTATCACAACTCATCACTGATACTCTCTAGTAGCAAGACATTAGAACAAGTATTCCTTCTAGATTTCTAGCTTTTGGAAACCTCTAAAATTCAAACTAACTTGAACTTGGAGCATGATGTAGGGTCATATTCATATAACTTATCGGCATTTATTTTGCCTTACCCATCTAATACATGGCACCTCGTTAAGACCATCATCTAGGAAATGATAGAAAAAGAAGGAAGAGGCTCTTATGCTCTGTTACCCTGAAGGATGGATTGGGAGAAGAATGAATCATATGAGAGTCGAAACACTTTCCTTCGTATACTTAAAAAAAGATGAGGAAAAATACAGATTTACCTTCCTTCTGATTTCTGTCCACCCGAAATTAGGCAGAACTTTGGCACTAAGAAAAAAATCTCCGGTCGTCTCAAAGTCTCAGCAAGCTCCGCGGCCACAACTCACGACCACAGTCTAACCACAACTCATGGCTGCAGTACGGCCATGAGTTGCAGTTGCAACCTGTCAACTAGTTGTGACCTCATATGGCCATGGCCTAGCCACAAGTGGCAGTCGCAGCCAACTCGCACCTCTTCCCTTCCTCCTCCTTGTTTCATATTCTTCCTCACTATTCTCTCTTTTTCTTTCCTTTTCATTCTCACGGTCATTTCGGGGTAAACAGACGATTAGTATGCTATATCATCTGGATTATCTGGTTCTCATAGTAACATTGCTCAATCAATCCGAGGACAGGGAGCACACGTTTAGCATCACAAGGCTAAATAGACAATTGCAATTTATAGCATAAAATTGTGTCCTAAGCAACATTCTTGAGCAAAATTAGCTGGAGGAAGCAAACTAACAGAGAAAGAAAAGAAAGAACAAGTTTTGTACCTTCTAAGCGTGTTTTTGACAGCCATGTTGCAGATGTAAGGGCATTCACTTGGGGGCACCGGCGTCGGTGGGGCGGCATTGGCTCCGCGGGCATCGAACGAGATTTCCGCGGTGGCCGCCAGCTGCGGCGCGCCCTCGTCCCCCGCCTCCCTGTAAAACCCGAGGAGCACTGCCACGTGCGGCTCCAGGGCCACCCGCTCCTTGATATACTGCTTCACGAGGAAGGCGAGCACGTAAACGTATCGGAGGGGAACGAACATGGCCTCGGCGAAGGACTCGGCTAGCAGCTGCGCCGTGGCATCGAGGTCGCCGTCCTCCATCGGCCGGATCTCGAGGAATCCGCCGCGGCCGTCGCCAGTGAGGTCGAGGTCGATGCCACGGCGAAAATGGCGAAGGGCGTCGAGAGCCTCGGGGTCGAGGAAGGTACCGGGGGCGCGGGCGGGGCCCTGCGAGAGGAGGGCCGAGGTAGGGGAGGCGCGGCGGACGAGCTTGAGGAAGCGCGAAGCGTGGGACTCGTGAGGGGATCGAACAACGGGAGAAGGAGAGTGGGATGCAAGGAAAGGTCGCAGGGCGGAGTCGAGAGAGAGGGAGAGAGGAGTTGGGTTACAACCCATCAATTCCTTCTTCTTGCTCTACTCCTGCACCTCCTCCCCTGCCGCCGCAACCGCCGCCGCCGCCGCCGCCGTTAGTTGCTGAGATGAGAGATGGGAGAAGAGAAAGAGGAGAGCTGCAGGAGCTCCATGGATTGGATGGAGAAGGAAGTGACGAAGATAAAAATGAGATTTTTATTATTATTATTATTATTATTATTATTATTATTATTTATTATTGAGAGGAATGCGGGTGGAAGGTAGGTAGGTGCCTTGAGGCTTAGTGATTGGATATATTCTGACTTGCATGGTTTTGATTCCAAGTAAACATGATAAAGAAAAGGGATTCGAGAATCCGATGTAGAAGATAATTTACAAATCAATTTGTACAAATAAATCAAAAAGTTTATGCAATATTGACTAGTGAGACATTCTCAATAAAGCGCATAATAATGAAATTGACTGCCCGGTCGAGCCGGAGTCGGACACTAAATAAGGATCAAATTCTGATGAAATTATGTGTATGGAGTCTATTTTGATTTTTTAATTTACTTTTCTATGACTGTGACGCCAGTTATGTAAGCTGTCCAAAGTCAACTCATAACCTTTTTACCGCAATAATAATGAAATTGATAGTCCCTTACTCCCTTTCTTAAAAAATGAAATTCATCATTCTAACCATCTCACATAATCGATCTCATAATCATCTATGAAAAGATAAATCAAAATGCTACAGTTAACCACTATGGAGGAAGGTATTGTCGCGGTTTCGCCAAAATTCGATCCTTGTCCACTTCAACAAATCTGTCCCATAATAACCAACTCAATCATGTTCCAAGGGTGAAATTGACCACCCTTAGAAAATGATGTGGTGGTAAGAGATTTTCTTAAATAATGGTTCAAAACTCAGTACATACATGCAATATTCAGATAATTTATGTTGTTAGGGAATCATGTCAGGAGTATAGTCGTCAATTTGGGTTAAGCTCGCTAAGGTGATCCGCCCCGCCAAGTAATTTAAGCGGGTTGGATTAAAATTTTATCAACTCATTTTAAGATGAGTTCAGATGGGTTGGCCCGCCTAGGGCCGCGACCCGATGGATTGGCCCACGGGTTGAGAAAATTTATTTATTTATTTTAAATTTTAAAATTAAAATAGAAAATTCAATGAATTAGTGGGTTTAATCCATTTAAATTACAATAAACTTAAAAATTATAATTCAAACTTAAAAATTTCAACCTAATCAATTTAAATTATAATTCAAACTTAAAATTTTAAATATTTTAAATATTTTTTTATTTTTTAACAGACTCATAGGTTGACCCACCTAACCTGCGGGCCGTCTTGAGTTGGATTGGGTTGGAGATTTTCTAACCCGTCAAGTTGGTGGGTTGGTCCGCCCTGCCCCCGCCATATGATGGGTCCGTCATGGGTTGACCCGTTTGACAGCTCTAGTCAGGAGTCACATTGCTTCTTGAATTTATTTGGTAGCCAAAATGTAAGATCGATCGTCCATCTCAAAATTAATCAGTATAAGTTAGATAACTAATATAAAAAACTTTCATGAAATCAAACTATCACCTCTAAGATTAATTGGTTGGATGTATATTATTTAACGTAAAACCGTCAATTTGGGTTGAATCAGTCAAGTTGGTCTACTCTATCAAACAATTTAAGCGGATTCGATTAAAATTTTATCAACCTATTTTAAGATGAGTTCAAGTGAGACGACTTGCCTAGGCCTGTGACTTGCTCAAGTTGGCTTGTGATAGGCTTGGGTTGATTGATTCGTGAATTGAGAAAACTAATTTTTTTCTTCAAAATTTAAAATTAAAATAGAAAACTTAATGGACCAGTAGACTTGATCCGTCTAAACTACAATTCAAACTTAAAAATTTCAACTTGACCCATTTAAACTGTAATCCAAATTTAAAATTTTAATATTTTCTATGTTTTTTTATTTTTTGATAGCCGTGAATTGGTCCGCTTAACCGCAATCTGTCTTGAATTGGATTGAAAATTTTTCAACTCGTCAAATTGATAAACCAACCCGCTCCTACCCTGTCATATGACAAATTTCTAACCGATTGATCCGTTCCGTCCTAAATTGACCTGTTTTTATAATCTAAAGCTTATGTGGATCTCATGTAAACTAGTACAGCTAGTCTTTAAACTTGAAGTTACTTATTTGGTCTTTAAACTTTAAGCTTAATGACTCACCCCAGCGACTGACACGTGGCTGGACAAACCCACACATCTCGTTCTAGCTAGGCCTAACATCCCAGCCGCGAACTTAGTTTAAACCTTTGTACGAAGAGCATTGGCAGAAATTAGAATTACGGCTACAAGTTTGCACTAACACACTTTATCAGCCATAAAGTCAGTGGAGTCCAAACTCTAACTCTTGGGGAACACATTTATACCAGCTAATGGACTTTATTAGATCTTACTTGTTGGAGAAAGCAGTAAAAGATCAAGGTTGACAAAGATTCGATAACTGATATAATCGAGCCAAATTTACAGAACCATATTGGTTAAGCACTTAGATTTCCCTTACAAGCAGAACATAATGCAAATATTTGCCAAGTTTCTAGATTTCCTGGTGCTTCTTCCCTCATTCTATGGACATGTAAGACAGGGAAGAGACCTCATATAAGCTGCCTGAATCTTGTTCGACGAGATGAAGGTGGAAATTTAGTGACTATCAATAGTTGCCATACCCCATGTAATAACCATTTCGGTATCGCATACCGTATTGCTCATAGATTGGATCCCCATAATTCACAGCCTTGATCTCCACCGACCGGCATTTGCTATCCAATTCTTGAACTGCTCCGAAAACAATCTCATTAGTTGTTTCACAACTCTGCTCATAGTAAGTCTGAGGACTGGATGAGTACTGCCGGTGCTGCTGAAGTTGTTGCTGCTTATGCACTTGCTGTACCTGCTTCTGTGGCTCTGCGTTCCACCCGTTAGTTCGAGTTCGCGGGTGCCCGATGTGGTGGATCTTTTCTGGTTCTTTCGACATGAATGCATATGTCTTTCGTGGAGTGGGAGCTCTCGCCTCCACCGGCGGCGGTATCTCATCATCTGGAATGACAAAACTCTCAGGCATTGACCAAGTGTTTACCCTCTGTTGCTGCTGCTGATACTGTGTGGGTTTGGGTTTCTTTCGGAAGATTGGGAACATTGAACCTAAGATTTCAACCGAGGACGACCATGTTCGAAATATTAACTTCCGCGAGGAGGTGAAGAGGCCTTCCTCATCCGCATTTTCCACATCTTCTCCAGTGGGTATGAGTGGTGGTCTTACAGATGCCATTTGTCTCTGGTAAGGAGGTACGCTTGTCTTGATGGGTGTTTGGTGTTCCTGTATAAAATTTGTTCGATGTTCCTGTACAAGATCCTATTTACATTCAGCATAGTTAATCATATTAAGCTATGATGCAAATGCGTACTAGATCTATATAACGATCGCTAAATTCTAAGTTCCTATCATTTACTGAAAGAATAAATCAGCTGAAAGGATCGTAAAACCCATTTCAGGGAGGGTGGTTCGGCGAAGAAATCTGTCAATCCATGATCAGTCATCTAAATGTGTTTTGGAATGCCAAGGCTGTAGGTATCATAGTGTCGAAAATCACCAAAGGAGACTACTCGAATGGCTGAGAAGTTATGGCCACTCAAGAATAATACAACCATGACAGAAGGAAAACTATGTGGAGAATATTTGCACAAATGCAGTAGAGGTAAATGGATTGTTGAAGTATCAAGTATGAATTACTCACCTCTTTTGATGAGATCATCAGTCCCACACGTCGTTGAAGTAATGCTAGCATGTAGCCAAAGAAACCGGCAGCAAGCAGCACCGCGATACCTATATAATTGCAGTAAAAACGATGAGCTTACACAAGTTATCAGAAAGTAACTGTTTGTTCATGTAGTTTCTTTAAGCTTTATAATGTTCTGTATAACAGAAACTATAAGAACATCCACCGAATTCTAGCTAGTAAGTCGTCACAAAGTACCAAGAGGAAACCCAGTTTCATATTGGTATGCACAGTCATCGACGTTAAGCTGGATTTCCCTGATTGCTTGGTGTCCCCTGTCTACCACCAGAAGCGAGCAACTACTTGCAAGGAAAACTACTTCAAAATCAGTAGAAAACTTTGCATCTTCACTTGCCCCGTCTGAATGTGTTCCTCTACTCCACTTTCCTCCAGCAATTGTCGTAACCCCTGTAGAAGTTCAAAAATTCATCATAGTCATGGAAACTCCACGAAACAAACCGCCAACAAGAATCCAAAATTGCAGTTGTTTTCTATGCATAGATCAAGGTGAAATATCACTCCTCTTCTAAATCATGGTTAGCCAGCAATCCATCGCTTTTAATCAAGCACACGTATAACCTAGAACTTACATGTATCAGAGATGAACTCTACGGCTCTCCCTCAACGAGGAAGTTATTTTCTCATCAAAAGAAATTTTCTATTTAGGTTTTCATTCTTTTCCTTGGTTCATATTAAGTAGAACTTACATGTACCAAAGCTGTTCCATATTTGTTTGTCTTTTCACTTACCAGTGTCACTAATTTTCCTTATTGCCATGTTCATCGTATCTGCAACGTATATATTTCCTCTTTCATCAACCGTAAAGCCCTTTGGATGGTTCAGCCTTGCTTCCCGTGGCCTTCCATCAACGTGACCAACATACCCTTCTGGAGAACCAGCGACAAGCTTAGGTCTGCTATCTGCATTTGAAAACAATGTTTGAATAATCTCAACATAGAAATTGTGTAAATATATCATGTAAGAGCGACAATCGATAGATGAAATTGAATTTTTTCCCCTTTTTTTGGAAAATTAATAGATGAGATTGATAAAGATAATCTTCATATACACAAGCAAACCAAATCAACATGAGGATATTTTGCTTTTACACAAATAGAACAATATCCCAAGAGTTAACTACTATCATCTGTGTATCGAGAACATCAAATGGCAATGACATGCAAACGGTTAAAGTATTGCAAAAAACCAGCTTATTCTATGCAAAACTACTAAGATAAACACAAAGTTAGAAGGCTAAAATTCAATTCATTTACCAATATAGATTAAGAAGTAAAGTGAACTTCTATCATTATCAAACTCTGTTTGTCCCACCTATTTAAGATCGCCACATGAATCTTATCCCTTCATTGCACTCAATGAAAATTACATTAGTAGTAATATTAATCTCTATAGAAGTCATTAGTCGCCTTTCAACGTGTACTTACCATCCAACTTATTTTCTCTAATTTTATTATCTATTAGAGCTACACCTAATTGCTTTTGGATATTAGTATTTTTTTAGTAAATCCATATATCCAACTTATAATTTTCATCAATGGTACTTACATATATATTTCTTCGTACTAGCCCAATCTGATCTATATAGACATGTCAAATAATTTTACAAATTTTTCCTCTAGATCAAACACAACTCTAGAAGTTCCTCTCCATTTCGACCATGCATTCTTTAGTCTATTAACAATATCTCCATTAATATCAATATCGCCTTGTTTAATAAAAGGTCCAAATTATCTAAAATTCATGGTTATAACAATTTCATGTCAATCCATCTTAACTATTTTGTAGTTGCACTAAAATTCAATAGGTATAAATTTATTAGTGGAGAGTGTAAAAGTTAGAGTGAGAATACTAGATAATGGAGGTACAAAATCGATGTAATCGACCCTAATAATGAAGCATTAAGATAGTAGAAAAGCATAAACTTGATCTTTAGGCAATTCTTGGTTACCGAATAGAGAAGGAAAAGAACACATTCACCAAATCTATTACTAAAATGAAAACTGTGGCCTCTATAAATGAGGTATGTCTGCTTTGTTCAATCAACATCTCAAGATATATGCATGAAAATGATGGAGTATAGTTTCAAAAAGCCTATTTCGATTATCGGCACATAACATTGTGAAGATTAAGGAAGCAGAGACAAAATGCTCACATCTAGACAATGGCAGAGAGATCCGATATACATTGCTGTTGACGGAATCAAGAAGCAGCAACTCTCCACTCTGGGTCACCTCTACTGAGTACGGTTCAATCCCCAGCTTACTTCCGTCGAACACTGTCTCCACGGTGTAGCCGCTCTCGAACTTCATCGAAGGCCGGTGGCTAGGGATTGCTGCAATCAGGTACACAAATCAAGTTATAAATGTACAAAAGGAAGCAAAAAATCAGCGATCTTGAACATATTGCACCTGTTCTTGTGGTAGATTTCAGTGACAATAACCTCTTCAAGATAGAAGAGGCCGCATTGGACACAGCTGCAGTGACCATTTCTAACGAAACAACCAGAATTTAGCCGCATTATAGAAGATAACTAAAATAAAGAACAAGTAAAGGAGAAGAGAACTCACTTGAAGGTGTAGCAGCTGAAACAGAGCTGCTACCGCTTAGTAATGCCATTAGGAGCGTGAGCACTGCTAAAGCTCTCATCTTGCTCCACAGGAAGCCACAGATTCTCAAAGAAGTAATGATCCAGAGGAGGAGAAACCAGAAAGTTAGAACCCTAAAGGGGGGAACCCATGCGAAGGCAGTTCTTGATTGGCACCCCTCACGAGCTGAGGAGAAGCAAGGAGGAGCACATCAACGCCTTCACCCTTTTGCTTCCTTTTCTTTACTGTAGTGTCTTCTCCTCCCCTCTTGTGAGGCAAAAAAGCAAAGAGCAGAGAAGAAAGAGACAAGTGAGGAGTGAGGCCTGAGTGAGTGAAGAAAATGGTGCATGAAAAGAGTGATAAGCACAACCAAAATAAAATAAAATAAAACAAAACAAGGCTGTCACTTGCCTCAGCAGCTGTCCAGCATGTAGGAAAGCCTTCAAGCCACAACCAAATTGCCAAGCTCAGAACCTTTGATCGCCATTGTCAGCAGCAAGAAACAAATTGTCTGTGTTTACTCCACTAAACAACTGGTCTAAAAGATCAACACTACCAATTCCCCTTAAAAACCAAGAAAAGAACATGCTTTTGCAGAAAAAAATTGACTTTTTTTTCTTAGATTGACTGAAAAAACTTGTATCAATGGCTCACCAAATAGTTTACGAGTTTCAAGGTGGTGGTGTGCGATGGCGTGGGGCTCACTTTTTGCTTTCTTTTTCCATGGCCTCTGCTGCGGATATATTCCTTCCTCCACCTTCCTTTGCCGCTTTATCACCTTTCTATAATTGCATGTGATTCCTCCTGTTCTTACGAGGGCAGTGCTTAAGGAGAGGATCTATCATCTCCATTCTCCCTACCACTTGGTGCATGAACTTACTGTTCACTGTCAACTTTGCATTTGCCAAATGCCCTAAGCTTTTTTTTTTTTTACCTCTTTATGCCGCAAGCTATGCACTGTACAGTGTCTTGTCCTTGGTGGTGGTGTGGATAGACATTGCCTTGATGATGAGGAGATGATGGAAGAATTTTTTTTTTTAAATGTATATTCTGAGGAGGAAGGCCAAGAACAGTGCAGAGGGCAGGTTTCTCGTGAATGCCACTGCGGAGTGGAGTTATTGCATGACTGCCTGAAGAAGTTACTGCGTTTGGCACTGTGCATGGGGATTCAGACACTTTGTGTTCGCGAGCAGGAATTTTGTTTGGAACAATGTAGGATGATGGTCCAACTTCTTGTTGGAGTCACGAGGAATTTTCTGAAAGGAGATAAATCACGAAAATTTCGTCTGGTAACAAAAAAGATAACTCGATAATGATGCTTATCATGATGAGGAGGAAAATGGTTACAAAACCTGGGAAGCAACCTGCAATGAGTGTTTGCTAAAAGCAATGCATCTATTCATACATATGCTCGTCGTGATTGAATTGAGGGTCCAAGAGACTGAGAGGAGCAGTTTTGGGTTTGTTTAGTACCTTCTGAGTTACTGATTGTTAGGTGAAAAGAGATGCTTTGACCAACAGACAGCAATGTCGCAATGATCAAATTATGGAGGACTCCATGAAGGCATTGATGATGGAACTTTTATTGACTAAAAATTTAGCAAGAATTAGAAGGCTTGAATCATCATTGGAACGATCACACACTTCAGAGTTCAACTTGTGTAAGGCTATGCACATGAAAATACCAAGACCATATTAAGATTCTAATGAGCCCACTTCTATCGTGTTGCTCATATAACAATTAGTTGTAGACAACACGAGATGCCAACAAGAACATTTGCTTGCACTTACATTTAGCAAGATGATAGGAAAGGTTTAAGCAAGATGTGTTAGCATCTCTTCGAGCACCAAAGTTTCTATACAAAATTATGTTTGATATACAGTGTTACAAGGCAAAACCAACTAACGTGGGCACCTAATCGTTCCATCCTTACAAAATCTACTTTAGCTTTTCATGATCTTTGGCTATTGAGATTAGAAGATGAAGCTGATCATTGCAAATATGTACAAGTGGAGTGGGAATTCAGACATTATAAACCATCCCAACCACCAGAGTTGAAGCATGAGGAATGCTGATGGCATACATCGGCCCCCTGCAGTTCCTCCTCAAGAATTCATATCCGAAGTTGATTGATAGACGCTTTATTAAACTGGATCCGCTCTTTGCCCTCATGTATGAATGTCCAAGTATGAAGGCCATTCCTGCTTCTCTTGCTTTCATCAGCTCTTGCAGCTCTTCTTCCGCTCCCTTCTCAATCTTTGGACTCTTTGGCAACACGAACCGTACTCGTTTCTTCTGCGGAGTAGCTGAAGAATGCATCTCCCTGGATCTGGAAATGCCCGGTGCTTCCTCGGATTCTATTTTCTCCACGTTGAACCTGAAACCTGCACTTATGACTGTCATTTTTTCATCACCATCCTCAGTTCCCTCTGCAAGACCATCATGCTTATTCCCTGCAGATCGAATGAACTCCGCGATGCTGGATACTAGGTCCTTCTCAAACTCCATGTCATCTTTGGGTATGTCGTGGTACCCATACCTGACTATGACTCTATAACTTCTGAATTCCTTAGGACCAACTCGACCGACAAGGAATCTTTCCTCTGGATGGATGTGCGGGATTGGAATGGACTTGATACAAAGGAAGACAAGAACCTGGGCCAATGGATTTCAAATTCATTTTCCTACCAGAGTTCAGTGCATTGAAAAAACTAAGGTGTACCTGGTGAAATGCAGGCAAGTTGGTGACGAAGTGTGTGAAGATGGCAGGAATTCCCGATACAAGTTCAGTATGAATCAAGCCGATGCCTCGCACACGTACAAAGCCAAGCGAGGGGCCAAGGGTATGAAGCCAGTTGATGGTAACCTTGTTCTGGATGTCGAACTCGTACTTTTTGAGGGTACCATAATGCCATATGCACATAACAATCATGAGAATGAAGGCAAGGGCAATAGGAACCCATGCTCCCTCAAGAAACTTGATTAGGGAGGCCGATAGGAATATCACTTCTATTGTTCCGAAGAAAATGAGAAAGCATACTGCAAAGAAAATGTTCTTATGCCAGCATACCACAATTACTATTGACATGAGGCAGGTAGTGACCAGCATAACGATGATGACCGCTAAACCTGTTGCAATGCAATGGTTAAAGATAGAGCATTAGAAAACTGTATATGATGTCAGACAAGTTAATAGTGGTGACAGGTCCTCATTCCAAGTGTATGGAATTGCCGCTTCACCGACAAAGGGTTAACCAAGTAAGAAACAGAAATCACTATTATTACCAAGCTATGGGCATCAGATGCTGTACTTAATTGTAACCTTTAGTACAATGAATTACCGTTAGCTGTTCACTTGCATTCAGAACTTTCTATTGCAATCATAGGAAACCACTTAAGTCAGAGCAAAGAACAATCAATAACTGCTATCACATGGAGGAATACAACCAACAAACTAGACTAATAAATAAAAAAAATTCACAGAAGACAGATCTTTTTTCTATTATGCCAACATCAGGTATTCGCTGAATTTTATAACAACAAACAACTCCATCTGCAGCAACTCATAATATTTTTGTACCTGAATCTGAGGATCTTCAGCTTGGATGCACTATGCATGTTTCATAGTTCTAATTTTCATTCAAGTTCCCCATAAAGTCAAAAGGAATATCACTTAGAGAGAGTATAGGAAAAAAATACAATCAACCAAGATTTAGTTGCTTCGTGACTTATAGCAAGATTGCCAATCTTAGTTAAGATTCCAATTTGATTCAATAAAGATATCTTAAAGTATTTTATTCGTTCATGAATGGACTTTTATGAAGAGTATGATAAAATGGAATTCATTTCTATTCTTTTGGCATCAATTACATCTATATTACTACTATCTATACAAAAATATTAACCCAGAGTTGATGTTTATTTGATGCACTTAAGATTTTCTAGATGTCTTTTAAGGTTTCTAGAGAACCTTTTAAGATTTCCAAGATATGTATCTTGATTTAGAAAGCATTGAAGTTTTCATCTTGGCCTTTATGATTCAAGTCGCTAGTCTTAGTCATAGCTCACCATCAAGTATCATGGTGTAAAGTTCCATTAGGTAGACTAGATGACTCTTGCACTAAAAGTGAGTTTTAGCATCTTTCACGACTAGCTCTAAAACAACCGTGATTGGAGGAACGACTTATTTTCACTGCAGAGTATTGCTCTATCTGTTTTTGGGAACCATTGTTTGTTTTATCGTCTTCCACGTATTTTATCACCGTGATAAATTTTAGGGTTATATATCTTGATCATATATCTTCCATATAAAGTTTAGAGTTTCCATTCTTTGTATATATTTCACAAGAATCTCTTTAACAATCTCTTCTCCAATCAATATAAGGATCTATAGGTAGAGATTAAGTCCTTGTCCTCGATTATGTGGGCCCGACATAGCTCAAAATAAGTCATGCCAAGCATTGCTCGAGATGGCCGAAACTCAAGCCCAACATGTTCCTGAGAATGTCGAGCCATTGGGCTGAAAGTTTAATAATTATCATATATACAAATTTAATCATAATCATTTTTGCTAAACTACTTAAAGATTGGGTCTTGATATTTATTTTTGGTTGTGAACTTACCATTGCAGAGTCGAACAGTTAAACCCTTTGTTACCAAAATGTCTCTTTTAGCTTGGTTTTGCTTGAGGCCTGCCATTGTCTTTTCTTATTTTTGTGAAATTCCAATTCTACTTTTTTGCTATCATTCACGCCTATGCCAACTCATGGATCATGCTTGGCCTGAGCTTGGCCAAGCTAGGTGGTGGGAAGCCTGACCCAATTGGCGGCATGATGCCAATAGTAGAAATGGTACAGAGTTGATCAGGAACAGGGGAAACCATGAGGTATAAGTAAAGACAAATTGAACATAAAGGACACAGTAGAAATAGGAAAGAACACAAAAAAGAGAGGTCATATTTTTAAAGCACCATACCTTGTGCATTTCCCAAATGCTTGGTATTTCTGAAACCGATAGTCACAGCCAAGCACAATATCATCAAAATCCAATTGATCTCAGGAATGTATATTTGTCCATCAATTTTGGATGATGTATGAACTATCTTCACCCTTGGAAAACAACCTAAGGCAGAGGACTGCTTGATAATTGAGAAAGTACCCGTGATGACAGACTGGCTTCCCACAACGGCAGCAAGTATTGCAATAGCTAGAACAGGCCACCTCAGTCTCTCTAACAAGAGAAATTTCTATATGTAAATATTTTTGAAATCAACATGGTTATGATTATCTCCCCTCAAAAAACAGGGTTAATAAAAGAATGATTAAAGATTAAGAATTATTGTAGTAAAATACGATACACGAAATATCAGCACCTGGTACAGACACATAGAATCCAATCCGATAGTGATTTTCAATAACATGATGCTGAGATAAATAAGCAGCTTGTCCCATATATGCCAGGAGCAAGGATGGATACACCACAAATGCAAAAGCAATCTGTAGATAGATTCAGTTCACTGTGAAGCAGTTAGTTCTCTAGAGATTCAACTGCAAGCCAACTAAGAAGCCTATTAAATTGATAAAAGCAAAGACCATTTGTAAACTAAAAGTAGATTTGTTTACTAAAGCTCTCACATTCTAAGAGTAGAGTTTCTAGAGTCATGAGACCAAGTCCCCATGATCGTCTTAGAGATACTCACGAACGGCTTAATGGAATCAGAATGACAGGATAGCTGCTTGTTTTGCAAAGAAATTTCAGAGACCTTAGTTTCTGATAGAAATTGGTCTACAAAGCACTGCATCAGGGTCTATGCCACTTATGACTTGACTAAGTACAAGTACGAGTATTCAACATCAATGTGGATTTAAGTGTTGGCACAGTTGTTTCTAGAAAATTTTACATGTGATAAATATGGGTTTCATATTTCAACTCAAGTGTTAGGCTCCAACAAAAGTACAAGGGGCTGAGAGGGTTAAATAGTGCCCAAGTATGTGAGAAAGTTGTCCAAGTCACAAATGACCCAGTGAATGTTCATTAAATATGGATTGTTATTATATGTTCCCTTAAATATTCTTTGTTCTCTTTAGAAAATTTCATATCGACTAAATTGCTTGCTTGAAGAACAAAACTAACAGGATTTAAAAATTCTGTTTGATAGAGCAAATCTTCAAGGTATTTGAAAATATAATGTCTGATTGGACAAAATACACACTATACGTAGTGTTATAACCCTAAAATCTAAATAAGGGAAATTTTTTAGAATTAATAGTAATTATGGGTAATTGCGGTTTTAGGGTGATTTTGAGGCTATATTTGATTTATTTGGAGGGGGTAGATTAACTGTCATTATATGTTGAGTCTGAGCTGGATTCAAGTTCGAGTCAGTCTATTTACAGTTAGAATGCTACAAATGAGCAATGAGAAAATGAAATCATCCTTAGTCCTCTAGTAATTACTAGAAATCAGTCTTGATTTATGGCTGAAAATCAACCCTGTAAATCTTTAACATGTTCTATATAATGAGAACTCTCATTGTGACGATATTCAATCCAATTGACAATTCACACTTAGAAATGGCAAAAGTGGTTAGTACATTTTTGCTGCCATAGGACAGTATGGCCAACAGTGTAGAGGTCCTATGAATGCAATTTTGTGTCGGATACACAAACAAAAGAATGGAATAAATTTCCCCTACTACCTCTTGCTAGATATGCCCTAGCAACTCAACTTTGGAGAGGCAGATTGCATGTCTATTGTAACTTTTGATCCATGACCTTTTTATCTAGACGAATGATTGAGGTTATAGTAAGAGTGGTATTTGTTTCATATATCGTAGGTTGAGTTATAAAGTTGCTGTTGTAGACCTGGAAGTCATGGGTTCGAGTTTTAGAAATAGCCTCTTGCAAAGCACGATAAGGCTGTGTATAATAAACTTTCTCCGGGACCCCGCATTGGTAGGAGCTTCGTGCACTGGACTACCCTTTATATCGTAGGTTGAGTTATGGTTAGGCTTAAAAGTGCATTGCGGGATCAAATAAGTATTCATTTAGAAGTCCTTATCAAGGTGGGTTTATTCTTACCTTGTTTCCTTACTCCGATATAGAGGAAGGCACTTAAAGCCAACGCGCAAGTTTGAATGCATCACTTACAAACCAGTAATAGAGACCATGAGATTTATTTAAATAATCCCTCTCCCACTTAGTTATTTGATATGAGGAATTTTAAACATGCATTAATAGCATATAATAGCATATCAAAACAGCAGGCAATAAATATGAAAAAATAAATTTTCAACTATTATGACCTCTTCAATTATCCGCTGTTCTTCAATATGCCGCCATGGAACATGTAGAATTTGTTTGGAAATAGAATTATTTATGATCACATCTCTACTTTTATTGCTTGACAGTTTTCTCCCACATTGTTTCTCCTTTATATTCCCTTTTGAGAATTTGACGAATTAAATTTCATAATTAATTTTGCTAATTAATAAAAAAATAAAGAAATTATATCATAGAGGTTCAGCTCCATCTTTTAAAAGAGTTGCATAATTATTAAAATTAAATTAACAAGATAATGATTACAACACTTTGCGTTATTACTGATATTAAATTGACAAAATAATAAATGCAACACTTATACTATAAAGCTTCAGCTCCACCCTCTAAAAAAGTTGCTTAACCACGTATATTAAATTAAGAAAATAAATGAATTACTTACATTATAGAGCATGAGCTCCACGCTCAAAAAAGGCCCTTGAGTTTTTTCATACGTTTGTCGACGTTGGCCATTTTACATGAAATAATTCTTCTCATTGGGTGAATTACAAGTAATTTACTCTTTCTTCTATGAGGTTGACGCAGTGGATAACGATCAATTCTGTTGATTCACATGAGTACCGGAAGCAATCTTCTAAACTCTGTTGATTCAGCAGAACACCAGGAGATAGACAACAAAACTCGATGTTTGGGAAGAGATGGCGCAGCTGCAAATTCTTATTGATCAAAAACTCCCCCAAAAATAATTAAACAAGTGTTTAAATAGACTCAAACTCTAACCCCTATAAAAGACAAAAATACCCCTAAACTCTAACTCGACAAAATTAATAAAAAAGACTAAACTTGATCCGTATTATTTTCCCCAAGGTGGAAAAAATTCCCCCTCGAATCACTGACCATATCATCATCAATAGATGATCAAATGCTTCACATTAAAAATATCAATCGTACAAATATGACTAGATAGCCTTCACTTTTGCAGTTATCTTGTTTGTCAAATTAATCAGAGAATGAAGAAGTTGGGATGCATTATCAGGCACCCTAACTCCATCAACCATCCATGAAGGCCCACCAGACATATTTCCATTTAATGTTTTTTCTTCTGAAGTAATAATTTCATGTAATTTTACCTTAGCTTCTTCCATCTCGCTGGCATCTTGTAGTCCATCCAACATTAAAGAGTCTTTACTAACAAGTAAAACCAGAATTGGTGTTAACTGTCTCTCTATATCAAGAAGGTCATTTGCAAATGTTGCTGCTAACATCTTAACATGACCCTCATCTCGATACATATTGTTCCAAAAGAACCTTCCCATCTCTTCTACTTGTTTTCTTCCAACAAAAGGAAGAACACTAGCATATTTCAGAACCATGAGAGCTTCACTAGGACACTCATCTTCACAATCAGCATTGGGTTTTGGTAGTTTGACCCAAAGTTTAAAAGCGTAGTCAACGCGTTGTTGTCTTCTTGGAGGCATGATTCCACAAGATCAGCTTGGCTCTGATACCAACTGATGTAGCGGATAACTATCAGTTCCATTGTTTCGCGCAATATCGGAAGCGATCTTCTAAACCCTGTTTATTCCATAGAATGCCAGGAGATACGCAACCAAACTCGACGTTTGGGAAGAGACAGCGCGGCCGTAAATTCTTATTGATCAAAAACTCCCTCAAAAATAATTAAACAAGTGTTTAAATAGATTCAAACTCTAACCCCTGTAAAAGACAAAAATACTCCTAAACCCTAACTTAGCAAAATTAATAAAAAAGAGTAAACTTGATCCGCATCAGAGGTGCATCTCTGGGTGTGTGCGTGTGCATGTGCGTGCGTGTGTGTGTGTGTATTATATGATGTATTTTGTATTGAGTGGATTGCAGATAGTTCACCCCATATATAATACATCTTTATCAAGTAAATTATAGGTCGTTCATCTTATATATATTTATAATGCACTTCGTTTTGAATGGATT
This sequence comes from Curcuma longa, assembly GCF_044706935.1. Classification (NCBI taxonomy): domain Eukaryota; kingdom Viridiplantae; phylum Streptophyta; class Magnoliopsida; order Zingiberales; family Zingiberaceae; genus Curcuma; species Curcuma longa. Next base: position 4,637,972 of record NC_133872.1, on the reverse strand, counting down.
GCAAGTCATTCATCTTATACAATGCATCTTTTACTAGGCATATTATGGGTCGTCAACCCCTATATAATATGTATATATATGTTAATTTCTTGATAAAAGTAACTCAAGACTTCTTATAAAAGTATAAAATAGAAAACACAAGAAATGTTAAAATTGTCTAAGAGAAAATTTAAGAGAAATTGGTGGTAAAAGATTAATGTTGCTAAGTTGGCAAAAATGATGGTAGCTCTTTGGATTCTTTTATGAGATATACTACTTTACATCATACACTTTCCTCTTATACCCACTTTGCATTCTATACTCACGTTCTATTTTGACCTACAGGTTATTATTCGAGATTTGTACATATAGTTAGTTTAGTTAACACTTGTCTATATTTATTCTCTGACATTATTGTAGCTCACGCTCGCGAGCAAATCTAGCTTCATAGTAAGCCTAGCTCATGCGGACTGCCACAGGAACAATGGCAGAAGCATAGGTAAGCTATTCTCCTTCTAATTGGTGCTAACTAGCACCAATGCTAACATCACTCGCAGGTGTTAGCATTGAAACCCTTGCTGTTATAGACAGTTCACCAATACCCAACATTGGAACGATATTCTAAACCTTGATCCAAATAATGAATACTTGCAAATGTGAGAATAACTAATATCAACATTGTTTGAGAAAGAACTTATTCCAAGTAAAAGCATAAAGACGAAAGATACTACCGAAAAATAGAGACATATACCATCAAAAAATAATTAAACACATTCATATTAAATAGCATTAGGTGCCTGTACCTTTACTGATGACTGTGAAAAATGCCCCAAATCTGCATACATTGCTTCAGAACCTATAAAAGAAATTTCTTAAACAAAGGCAGTTCATGGCAAAGAAATCTATATGCTGATTATAGATACCTTCTACAAACCTGTTATGCATAAGAGAACGCCACCTAATGACATCCAGCCGCCTCTTCTAGTCTTCTTCAAGAACTTGAACACATAGTATGGGGAAAGGGCTCGGTATACATGAGGATTCCAATGAACAATATTATAAGCACCAATGACACTGATGCATAAAAGCCAAGTCATGATGATTGGTGCAAACAGAAAACCTAGTCGGTGAGTGCCAAAATGTTGCAGCGCAAACAAGCAGAGCAGTATGAAACATGCAACAGGAAGCTCAACATCTGTAACAAAGAATCACGAGAAAAAGCAATATTCATATAAAAGCCACCAGACCAACAATCAATGTAACAAATAAATTAACAGAGAATCATATAAGACAAAAAGAAAGCCCATTCTATCAAACTTGGCTAACAGAAAATAAAACATCGTGCTCAGACATGACAAGAAAGAATACTAAAATATGACGCATTTTTGTGAAGAAATCTCCAATTAAATCAGATCCTAGCAATTGTATGTGGTAGGGGAGGTCAGCAAGATCCTCACTGTGATGGGAGAGGGGGATGCTTTGAGACAATTGGACGATAGGGTAAGGGAAGGAAGAGTAGGTTTTGGTTCTAAATTGATAGTCTAAATTTTGGAATAAAAACTGGATGGCTGAGGTGACTAAGTTTTATTAAGAGTGAGACATTGTTATAAAAAAAACATGGCGGTTGATGTAGACATGGTAAATGAGTTGGCGTGATGATCATCATTAACTTAACAACTGGATGGAAAGAAACTAATGATACATTTGTTACTATTATCAAGAGTACATGATAGTTTTGATAAAAACATGCAAAGCACATGGACTAACCATGTAATGAAACTTGTTTTACAAATCCTTGCTTCCTAGGATCCTAGAAAACCTATTCATATTTACGCGATCAAATTCAAATTCAATGAGAAAAAAAATAGCAAATGAAAATCAAAAGCATAAATAAATAAATAGAATTAGAATAGAAAAATGTATGTTTATCTACAAGTCAGAAGGAAATTGGAGGGTTAAATAGGATGTAGCTTTTAATATAAACTCTACCTTTCTTCTTCCTATCTTGTTGAGCTTTGTATGAGGACAAGCCAACTTTTCTCTTCTTATATACAGAAATACTCAATAAAACAGAAACAAAGACACATACCGTAAAAGCACTCAATATAACAGAAGCAAGTTAAGATAATTTTATCCTAAATCAAACAGAGTAATTCAAGCTACTTACAAAACTCGGTATCATGTCAAATGTAATGTCACAAAATCTTTATAACAACCATTGTGTTACAAACAATTCTAAACAAAAGTTCTTGATTTAGAGAAGTTCCTTACATTTGTGATGCTCCCTTGACATTGAAAGCTCAAGCCCTGAGATCGCAGAGAAGACTACACCAAATATCGAATTCAGAACATAACAAATCAATTATGTACCAAAAGAAGCAACGATGGATCATAAAAACACAGCAATACCAGATATTGCTGGGGTGAGGACACCATCACCAATGACCATGCATGTCCCAAGCAAAGCAAGAAATAGTAAAACACGCTGTGAGTTCTTGTGCTTCTCCAGCAGCCTCCTCATCCATGATGCAGTATACGTATCGTCGCCATAAGATGAGGCTGAAAGATTAAGTAGGTGGAAGTGATCATCCTTCTTTTTATAGGCCATCAACTCCTCATCAGCAACCTGCCCGTTCGGTATGAATCCAACGCGAGCATGGCGGACGAGGAGCGAGTAGAGGGCGAACGTGCCACCCTCGCCATTGTCATCAGCTTGGAGGACGATGAGGACATACTTGAGAAGGGGGATGATGGTGAGGGTCCAAAAAACACAGGATAGCACGCCATAAATTTCATCATTGCTCTCGGAGTGCTTGATATCATCAGCAAAGGTGCTCTTATACACATAGAGAGGCGAAGTACTAAGATCGCCATAGACCACACCAAGGCTCTGGTAGGCAAGCATTAGCACTGAACTCCAAGTTTGTCTCTGCAGTTCAAGTAGCAAGTACAGTTCCCTCTTTAAGCAACAACAAGGATGAAAATTTAACAAAATCTTAGCTTGGAGACGAAATGAGCAAGTTGCAAGAAGAAAACCAAACGAACAAACTCAAAGTTTAGCCCAAGGGGCGAAATCAAAAGATTTAACTTCCAGACTAGGGAAGGAGGAGGAGGAGGAGGAGGAGGAGGAAAAAGAAACGCCCAAGAAGCTACTGAAGAACCCTGGGCATGTTCTAGTTGAAGAACCGAAAAATAAACTTGAAACACTTGGAAGCGTATTCAAAACAACAGCTTAAACTCCAAACAAGACCCTCCCTGCTCAATCAACCTCGAAATTCGAACTCGACAAAAAGAAAAATAGTAAAACCCAACACCACAAAGCCAAAACTCCAGAGAGGCGGTTCAAGGTCCAAACTTGACCACCGAGAAGCTAACCGCCACCACTCACCTTGGCAGGGTTGATGTAGGAACCGGCCTCAACATCCATAGCGCGCGCCGTCGAACTCAGAATCATATACTCCTTCTCGAAGCGGAGTTAGTTTGCCGCACAGAGACCAAGGAGAAGCCGATACCCAAGATTCTTGGAAGCGGAAGAAGGTTCGGCCACAGCAGCAAGTGACAGAGTAGGAATCAAGCATAAGCCATGTCCAAAATATTTACAACACCAAAAGAAGAATCATAGCAATTACTGCCTTGAGGTTTCTGCATTCTGTCCCTCTTGCGTTCCACCACCAATCGATCCTCTTCCGGACGCAAAGAATCGAACTTTTATGGTGTGCCAGAACAAAAATGGCTTCTGGCAGCCTCTGGACGCAAGGCAAAGAGAAAGAGACGGCCTCTACGCTGATGACCTAACATTGACAGGACGTAAGAAAAAATGACAATTACAACGAAGGAAACGCAAAAAACAAGCCATGCAACTTCCTTTGCATACTTTTAGCAAGAAGAAAAATTAGAATCAGTCAACTTTGATAGGTCGGTGCTCCTTTAATGCTGGAAATGGACCATTAGATTCTCAAAAATCTCTGCTTTGGGCTGCAAATGGAGTGCCTGAATAAACTATTAAGCTCATGAATGAATGCTGCAAAGATCATCGTTGCCTGTTTTGGCTGGTGTGTCAGTTTTCTATTTGGAATCAAACTACAAAACTGACATCCAGAAAAACTTAGAGATAATAATTAAGGCTGTTTATCTAACAAATCTAAATGTTGTTTCTCCTTTTGTGTCTGAACTCATCTGAACAATTAAGATAGCAGCAAAACATCTCAATCAACTTGACTTGTTTGACAGTTTAACTTGTACTCGAGTTTGACGATGCTATGATTTGGTTCCTTTTTGGTGTGTTGGAAGTCAAAGCAATTATAGTTTTGTAAAATGTACTTCTCAAAGCTGTGGTGTGATTAGATCTCAGTGAGAATCTGTGGATAGACGTAAATTGTGGTCGGCTTCATGGATAACATCCACACAAGCCTAATAAGCAACATGGAATATTCCAAATGATCCCGAGCTAAGGTGCAATAGATATTTAAGATTCGAATCTCAATTGTGATGTATTATAGGATGATTTTTTTTGTTGAGAAATTGGGTCTAAGAAAATCGAGCTATTGGATCCTCTGTTGTAAACATTTTCGAATTTATCTTAATAATCGATGAAAAATTTTATAGGATCGAATTGATCATCTCAAAATTAATCGATTATAAAAATTAAATACTGAATGCTAATTAAATAAAAAATTGAAATATTTTAAATGCATCAAATTAATAAGATTCCAAAAGAAAATCTTTTCTTAAGGGATTTTGTTTGCCCTTATCTAATTTGTATTTTTGTGACATATTTTCTTGAAATAAAATGTTTCTTTTCCCTTAAATGACAAATGTTGATGGAGGAAGAATGTTGAAGACATAAACCCATGCTTTGTTATTGTTGTAGGGTAGCCCTGTGTATAGTAAGGGAGTGTGATTCAATTATTAGGGATGCCCCACAAACCAAAGGGGAGCAATATTTTATAGAGATTAAGGTTGAGGAAGAATATTAGTAGAGCCATCAGTTGAATCGTCAGGTTGGCCCACCTCTATCTAATTTAAACGGACTTTAAAATTTTATCAACTCATTTTAGAATGGATTCAAGTGGGTCAACCCACCTAGGTCCGTGATTTGCATGGATCGGCTCGTGATGGGCCTAGGTTTGCTTGTGGATTAAGAAAATTTATTTTTTAAAAAATTTAAAATTAAAGTAAAAAAATCAATGGACTAGTGTGCAATCCAAATTTAAAATTTTTAACTTGACATGTTTAAATTATAATTCAAATTTAAAATTTTTAATATTTTTAATATTTTTTTATTTTTTAATATACCTATAGATTGACCTGTCTAATCCATAAATCCGTCTTGAGTTAGATTAGATTGAAGGTTTTTCAACCCGTTAAGTTGGTGTGATGACCCAGCTCCATCCGTTATATAATGAGTTTATGACGGATTGATATGTCCCACCATAAGTTGACTCATTTGACAATTCTAATGTTAAGCATTCATATTAATCGGAACCAATTGTCTCATTTCATTAACTAAAAATTAATTAGGATAATAACTCAAATAACAACAACAATAATGATTGCAACTCAATTATATATACATTATCCTAACTTAGATAAGTTGTCAAATATAAAATGGGAGAGATTACAATCATTGCTCAAATGGTCATATTTGACCAAGTGATTTTATTATATTTAACGAAGGATTTAAGTTAGGTCAATATTTTATTTGATGATGAGTTTTATCAAGTGTGCAACAAATATAAAAAACTTGACACATAGTTGCTTGAGATTAATTGAATATTTAATGGATGAAAAAATTAAAAAATATATATCAAAAAATAAAGTAAATCAAGGTTGATTTAATACTTAATGGATAGATAAGTTCAATAATAATTGATAGATGAGAAGTTAAGATCAATCGAATATTAAAAAAAGAAAAAAATCTAAAGGTGAAACCTCTTGGCAAATAAAAGAAGCCCGGAAGATGAGACTCAGCAAATATAAGAAGACAAAGAAATAAGATCTCTTAACAAATGGAAGAAGTCTTGAAGACTCCTAGTAAATAGAAGTAGGCTAAAAGTAAAATATTTTTGGCAAGTGAAATGTGAAAGATTACGAGAGACTTATAATCTTGCATTTTAGCATAAACTTATTCTTAGACATATACTCAACCAAGATATTATTAATACAATCATGTCTAAGTAGTCGAATTCAACCATATGATTTAATGTTTATGAGAGCTCGCATTGTTGTTACTATGTGAAAAAAGTGTGGATGTAGTTATTTGGCATTGAAATTGTCATTATAATTGATGAAATTCAAGTGGATTGAAGTCGATCAGACATTTAACAAATGAGAAGTCTAGCAAGAGTCAGACAAAAAAAAGGAAGTTTAATAAGTGTTAGTAGATGAAGTCAATTCAAGTAAGTTGATGATCAAATACTTGACAAAGGAGAAACTCAAAAGATGCTAACAGATAAAGAAGTTCAACAGGTGTTGACAGAAGAGAAAGATTCAAAAGCGAAGTCTCTTGATAAATGAGAAATTATAGTAGATTGAGATCAACTAGATACCAACACAATAAAAATTCTAGAGATAACATCTCTTAGCATGTGAATTGTGAGAAAATCTAGATTTAAGCTCTATTTATTAATCTTAATGACTTTGGAGGAGCTTGCTAACTCAAGCATTTAGCATGTAGAAACTGCAAGACAATTGCTATTAAACAGGTACAACTTATTATCAAAGTTACCAATTAGCTTCATCAGAGCTGTCGAAATATGTCTGTCTTCCTCCAAAGTAAACACCAGCAACAACATCTGCTTAAACTAGATTGATGTTCACAACCACGCAGGGTTCTTCAGAGGAGTGACAACTGCCTTGACCTGCAAGTAGTTCTTGAGACTATCGATTCCCTTCTCCCGTCCTTGGCCGCTCATCTTGTAGCCACCGAAGGGAATTGCAGCGTCAAAGACATCGAAGCAGTTGATCCAAATAGATCCAGCTCTCAAGGCGCGTGCCAAGGTGTTTGCGGTATCGAGATTGTTAGTAAACACTCCGGCAGCAAGGCCATAGTGACTATTATTCGCCCTTCGAATCACCTCATCAAGCTCCCTGTTATGAACAAAACAGGCATGAGCATGCAGGTGTTTGTATGAGAAACACATCTCACATCTTTTGCGATAGTGTACTTACTTGAACTTAAGGATCGACTGAACTGGGCCGAAGATCTCTTCTTTTGCTATGGTCATCCCGTCCTAGAAGAGTCGAATATTGCAATGCGATTTGAGATGCATGAATTATGTGATAGCCTTATGGAATTATGTACCAGTAGATAGTAAACAATACCTCTACATTGCTGAAGATAGTTGGCCGAATGTAATAGCCTCTTGTACCTAGACGTTCGCCTCCTGCCTCGAGGGTGGCTCCATCATCAACTCCACATTTTATGTAGTGCAAGATCTTGTTGAATTGATCCTCATCAATCTGAGAAATAGTTATTTGGTAGATTTGTGAAGAAAATGGATTAAGTAAAAGGGAGATTCTTTTGCGAACAATAAAAGAGTTCACAATCTACCTGAGGACCTTGCTCAACACCCTTCTTGAAGGGGTCACCAACAACGCGCTTTAAAGCACGGACTTTAGATTTTTCTACAAACTCATCGTATACACGCTCGTGCACAAATGTACGAGACCCAGCACAGCAGCATTGTCCCTGTTGAAGACGATCTAAGTTAACAGAAAATGTCTCCAAACATTTTGCTACATTCAGTTGATATGAATTACCTGGTTAAAGAATAAAGCAAAGTGTGCAAGCTCCACAGCCTGGTCAATATCGGCATCATCCATTATGATCATAGGAGACTTTCCCCCGAGCTCGAGAGTCACAGGCTTAAGATTGCTCCTCGCAGCCAGTTCGAGTACAATTTTGCCGGTACCGGTAGATCCAGTAAAAGCAAGCTGATCAAATATTAGAGGTGAAGGTCAATCCCAGAAACCTTCAGACAATTATGTTTGTGATGCAACTATTAAAATATAATTTTCTGCTATTTTATTGAACTTTAATCAATTCTTCCCCTCCTTTAGCTTCAAATGCTACCAATTGAAACTCTTAATCCTTGGAGACAAGACAGAAGTTCAACTTAAAGAGCCCCATTAAGCGAAATACACATGTTTAAACTAATCCCTAGCTAATTAACTAGATTCCAATTGAGTGATCTCCTTGAATCAAGTTCCAAATAATCCACACCTTTTTTTGCCACTTAGCAATTACTTCTTAAACCAACATGGTAAAATCTTGTCTTATATTGTGTGTGGACTTTAGGATCAGAAATGCGATCGACGACATCATTTTCAGGAGGATTTAATCACAAGGGTCACTGTGTCAGGAGTTGGACAAGCTCCATCAAGTTGTAAGAGGCAAGAAACATGAAAAAAGAAAGAAGAAGAAGAAGAACAACAACAACAACGAAGCCTTTATCCCCTCATCATAGTGCATGGAGTCTAGGATATGCATATCGGTGGCACTAACACCTTATGATTCACATAATCCATTACCAAAGCAGGTGGGGAAACATATAGAGGTTATGGCCACTTCTGTATCTTCCCAAGTAGCTGTCATGTATCCAATCTAAAGTGTCAATGTGGGGAAATTAGGTGTTATGGCAGTGGATGAAATCTGAGTAACAAGTTGACCAAGCTTACACATAATTTAATCAATCAGAAAATAGTCAAATCTAAAATCAGAATGGAAAATGCAAATGAAATGATGGATTTTATTTAATGGTTTTTTCCACTAACAGAATAAAAATTGGAATGATTTTCAACAATGAAATCAAGTTATATAAGAAATATGATATCATTTAAGGATGTGGATGGATAATTGCGATGCCAAATAACTAAGTCTCCTCGTAAGTATAATGTATCGCCGACTCAGTCTCCTCAAAAGGAGACAGCTGCTGAATTTTGTAACAATATCTATTGTCAATTCTTCAAATAGATGATAAAGAAATGACTAGCAGAAATGCAAGATATGATCCATGGTTAATAAAGACGATTTCTATTAAAAAATGAACAAACAAACAGCAGAATTGGATATGTTAATCTCATGCCAATCTTTCATCAAGATAAAAATTAGCAGTGTCATCAGGGATATTATACAAGTTTGAATACTAGATAGTTTTATCAAATTCCATATACCTATATGTTCAAATTCATAAAATAAGAAATAGAATTTTGCCACCTTGTCAACATCCATGTGACTCGCAAGAGCTGCACCAGCAGTTGGACCAAATCCAGATATCACATTGAGAACACCATCAGGAAGACCAGCCTGATTCATAGAAATTAGACTACCAGATCATTATTTTTGTCAGCTAAGGACCAAGGTTGGTCATCACACTGAACCTTTCAAAGAACAGAAAGCAACACATAATTATTTGAAGACAAAGATCAAAGAAATTTAAATGAAGGTATTATATATATATATATATATATATATATATATATATATATATATCACATCTCAAGTTTTCAATAAGAAGCACGACAGTGCTGGATATGCCTCTAATACACACGTTTAACCCTTATCCAATACACATCTTAACCCTTAACCTTGTCCATATGCTCAGAGCTTTGTTTTCAACAAGTTTACACAGATTAGTAGATTTACCAACTTTCAAACCCCAAAAAGAATGAATAAGCTCATCAGATATGTAATCAAGGTTCAATCTCAAAAGAATATATTCAGAATTACTTTTCACTGATGAGTCTAAACAGGTCCCTAAAGTTTCATGGACGACAATCGTAGATGAAGAGATTAAAGAAGTTTTAGAACAATTAATGTTGAAAATAACAATCCAGAAGCATCATTACTGAAATCAAAAGTGAAATCTTTTGCTTTTTTCAAAACTTGTTGAATTTACTAATCATTGCATGTTATTCACTCCATGGCTATAATGGCATTTGATAAAATTAGATACCTACATTAATTCTTCATTACCTCCTTTACGAAAAATCATATACTGAGTAGAGATGTATTACTAAACTTGATTACCTCTAGGAAAGAAAATCATCAGAATACAAAAAGGAGAATCCCAACTGAAAAAAAAACACAAACCAATTGCCTGACCTACCTCTTGGAATAGTTTTGACACAAAGAGCGCGGATAAAGGAGTTTGCTCTGCAGTCTTCAATACAATAGTATTTCCACAAGCTAAAGCAGGTCCCACCTTCCAAGCATACATAAGAAGTGGAAAGTTCCAGGGAATAATCTGTCCGGCAACACCAATTGGTTCATAGAGAACCTGCACATGGTGTGGACCATCAGCTGGCACAATGAGCCCGTGTATCTTGTCTGCCCACCCTGAAAGGTTAAATAGCAAGAGAAGAGCATATGATAAGAAAAACATTAAAATCAAGGGCAGTTAAATGGGTCTATTACTCCATTGTATCAAGGAAATGTCCTTACCAGCATAATATCTCATCAAACGTGCAAGCATTGGAATTTCAATTTGGGCAGCCTGCTCATAAGGCTTCCCGTTGTCCCAAGTCTCAAGTGCAGCAATCTCATCATTGTGTTTCTCAATCAGATCTGCAAAACGTAAAATTATGCGGGATCGTTCCTGCATCATTGATATTAGGAGAGCATGAGAAAATTAACACAAATATGTAAAGAATAAGAAAAGTATACTAGTAATGAAAGGATGGAAAACATCTCAATCCAACAAGAAAAAGAAAAAGCTAAGAGAACTACATAAGCTGTCAACTTAGGCCAAGGTCCTTCATCAAAAGCCTTGCGAGCAGCAATAACTGCTCTGTTGACATCTTCTAAGTCGCCTTCAGAAACATGAGCAATTACTTCCCCAGTCCTAGGATCCAAGGTCGGGAATGTCTTTCCTGTGAGCAAAGAACTTCCAAAAGCTTAATTTTTATGCAATATGGACGAGCAAAAAACTTGATGAATTAAGAACATCTGATACAATAGACATCAACATCTGTTCTCTATTCAGAAACAGGTGGAAAATGAACCTGAAGCCGAGTCCACAAACTTTCCGTTGATTAGAAGCTGGTTATAGTTTACTTGAACTGGTGGTGCAATCGGTTCTTCAACCGCGGCAGCAGTGCTGAACCTTGGAAGAATTCCAGATGCAGAACCATCAAATCTATCTGAAGAATGTATTTAAGCGATGCAGTCAGGCTTTGGACGTGGACTACAGATCACATCATACCGCATCAACAGGGAATATTGTCAAACAAAATATTTGAAAACCCACGTCGACTCTCAAGTTAAATAGAGATCAGGATCAGATTAAAAAAAACCTCTAGCGAGCTCGTTGATCCGCTCTGTTTTTACGAATGCTCATTAGGATCGTAAGTGTTCATAATTTTTTGTCGTCTTCGCAGATAACATCTGACATTGTAATTACATTCATACAAAATAAAAATAAAAACAAGAGATAAAGCATATGCAAACAAAATTAAATGTGTCAAAACAACACGCAAGTCTAAGATCCTTAGGTCATCCGCACTCATCCTTGAAGATAGCTTCAAAACATTATCTACATCATGAATTAAGTATTTGGGGACTTAAAAAAAACAAGTCTTTACAGAGATAGAAAAATCTATCCACCAAAGAATTCCAGAGAAGGAATTGATCAAGCTACCCGATCATGATTTTGTCTTTAAAAAAAACTCAAACGAGATTCATCGATGTTCCATCCAAAGTAAAAGAGTACTCCAGAGTCGATACATCGAATTTCAAGATCATATTTTTCCGGATAATTTCTCAACGAAATCATCCGATCATCAAAAAGAAGACAAAGTCAAACTCGATCAATCCGGTATCCACATACACACACACAAAATTAACTAGCAGGTGGTACATGCACCGCGCAATGCGCGGTGTGTGCCAAGGATAAGTAGTAGCTTAAATATAAGTATAAATACAAGCATATTCACGTAAAAAGAAAGGCTTGAAGTACTATAAACCTTGAAAGAAGTTCACACATGCCCATCATTATCAGGAGAGGAACACCATTCCGTCCAGCATTTTGTACGAAACACAAAGGGTGAGAGAAGGAAAGAACCGGATTTTTCGCTGAAAAAAATCAAAGATGTGACATTAATAAACATTTTTCAAATCCAAAAATAATAGAAAAATTAGGAGGAAAAGGTAATTTTATGTTTAGGTAGACCATAAAATAGATTACCAGAGCAGCATGCACAGGTGCTCAGATCGATGCCATTAGAGCCCTATGCAATTGAACCAAAATCAGGAAAATCTCACTGCCGGCGCAGAAAGCGGTGCATCAGAAAGAGATTTCAAAGCATCGGACAAGGATGATTTGGGGGAGGGTTTAGCGGACTCGGAGAGAGCGGGCCAAGACGCGGTTCCCCCAATCACGGCGGCGCCCGCCTTCGCCGACACATTGGGCGGTCGCTTCCAAACCTGCTTCTTACATTGGGCGGCGTCCGATGAAGTCCTAGACGCGTCTTTTAATTTTTGTGTTTTTCATTCTTAAAGATTTTGTTATAGTAATTTATTGTTTTTTATAATGGTTAAACATTTTTTCTTTGAAGATCGAACTTTTTAGATGTTATTTATAATAAAAGTATATAATAAAAAGATGACTAACAAAAATGGTAGCTATCTATTTAGTGAGAATTCGCAATTCATTAGCATCATTTCCTTTCTATATGCCACAGTTATAGTGGCCGTCAATCTCCATCGTAAAAGTCAACTTGCTCTCGTAGCTATGGAATTAGATGGCTATAATCACTTGATTAGATATTTGATTTTATCAGTAAAATATTTAAGACCCACCTGTCTCTTTAAGTCTTAATCAATAGTTCATTTAATAAATGCATGATTTGATGATCGAAAAATATAAATCAAAACATATCGTGATTTGGATTGATCGAAATGACAATACGTAACACAATATTTTAAAGATTGGCCCAAAAATAAAAAATGATGAACAGCAAAGATTAAGACAGTAGGTTATTTAATTAAGTAAATTTTAATTAATTTTCGTGTAGCAATGACGACGGGCGAGCAAAATATTAAAAATTTCGATATATATAGTATCTATTGGTTCAATAAATATCGAATGTATCAATATCTTTGATATTTTTGATATATCCTAAAATAATAAAATATCAAAAAATTTAATGAGTCATTGGACAAATATAATTTATTTTATAATTTTAATGCATCAAAAAATTGAAATATCGAATACTTTTGATATAAACGCTATGAAGTTCGAGTCTGGATCTCGAGATCGGAACTTGAGATCAATTATAGTAATTTATTATTATTATTTTTATAATGGTTAAATATCTTTTCTTCAAAGAGGTGAACATTTTAGAGGTGTTCATAATTTTTTTTGATTTTATTTATAATAAAAATATATAATAAAAAGATGGGTAACAAAAATTGTTGCTATGTATTTAGTGAGAATTGACAATTCATTAGCAGGACACATCATTCCCTTTCTATATGTGTCTCACATGTATACTCATAGTCACACTTTGCTCCATTAAATTCTACAAATCCATCTCTACCACAAAATTTTGTAGTTATGTTTTTCCCTTTTTAATAATTTTGTTGTTCATATTTTGTCCAATTAATGTCTTTTTCATGATTTATCCTTCAGCTTGTGTATTTAAAATTTGATTTACAGAATATTTATTTTCATTAAGATTCGAATTCTAATATTATATTTTGTCTGTTTCGTATTCGTGGAGATTGCTCGTTGATTTACAAATTTGTAATTATTTCTCACAAATTTATTTTTTTATAAATAAAATGTAATTTATATTTTGTATTATATTTTTATTCTACTCCATTAGATTTTTAATTTTATAAGTAAAAGATTTGAGCCCACGTGCATATTTAATCCTGTCACTTTTAGTCTTAATCATCAATAAATATTGATTTGACAATTAAAAATATAAATAAATCAAGTAAAAAGAGAAAAGTGTCACGTGAGTGGTCGTCACTCACGTGATCAAAGAAGGCTGTTTTTCTTTAATATCGTGACGACGTTCGGGGAAGGGAGGGAGCTGATGAAGGCGGAGGAGGAGGAGGAGAGGAGGAGGAGAGAGGAGGAGTAGGGTGACTGGATGGGCGGACGTACAGTTTCGCTTGTTCCCGCGGCAGTACTTTGTTCGCGGCGTTCGAGGGCAATGTTTGAGAACAGGGAGGGAAATACGCGCTCCCCGGCGATCGACACCACGCGATCAAAAAATGCTTTTTGTCAGGTCATAAGATTGAATTTGCTTCCCCTAAAAACATGGAAGCCGGATCGCCCTTGACGAACTGTACCTATTTAAAGTGTTAAATATCCAAAAATAAAACCTTTTCTCTGAACACAGCTTCCAAAGTATACAACTCTTATAGGTCAAAATCATTGATCTTCTCATAAACCTCTGATATCTACAAGTTCAATGGGAAACGAAAACCAAGAAGACTAACAGATTGATAACTTAAAGATCCGGAAAAAAATAATGGAAATCGACGCGATTAAGAGAAGTGAGAGGTGGAACTTATCAGAGAGTAGAGTAGAAGAGTGAATAAAAAAATATTTTAGATATAAAACATTCAATGAGATGTTCATTTGAATTTTATGTTTATTTGAAAACGGAGTGTTTTTTTTACTTTTTATTTTTGGTCAATAAAGTTTGATGCAATTGTTTGGAGTCTTACGTCACATTTTGGGTAATGAGATGAGATAATCGATTATAATAGGGAAGAAAAGCAAAGGAGGAGATGCCACGCAAAGGCGTGGCCACGTGAAGGATAACATGAAGCCGTGCAACATGCCTGCACGACATTAACTATGCCGCTCAGCAGGTACAGGTCTGACGAGACCTTTGGCGTGTCTTGTAATATCGGCCATCCACGTGGACTTTGATATGGGAGCGTATCGATGGGCAGATACTTGTCTTGCGTGCGTGGTACTTGGTGCTCATTGATTTCGGCACGTCTGCTGTCAGAAAGAGGAAAGTAGTCCAATTGATGGGCGAGTGGGAATCAGGGTATATTGCGTACTTTATTTTTGAATTTAGCGTAAGAAAAGTACGCCGGTATGGGCACCGAATACAGGGAGAGGGAAGAGGGGGGCCGACGTATCTTGATTAGAAAAAGGGACTGTGAAACAAAGTCTAAAGATCTGATAGGGTCCAGTGCGATGTGACGGCCAAACTGTAACTGCACTGCTTGGAGACAACAGAGCGAGCCGGATGGGAGGGAGAGTTGGAGGGGTAAGCAGTGAGCGATGATTCCAAAGCGATGACAATTAATGGGCACACCGAACGTGAGCTCAACTCCGGCGTGGGTGCGCTGCTTCGGCGATCGACACCACGCGACTTGTCACGTGAGTGGTCGTCCAAATAAGCCCGTTTTAAGTGTAAGTATAGATCACAAGGGTAAATCGGGAAGCGCATACGGCGGCCAATCCAGATGCCCAGTATCTTTTGATTGCGTTCCCCATTTGGAGGAAAATTCTTGCAAATACGCCGTAGCTGGGGATCGAACTGCGGATCCTTGGATCACAACCCAGGATGTCCTACCGTTGCATCATTACCCCGGGGATAAATTTATCTCATCTAAAAAAAATGATAAATCCCAGTCAGTCTCATGGACTCAATCCCTAGGGGTTGTTGGTTCGGTCCCACGGAAGTTTCCCATCGACCACCAGGGTAAATCAGGAAGCGCATACAACGACCAATCCAGATGTCCAGCATCCTTTGATTGCGCTCCTCATTTGGAAGAAAATTTTTACAAATACGCCGTAGTTGGGGATCGAACCACGGGTCCTTGGGTCACAATCCGAATGTCCTACCGTTGCACCATTGTCTCAGGACATCTAAGAATAAATGCAAATGAGACATGCATGACGGAGATGAATTTAATTTATCGCGTCATATATCACTTTCTATATGAGATAGAGATAAAAGAAAAGGTTTGGAATGTATTAGTAAGTTTATTTTAGGTGTAAGATGATAATATTCCATAGAAAGTCAAATTTATGAAATTTTGAGTTGGATATACCTAAAGGTCTAACACAAGTTGGAAGTTTTTGTATTTACCCTTGATCTTTGACTAAATTTTGTAAAGTGTCATCTTAATGTCCAATCACACATTCAACTTATCAAATAAATCTAAGAACCTAGATGACTCCAACATTATTAGTATGCATATATGAGTTTTAAACTAAATAAGGAGATATATAATGCAAATAAAGGAAAAAAATATTAAAAAACATAAAATTAAAGATAAATTTTAAATTAATTCTTTCAAGAGAAAGAAATTGATTAGAGATCTATAATAAAAATATATTTGAAATTGGTATATTTTAATAAATTAGAGATTTAATTACTATTAATTATAATCAATATTTTTTTATTATAGTAATAGATAGAGAATTATTATAATCTTTCTTAAGATTATTATTTTTTATTTAGAATATTTTTATCTTTGCTATTAAGTTAAGTTTATAAAAAAAAGTATAAAATCCTATAATCTAATTATGTTTGAATTAATATAATATAATTTTTAATTTTATTTTTCCTCTTCGCGTGAAAGTTTTTTCTTAAATGAGATTTCCTTTTTTGGATGGTTCGATACTTTAAATTTGATGTTGCACCAAATAATACAAGAGGTATCTTCGTTATTGATTATCATCCTCTTCTGTAAAAAGTAGAATTCGCTATCCAACAATTTCACACAGTCGTCCTTACGACCATTTATGATGAGATAAATTGAGAAATTACAGTTGACTACGACGGAGGAGGATATTGCTTGACTCGACAATTAGGTATTGTACGAGACCTAGACCCAGTAAATGTTGGATAATTTATGTGGACTAGCATAATTAATAGGATGTTATTGGGCTTAGCCATAATGGGTAGGCTTGGTCCATTATTTCCTCTATATGTAGAGACCCCTACTCCTAACCCTAACGTATGTGGATTGTCGCCCCATTGAGACATTCACGAAATTTTTGTTTACGGCGGGTGATAGGAGCAGTTTCTTCTCTACTTTTTCTCTCTATTATTTAGGTTTCTTTCTCAGAAACAAAGATGAACTCATCGGCATCTTCTGCTCCAGGTATTTTTCTAATGTCTAATTTCGCATATCATGTTTTTCTCATTTGTCATATTATGAATTAGATTCTGTAGTCTTTCAAATGGTATCAGAGCCAAGTTTTATTAATTCTAATATGACAATGAGTTTTTCTTCTTCAATCAATCTCTTTTCCTAAATTTATTTTATGATTTGGAGAAAACCGTCGTGTTGCGATTTGATGCATGATGAATGATCATGTTGAGACGAGAAATCGTCAGAAATTGCTGTCGAAAATTATCATGGTTGGAAACTGTCTTCTTAAGACGGTGTGATGTTGGCGGTGGTTCGGAAAGAACGATGACAACAATAATTTATTGTTTTATTATTATTAATTTTAAAATTTTGGACGGTTGCGTCAGTTTTTGAAAATGAACAACGTGGTTAATTGCGTCCAAATTTGAGAACGACGTGGTTTCAAATTTTTTTTTACAATTTTAATTATTAAAAAAAAAAAATCCAAATTTTCTTCTTAACAGAACAATGCTTTTCTATAGACTCATATACATCAATCTATTCCATACTGCATGAAATTGGTCTAGATTCTGCTGATGATTAAATGTTCCTAGTTTTGTAATTGTTGTCCATGTGCGTTCACCAACTCAGATCACAAGTTGGCATCATGCTTATTATTATTTTGTTTGTTTGTGAGGCAAGTTTGAGATTTGTTTTACCGTTCAATTTCTGCAAAACTAGCTTCTTGGATATAATCATTTTTTTAATCTTTATATTTTAATTCAGTGTGACTTCCTATCGTGCAAGCAACCAACAAGACATTCTTTCTCACAGATTACAAGTCTGTTTATGACTTTTTCATAGTGAAATTGGGTAACCTCATGAACTAAATTGCCTCTACATGACTGTCCTTAATCTTCTGTCATTATGTGTTCCATTATGTGGGGTGTATCATGTGGACTTGTCGGGATTGTATAAGAACTTAAGTATATCTTCAATTGGGGTTGAGCCCATTCCATCCCAAATGACTGACTAGTCATTTGAGAGGGGATATCCTTTTAGTAGATATACATAATGGACCATTGTACATGTCCGTGTGGGACAAATGAAAATGTGATATTTTTGCTTAACACGCCCCTTCATGCCTATCTTAATTCAATGATATCAATGTTGGTCTGATACCGTGTTGAATTATAATTAAACCTCATTCCATCTTAAAATGATTAGTCACGGGGATACCCTGTTAATATATTAAACATTATAGACTATCGCGCCGAATGAGAGAGAGAGGACGTTTGGGGTGGGTGGGTCACAACTAGCTGCCCCATCCCTGTGTGGTTCTTTTTGCTTGCTTAATTAAGGCAATGACTTTGTTCTTCTCTATTAACCAAATTGCCTACGACATTTGTTATTTTAAATTATCTTAAATTTAAAAGAGGTATTTTAAATTTAAGACCATTTTGTATTGTTGTTAATATTTTTTCATAGTTGTGAGCTCGCCTTCGCGAGACGGATTATGATAAAATATTATTGTTGAAAAATTATTATTAATGTGGCATTAGGAATTATTTTAATAATGCACTTACCCTATCGGTTTGTCTTTATTGATATAGTTCTAATGATTGGTAATTATATTTTAAAGTTTTCAGTATCCTTTCGATATTAGCTTTAAAAATATAATTATTTTATGTGATGTGAGAATTAATTTATGCATTGTAATTCGGGACCCTTCGGCGGAATTGCATTTGCATGAGATAAATTTATTGTGGTCATAAGCTCTATTTCTTTTGTTGGATATGCTCGACAATAATCTCCCATTAATATTTAAATTCCAGCTTTGCCTATGAGTATGAACTCTTTACCAAAGCTGAATGGAACCAATTATGAGGACTGGGTTGACTCTGTTAAGTTATTCCTTGCCATTTTAATGTTGATGCTGCCCTTACTGAGAATGAGTCTAATGTTCCCACAACTGAATCTTCCGCTGCTGTTATAACAAAACATGAAAAATGGGCTCATTCTAATAAAGTCTGTTGGCAGCCTTATGTATGCTCAAGTTTGTACACATCTTGATATTGCTTTTGTTGTGGGTGTACTTGGGAGATACTTGAGTAAACCTGGTGTGGCACATTGGCAGGCTGTAAAATGTGTTTTGAGGTATCTGAAAGGTACCAAAATTATATGATCACATATAGGAGATCAAATCATCTTGAGGTAACAGGTTATTCTGATTCTGATTATGGAGGTTGCCCAGATGATCATAAGTCCACATCAGGATATATATTCATGTTAGCTGGGGGAGTTATCTCTTGGAAAAGTGTCAAACAAACTCTTACAGCTACATCAACCATGGAAGCAGAGTACATAGCTTGTTATGAGGCCACATGTCAAGCGATATGGTTGAAAAACTTTATTGCTGAATTTGATTTTGTGGAGAGTATCTCTAGGCCTCTCACTATATATTGTGATAACTCTGCCGTGGTGAGTTTTTCTCTCAATAATAAAAGCTCAAAGCGCACCAAACACTTTGAGACAAAATTCATGTTTGTGAGAGAGAAGGTTCAAGAGTTTAAAACTCGTGTCGAGCATATCCCTACAGAGCTTAATATTGCTGATCCCCTAACCAAAGGCATAACTGTTAAAGCTTTTGTTGACCATGTAACCCGTATGGGTGTGGTAAAGCCTTTTGATATTTTGGGTTAGTGGGAGTTTATGCTTATGTTTTTGTTATGACATCACATTTATAATATTTGAGACATTGAACAATATTGAGATATTGCTCAAATAATAACTACTGTTGATATTGCTCAAATAATAACTACTGTTGTATATATATTGTGATGGGCATATTGTATATTGTGGAGACATTTCGGACCCAGTCTCAATTTTGTTGTTATTATATGGGCACATTCTTAGGGCAATTTTGTTGGGTTCTTCCCATTGTATATTGTTGGTGATGACATTTCGGACCCAGTCTCAATTTTGTTGTTATTATATGACATCTTGGGCAGATGTTTGGGTCATTCTACTGGGAAATAACACTTTGTTCAAATTTTGGCATGTCATTTTGTTGGGTTTTCCCATTTATCCATATTCCATTTTGTTGTTGGGTCACAGGATATAAGTATCTTACAATGCATGATATCATTATTCCTTCGAATGTGATTTTCTGTATTATTAAGATGCTTATAGTTCCATTTTGGACCTTTTCGTGTTATGTGTTGACTTATTTTGACATCTTATTATGGTCACATATTGTTGATTAATCTGATGTATTAATTATGCTGTCCAAGTGGGAGAATGTTGGATAATTTATGTGGACTAGCATAATTAATAGGATGCTATTGGGCTTAGCCATAATGGGTAGGCTTGGTCCATTATTTCCTCTATATGTAGAGACCCCTACTCCTAACCCTAACGTATGTGGATTGTCGCCCCATTGAGACATACACGAAATTTTTGTCTACGGCGGGTGATAGGAGCAGTTTCTTCTCTACTTTTTCTCTCTATTGTTTAGGTTTCTTTCTCAGAAACAAAGATGAACTCATCGGCATCTTCTGCTCCAGGTATTTTTCTAATGTCTAATTTCGTATATCGTGTTTTTCTCATTTGTCATATTATGAATTAGATTCTGTAGTCTTTTACTTAGTCGATCTTATTCATTTTTTAAATTTTATTATCGAATAAATCATGAATAGATTTGGATTTGATCATTTTTTAAATTTTATTACCGAATAAATCATGAATAGATTTGGATTTGACAAAATGAATCTATTTGGTAAAGTATTAAAAATTTCATCGACAGTAACTTGCCAAACAAAAGCCAATCAGATATCTAATTTTTTTAATATATTTTTTATATTTTATTATGATTTTATTTTCTCTTTATCATCACACACATTTTATTCCATCGTTATCTACTTGTCTATTTCCATCCAATATTAAGTTATAATGAGACTCCTATTTTCTAGCTATATTATCAAATGTATCATTGTCAATTTCATCATCCAAAAAAAAAGAAAATTCTTATTATATTGTAATAATGGTAACAACCAAAAAAATCAAGCATAAGAAGAAAAAGACAATTGGAAGAATTGAAGAAAAAAAAAGAAAAAGAGTGGAGAAAAAAAGTTAAGGAAAAAGAGAGAGAGAAAAAGGGAAATTCTGAGAGAAAAGGAGAAAAAAATGTTGCTATAAATGGAGAAAAAAAATTTAAAAAGAGAGAGAATTTCAGAAAAAAAAAATCTCTCTCAAACGCATCCGCTAGCAATTATGTCACTAGTAAAATTAAGAACCAACAAAATTTTTAAAATAGATCTAATTGTATTTTTGTTATACTAGATGAATGGTACTTTGATTTGATTGTTGATTGATGAATCAGTATTTTTCTTTTCCTATAAATAGGAGTGTTTAGCATAACATGTTATCAACACGAGCGTTCTTTAAAATAATTCATTTTCTTCTGCGAATTATTTATATGGATGCTCTCGAAAAAGTATAATATTTAAATTTAATATTGATTCTCTCGTAATAATAGAAATTTTAAATTTATATTTATACCTTTAGTTTTATATTAATGCTTTTGAAGTAGCTAGTATAATATTTAGATTTAATATTTATACTTTCGAAGTAGCACAAATTCTAAATTTACATTGATGCTCATGAAGAAACACAATTTTTAATTTTATGTTGATGCTCATACTTGTTTAGTATTTATTTCCTTTTAATTTTTATTGCTATAATATTTTTGTGTGAACATAAATGATTGATTGTTTTATAACTATTACATCATAACACATTTTGATCATATTATAGTATATTTGTTTACTTTTAACTTTTATGGCTGTAATATTTTGTATGGAGACAAATATTTAATTATTTCAAATAGCAATATATTTTTACTCTATAAATGATATTGTTGTAATTATTTTCTTAATTTTCTTTTATATAATAATTGTTATGACAATTATCATAAAGCTTGAATTTGAAGCACTTGATCTAACTGAAAAAAAATATTTATAGTGGATTTTGGATGTCTAGATCTACCTTATCTCTAAGAGTTTAGGAGATACAATAAAAGAAAGAAAGACTGAATACATGTAGGATTGTGCAAAAACACTTATTTTTCTTGATCGTCATCTTGATGATGGATTAAAAATTAAGTATCTCACTATAAAAGAACCACAAGAACTTTGAAAAATTTTGAAAGAAAGCTTTGGCCATAAGCGAATTATAGTTCTTCCAAGAGCCTGTTATGAATAGATGCATCTTCGTCTGCATGATTTTAAATTTGTAATCGATTATAACTCGACACTATTCAAAATTAGTTCCAGACTCACACTTTTGCGGACAGAAAATTACTAATCAAGATTTATTAGAAAAAAATTTCTCCACTTTTCATGCATCGAATACGCTCCTATAATAATAATATCATGAGCGTGGATTTAAAAAAAATATTATGAGCTTATCTCATGCCTACTAGTTGTTGAACAAATAATGAGCTCCTCATAAAAAATCATCAATTATGCCAAACTAGATCTACATCATCAAATGGAACATTGACGTGAATGTTAACTCATCTCAAAATCATCAAATTGGCATAAGTCATAGGTGTGACCATGGACGTGGCCAAAGAAAAAATTATCAACAATAAAATGGTAAAATACTTAAAACAAGCAACCAATAGATAAAAAAATAATTATGTACACCCCCTTCTAAGATGTATTATACAATGATAAAATCAATTGAGACAAACATAGTAACAAACTAGAAGTTTGTTGCAAGCATAGTTTCATATTATAGCACGACTGACTTGGTCATTCTAGGGCAATAATAATGTGAAGAATAATAAATAATTCATGTGGGCATTTTTAAAGAACTATAAGATTCTTTTACATGATAATTTTTCATGTGTAAATTATTCACAAGGCAAATTAATTATATGACCTTCCCCCATAAAGGTTGATGTTGAAACTCCAACCTTTTTGGAGAGGATTTATGGGGATATTTATAGACACCCACCATGTGAACCATTTTGATATTTCATGGTATTGGTTAATGTTTCAACTAGATGGTCATATGTTAGTTTGTTTTCATCTTGAAATATAGCCTTCGCTAAACTACTTGGGCAAATTATTAAATTATAAACTCAATTGTACCTAATTATTCAATCAAGGTTATTCACCTTGATAATGTTATTGAATTTAAGCATTGGATGACTATTGCCCATGTTCATTTCAATTGATGAATTTTAAGTCGACGTCCCTAATTATTCAAAATTTCAATTGAGCATTCAATTGCCCATGTTCATACACAAAATAACCTAGCAGAATTATTTAATAAACGGTTGTAATTAATTCTTAGACCACTATTCATGAAAATAATACTTCCGTGTCTTTTGCTTGAGGTTATGTCATAATACACGCTGCATTATTGATTTGTGCAATACCAACTAATTATCACTAATATTCATCATTACAACTTGTCTATGGTCAAGAACATGATGTTTCTCATATTCGAGTATTTGGTTGTGCAGTATAAGTCCGTATCCCACCTACACAATGAACCAAAATGGGTCCACAATATAGATTTGGGATTTACGTGGGATATGTTTCACCATCCATTATTATATATTTGGTGTCTTTAATAGATGACTTGTTTACTGCAAGATTTGTAGATTGCCACTTTAATGAAATAAATTTTCCAATGTTGAGAGGAGTAAAGTTATATCCAACAAAAAAAAATTATTGAAATGAAAAAATATTATCTCATTTTGATCCTCGCAACAATCAATGTGAGCAAAAAGTAGAAAGAATCATTCACTTGCAAAGAATTGCAAACCAATTGTCTAATGCTTTAATTTGTTAATACAAAATATGATAAAGTAGTACATACAAGTAGAGAATACTCCAGTAAAAATCGATGTCCTTGAAGGATCATCTAGTACTCTAATTGCAAATGTACTTAGAATATGCTAGAAGTGTAGTTGACCAATTGGCTCGAAAGACATTGTACCTAGAAAAAGAAAGATACAAGAAAAAGAAGAATCAAAAGCTTTAGAAGAAGCAATTCCAAATGATACATTAAGAGAACTCAATGAATTAAATATGAAAAATATTATTCCTGAAGAATCACAGTTACATGAAAATAATGAGATTCTAATAAATTATTTGATATCTCATAAAATATGTGATCAAAATAATACAATCATGGATGATGTTTTTGCTTTCACGTAGTGAAAGGAGATGAAGATCCCGAACCACGATCTATTAAAGATTGTAAAGAAAGAAATGACTCAACAAAATGGAAGGTGGCTATACAGACTGAATTAGAATTTTTAGAGAAATGTAAAGTCTTTGAGTTTTTGTAGTTTGAACACCTAAAAATGTAATCTCAATAGGATATAAATGAGTGTTTATACGAAGAAAATGAAAATGATGAAATTGTGAGATATAAAGTCAGACTTGTAGCCCAAGATTTCTCACAAAGACTTAGAATCGATTATAAGCAAATATAATCAACTATGATAGATGCCATTACTTTCTAATTTTTTATTAGTTTGACTGTATAAAAAAAATTAGACGTGCGACTTAGGGATGTGGTCATTGCATAATGATATATATGTATGAAAATCTCAAAAGGATTCAAACCACCAGAAGCAAATGATGTAACCTCAATACCATGTTTTTAATAAAGTTACAAAAATCATTATATGGATTAAAGAAATCAGGGCGCATGTGGTACAATCGTCTAAGTGAATAGTTATTATAAGAATGCTATACAAATAATACTATGTGTCTATGCATTTTTACAAAAAAGACAGAAGAAGATTTTACAATCATGACAATATATGTCGATGATCTAAATCTTATAGGGACTCCCGAAAAGCTCAACAAAACTGCTAATTATTTAAAAAGTGAATTGGAAATGAAAGACTTAGGAAAGATAAAATTTTGTCTTGGATTGTAAATTAAATATTTATCCAAAGGAATATTTGTTCATCAGTCCTCGTATACAAAAAAAGATATTAAAATATTATTACATAAGATAAAGCACATCCATTGTCTTCACCAATGGTTGTTCAATCACTTGACATTAAGAAAGATCTTTTTCATCCACTCAAAGATGGAGAAAATATTATTGGTTCAAAAATACTATATCTTAGTGCAATTGGTGTATTATCGAATCTCGATAATTGCACTCACCCAGATATTACATTTTCTATTAATCTTATGCAAGATATAATCTTTTCCAATCCGAAGGCATTGGAATGGTATAAAACACATATTTCGTTACCTTTGTGGTATAATAGATATGAGATTATTTTATTCGATAAGATCAAATTTATTACCTTTCAGATCTATATAAAGTTAGATCCCAAACATATTATATGTTGATCAAAAATTTTTAATTATTCAAATTTAATTAATTTTTCTCTTAAATTCATACATATAGTACCATACATCATTCATAAAAAATCCTTTTTAATTTAACCATCATCTATAAAAAAAATCCTGTTTAATTTAATCATCACCGATTAAAAAAATATATTTTCTATTTAATTTAATCATTATCCATCAAATAAAATATTTTCTATATAATGTAATCATCATCCATCACAAATCATATCATTAGTTTAATTATTATCCTTGTTAATTTAAAGCATTCTTTTAAATTCCACTATAAAAAGAAAGAAATTAATTAAAAATCTTCATGAATAAAAAATATTCAATGCATTTACAATAAAAGAAAATATATTCACAATTAGTACATCTATAATAAATCAGAAATAAATAATCAACAAATAAATAGAGAATTATTATAATCCTATTTTTATATTTAATTTATATTTTGATAATAAATAGGAAACTACTATATAATCCATATTGAGATTAGCATTTTTTATTTAGATTATTAATTTCTATATTTGCCATTGAACTAATTCTAAAAAATAAATTCATCTTTGCATTAATATAATTTTTAAATTTATAAGATTTTCTTCTTTATTTTATCAATTTCATTTTTAATTTCATCAACTTTGAGCTCCCATACCAATTAACACAACAATAATTGAACAGTCGAACCATCTAAGAAATTAGAACAAATTTAATAAAACAAAAAAGATAATAATTTCATATAAAAAAAATTATCTCATAAAAAAGTTAACATTAAAAAATATATAAATTATAAAAATTTAATTATTCCATTATAACTAACAAATGACAAAAAAAAAAGATAATAACTTTCTCTGCTGCTCCAATGTTAAATAAACCTCAAATTCTTTTCTTTTATTGCAATTGCTCTAATAATATGAAAAAAAATATTTTCTTTCAAATTTATTTGCAAGAAGAACAAGGAGCAGCTGAATCATGGCTCAAACTTTACAATGCTGAATTATAAGGCGAATAATGCTTCTGTAGATTATAACAATCAATCATATCACCACACCTAAAAGAAAGAAATAAAATGCTGCAGAGCTGCTGATGTTCATGTTCTTATCGATTCTAGATCGATCCCATCGAAGAATCAAACGAAAAGAAAGCATGCAGGAAGAAGCATTTAACATCTTACCAGACTGCAACTGTCATCAATGGCAGTAATGGCCGAACCAACCGTCTCTGACCCATCCGGAGCTGCTTTGCTCAGGGGCACTGGCATCCCTACTGTAAAGCCACCAGAGCAAATTAGAAAGGGAGTTGCCATCGTCGTGCCCAGTTAGCATTCTCGTCTTCTCCAACGCCGTCTCTCTATCGTACATGCCTTCCAGCGCATAGACAAACCCTTTCCAACCTTGGCCGACTCCTTCCCTTGCCAAAGCAGGGACAGTCCAGTTGACTAGTTCCTTTACGAATCTAACGTCGCGGAACAGGGCCTCGGTTATGGGCAGCAGCGGCAAGACCTGAATCCCCAGCCGGCATTCTCTCCATTCAGCAGGAGCGAACCACAGGCCACTGTCCCTCTTGTTGTTCCACAGCACTCCGACCACTCTGTTCTGGCTGCTGAAGTCGTCGTCATAGATGCCTTCCCCCTCCCTCACATGCCACCACATCTTCGCGGCTTGAATCTCAAAGGCGGTGAGCGTCGAGCCGATGGACACGAGGTGGGTGTCCCCGTAGCTCAGTCCCAGGAGAACTGCTGAATAGTACGCGTTCACGGCCTCGCTGGTGCTCTCTTGATTACGGCCATCTGCGAATTCGGTAAGCCCTCCTGCCCAGGAATGCAGCTTCCAGGGATCGAAGCACCGGAGACGGGTGTAGTTGGCATGTTGCTTCCTGGACAGGGTCATGAAATCAGCCATCATGGAGTAGGCTTGAGGCCTGTATTTGCTGCCCCATGCTGGGTCAAGCTTGGCGAGGACGGCAATCGCATAGAGGAAGTAGCCCAGATGGTAATGGTGATCATTAAAGATTCCGAAACCGAAATCAGCACCGGAGTCGGTGGATCCCTGCCTGGTGACAATTCCTCCCCATTTTGTATCATACAGGAATCCGTTGCCGTTGAAGCTGCCGTCCAGCCATGGAGTGATGGTTTGCTTCAAGAACTGTCGCACGAAGGGAATGACGTCTGGGAAACCAACTTCCTCTGCGATCAAGGCGAAACGAGCGGCCCGGGCGATCGCCTTGCCGTAGAAGTAGGAGGAGGTGGTGGTGATGGGAGCAGAAGACAGACCGTCGACATCCTTGGAGAGGGCGGAGATGATCTCGGTATAGCCTTCCTCACTCAGGCCTCTTGTCGAATGCCAGTCGAGCGAGATGGCGTCGGTCTTGAGCGCCCACGAATCGCCGACCACCCCAACGAGGTCGCCGTCGATGCTGTTGTACTTGAAGTCGTCGAGCACGGTGACGCGGCAGTCGTGGGAGGAGAGGAGGCGGAGGTGGAGGGGATGGGCGAGGAGAAGCAGGTCGCCCCATCCCTTTTTCTCCCAACTGTACTCCACATAGAAGGGCCGGGCGAAGGAGGCTTCGCCGGAGATCGGATAGCAGGCGCTGAACCGATCGAGGACTGGCTCGTAGGCGGGATCAGGGAGAGCTGCGAGGCGCACGACGCCGGCGAAGCCCGGGACGAAGACGAAGAGCAGCGAGTTGCCCTGCTGCGCGAGGCGCATCGGCGCGGAGGAGTAGCAGAGGAAGGTCTGGCCGCTGTTGAGGCGGAGAGTGTGTTTGGTGAAGGAGGCGTTGGCGGAGACGTCGATGAAGGCGTTGACGGAGGAGATGGAGATCGCGGTGGCGGCGGTAGTGGTAGAGCAGGTGACGAAGGGGCTTCCGCGGACGAGAAAGAAGCGAAGCGAAGGGGGGAAATCGAGGGTGACGCTGAGGTCGTCGAAGGCGGAGACGACGTGGCGGCCGCCGCCATCTGCGGCGCCGATGGTGAGATCGGGGGTGAAGGACTGGTAGACGTAGGCAGGGATGTGGAAGCGGGAAGGATAGCAAAAGGTGAGGGAGGAGGAGGAGGAGGAGGAGGGTTTGATGAGGTAGGGGTGGATGTATTCCGCCTGATCGCCATTGTTGAGGACGAAGTTCTGGAAGAAGGAGTTGGTGGGGAGAGGGGAGGAGAGGAGGGAGGTGGAGAAGAAGGCGGATGGATCAGGGAGGACGGTGGAGTTGGCTCTCGGGAAGAGGAAGGGGGCGGTGGAAGGAGGGTGGCGGTGGTGGAATGGCATGGTGGTGGCAGTCGGTGGTGGTGGCGGTGGAGATGGTGAGGATGGTTTCTTCTTCTTCTTTTTCTTCTTGTCGCTGTTGTTATAAAGACTGGTGGGGCATTTAGAGAGTATGACGGACGAGACTCTGCTAATTCTCCTTTGCAATTTCTTCATCATCTGCGCTGCGCTATTTATCGTGAATTTTCTAAATGGAGGGTTGGGATTAGGGTTATATTTTTGGGGTGGGTTATGTTTTTGGGGTTTTGTTTAGGGTTGACTGGCTGTAGGAACGCGAGCTGTTTGAGTTTAGGGTTTGAATTCGGCGTGGATGAGGCAGAGGAAGAGGAAGAGGAAGAGGAAGAAGAGGAAGAGGAAGGGGAATTAGGTTCTTTCTTGGTTTGCAAGGGAAACATTGTCACGTTTTCTTGGCTTGTAATTAGGATCCCCAAGACAAGAACCGATGGACCTTCTCTTCCATTGCAAGGGAAACATTGCAATGCATCGTTCGATTTTAAAGTGCCACAGTAAAACATTTAGATCGTCATTTAGACATTCGCGGTTCGATCTTCAATTATGACGTATTTATAAGAATTTTCCTTTAAATGAGAAGCATAATCAAAGGATGCTGAATGTTTGAGTTGTCACCTTTATGATAAAGGAATTACATGGCTTCGCTGGATGTTCTCTTCTAAGAGTGTTAATTTAAAAAATTTTAATTAGAATTCAATTCTAAATTCTAAATTCAAATCCGATCAATTCAAAAAATATAAAAATTCTTAAAAAAATTATTTTGATAATTTTTTATTTTTATCTTAAGTTTTATAATAAAATTTGATTTAATTTTTTTAAATCTCTTAAATTCTAAATTTAGATCACTCAGGTCAATCCGAATCTGATCTGAATATAATCAAATCTAAAATCCTTAATTCGAATTCGATCCAAATCTGAAAATTTTTTAATCCTAATTTGATTTTTTTTTTTCAGATTAGAACGATTGGGAAGTTAGTAAATAGTAATTTTCTTTTCAAAACACCTCTTCGCTGATTAGATCAGATAAGATAATGTCAAAAACTTGTTAACTAATTTACTTACTTATTATTATTGACTATTTATTAAATGAGAAAAATGCTTCTGATTTAAGACATGCCAACAACTACGCGCTTGTAATCCGCGTATAATAATGCTACGAGATGCCGACTTTCTTTTTTCTGATATAGGCTAACAATTTTAACATATTTAAAAATAAAAATAAGCCGTTTGAATTAATCAAGCCGTTCTCTAGAGCAGTTTGGGATTTAAGTTTGATTTGAAAGAAAATTCTTACAAATACATTCATTCCTTGGATCACAACTTGGATGTCCTATTTGATTAAAATTTGATTATATTTTTAAATTTTTATATTAAATTTATTTAATTGATTATTAAATATATAAAGAAATTTTTAAATATATAGATTTCTTTCTTAAATTCTAAAATAAGCTCACGGATTGAAGTCCGGTAGACTAATTGAGTAGGACCCACAACTCCTGGGGAATAACTAAGTTGGTTACGATTAAGTAGACTTATAAAAGAGGATAAAGATTAAAATTTTGATGAAGCTAAGTAATACCCTCTTTCGTCCTGATCAACTATAATTTCTCAATTTAATTATTTACATATGATTGTGGAAGATTCCAGATATAACGCATCTAACTGTTACACACTTGATCATTTAGATCCAAAAACAAATATTTAAGAATATTCATTGTGCTCGTATTTCATTCCTTTCTCTCCCATGAACAATTGATAAAAAAAAAATTGATCGAATTTAAAATGAAAATGAAAAAAAAATCAAAGCAGCGAACAATGAAGGTCGACTCTGTACTACACTCCTGTCTTCTCCAGCCGCCTCTGCCTCTGGCTCAGCATATAAAGCCAGAGCTCGTTCCAGATGTCCACCGGTCCCGGCAAGCACCAGTGCACGCAGTCATGCTTCATCTCCACGCGCTTCTCCGGCGGGTGCCCGTGCACGTCCGGGTGCCCGTCCGGCCGCATCACCATCGCGCTCGTCACGTCCAGCACCCATATCTCCCTCCTCTCCCCCTTCGCCTTCCGGAACTCCTCCACCTGCGTCCCGTACAGCTCCAGCTCCATCCCCTCCAGACGCCACCCCGCCTCCGGCTGCCTCCGATCGCAGTGCCCGCCCGCGTTCCACTGCCCGCCCTCGAAGTGCGACGGCGAGAACGTGCGCAGGAACACCGCGCCCTTGTACCACCGCAGCGCGTCCAGCGCCGCCCGGAACGCCGCCCCGTTGGCCTCGTAGAGTCCGATGCGGGTCAGGTTGGCGGCGGCGGGAGGCCGGCAGTAGTTGCAGGCGAAGGGCTCGCGGTTCTTGAAGTAGATGCAGGGGCGGGTCCACCAGGTGCCGGAGGAGAGGATGAGGTAGTCGAAGGCGGCCAGGTGACGGCCGGCCCACTCGTCGACCTCATCCAGGAAAACGTGCGTGTATCCGCCGCCCGCGTCGTAGCTCTTCACCAGAAACGGCGTCCAGAGGATGGCGACGGTGAAGTTGTAGTCGCCGTAGAAGAGGCGCCGGTCCTGTGTGTCGTTCGAGCTCGAGATGTCCTCCGGATGAGCCACCTGTCAGTCAACACAAAACTCAGAGGGAATCAATCACGGAGACGATCAGGGAATCACGGGGTCAACGCATTGACTTTCTCGTTGGAAATATGCCAAGTTCTTACTCAATCTTCTACATCATTACCACTTAATCCTTTCATTTGTTGAACTGCCAAACAGTGAACAATTAGCAACGCCTGAAAGCGCCACACTCCAACTGCTCTGAAGGCGACGACATCGTAAACTTCATGACGATTGTTTCTATTTGATTGATTTTCTTCAGATTCTTTGGTTCGATCACCAAACGTGGCTTTAATTGGTTGTGGAGCAAGTATGGTTGACTGTTGCTTCGCACGTTACGTGAACAAGTTTGCAATCTCAACGTTTTATTTCACAGATTCTTAGAATTTAAGTTTTTAGGAAGAAATTTTTGATCTCTGGTTCTTGTTGGAACTCTAAAATTTGCAGGAAAATGCGGAAAACAAATTTCTGGCCCTTTTTAAGAATAAAAAATTAAGCACGAGGGTGGGTGTGTTTGATGGAACGCTCACCGTCGACAAGAGGCAGAGCAGCGATTGCATTTGGTTCCTGGCCAGGGAATCGCCGACGAATGCCACCGACGTGCCCCTGACGAGCTCGAGGAACCACCGCGGGTCAAAGCGGGGAAGCTCGCAGTCGTCCGGCCGCCACCGCCACCGGAGGAAGTCCACGTCCGGCCGCCCGTGCTTCATGCAATTCTGGTGATCTTGGATCATGCGGCAACTGGTGTTGGTGTAGTAGTAATCTTCTGCCGCCGAATCGAGCACCCATTCGCCCTTAAATATATCACAATCCTCCTCCGCTCTGTAGTTCGCACCGATACTGCTGACGCTGACGGTGACGGCGGAGGAAGGAGATGAAGAATCTAGAAGTCAAAACGGAGGAGGGAGAGGGAAAAGGAGACAGAGATTGGGGAGAAGGAGAGAGGGAGGAATAGAAGTTGAATTGGAAGGGCAAGTGGCGATAAGAGTAGCGGAGGAGGGCGAGGAGGGAGAGAAGGAAGGCGAAGAGGGAGAGGAGGTTGGGGAAGTGCTTGAGGTAACTTCTCCAAGGGCGAAGCTGCACCGTAGCATGCGGCTTCATGGCGAAGAGAGGAGAGGAGGAAGAAGATGAAGCTTTTTGCCTTTATAAGAAAGGTGGGAATTAATATCAATGTGATAGCTACATGCATGAGATTCACAAGGTCAATTTTCTTCTTTTTTTTTCCCCCCCTTTTTAAGGCAATTTATATAAAAAGGAAATTGTTTAAAAGTTTTAATTAGCTCAACTTGGCTTAACACAATTTAGATCGTGCATAACATGATTCAACCCTAATTGTTTCATGTTCGAAACTTAAATAAGGATTTAAATTAGGTAGCTCAACTGAATCCAATATAATTTAAGTCGTGCTTAGCACAATCTAACCCATGGATTAGGCATGAACGTGGAAATGAGCTTGAGCTGATCGACCGTTAAATTATATATATTTATGTCAACAAAAGCATAATAATATGAATAAAACTATGTTGAATTTGTCTTGATACTAGCCTTTGACGGTCTAATGACCATATATGACTAAAATAAAAAGAGAGATAATCTTTTTTTGGTTTGTAATCTAGATATCTAACTTTTCGAACCGATTAATCTTGAAGATGATCAATCTGACTTCATAAAAATTTTCTATTGGCCATTAGGATAAATCAGGAAGTATGAACGACGTGTTAATCTGTAGCCAACATTCCAAGTTATTTTTCTATTAGATGAAATTAATTTGCAGTGCACTGTAATTAGAAATTGATTTATGAATGTCTAATTAATTATAGAAGCGTGTTATTATTGCATAAATATCTAGATATACTCAATATTTAACAATTTGAATATATAATATTAAAATAACATAAAATCTTCTTTTTTTAGGAGAAATCATTGCAAATAAAAAAGGACAAATGGGTGCTCCATCTAACATGAACGACTCGAATTAACCTTATTATTACTCTTTTGTAGCAGTTTCCTGTTAGCTTCTACACATTATAGAAACTAGCAGGTAGCTGTACCATGTTGTAGAAGTTACATGCTTGCTTCTATATGTTCGATCATGATAAGATTATGTTCATTTGAAATGTAATGAGTAATATGAAATTCTTATCATTTGTTTTATTTGTTGAAATACTATTTTAATCAGATTATAACACTCAGAGAAGTAAAATTAAAATGATATAAAATTACTACCATAGAAGCTAACAATTATAGTTTCTACCATTGTAGA
>NC_133872.1:4602296-4604314 GCF_044706935.1 Curcuma longa | reverse complement strand
TTAGCTGACTAATGTCAAACACATTAGCTAACTAATGTCAAACAAATAGAATCATGATGAATCAGCTTCTCTCTATTTGATTGAAAAATACTAATAAAAGATTAGAAGGGAGTTAAAATATACTTTGATGTAACTTTTCCGACGCTCAAATTAAAACTGAAAAAAAGAATGGAAAAAAGAATAGTAGGAGAATGATAATTTTGAAGTCAATTGTGTATTATTGAAATAACTACCTTATATATAGAGAAGAAGGAATGTATAATTGCCTTCGAGGCATAGCTGAATTGGTTACGACGAAGTAGATTTGCAGAAGAGGACAAATGTTTGAATCTATACTCTCCTTCGTTATGACCAATTGCAATTTTTCGATTTACCTTCTCACAGATGGTCGTGGGACCGACCGTGTATGACCGCTGGAATTAATGATGGATTTCACTTTTTACATAAAAAGAAGGATTGTATAATTTTGAGAGATTACATAACTTTGACATCTATAACTGTGATAACTTTCTTGCATTTGTAATCGATATTTTCTTTTTTGTGTTTGTAATCGCCGTTCATTACTGTTGACGAACAATTGGAACTCTAGACTTAATTGACATATTTCTCTTAATCCATTCTAATTTTATAAAGCTTTCCATCGGACTTCAATTTTACTGAACTCAATAAAATTATTCTAAGTACTATTGACCTTCCTATAAGCATTGCCGAA
Source organism: Curcuma longa (assembly GCF_044706935.1). NCBI lineage: Eukaryota > Viridiplantae > Streptophyta > Magnoliopsida > Zingiberales > Zingiberaceae > Curcuma > Curcuma longa. The sequence continues at coordinate 4,603,602 of NC_133872.1, read as the reverse complement.
TTTCCTGTAAATACTGTCGCACTCTTTCGAGATCAACATAACCTCATTTGACTCAAACCAACTATAGTTGAGCTTGCATTGCAAGTGACTCGGATCTGATTGAATCAAAGACATGCTACATAGAATCTATCTTGACCGGATGGATATGCCACGTGAGATCCCCATTAACCTCCACATCATTTTATCATTCTCTTAGAATAACTATACATCTAAGGAGGCAGCATCCATAGAGACGGTGGAGGAAGGCCATGCATATCCATGAGCTTCTTGAGATTGGACGACACTCTTATAGCATCATTTTATCATACTTGTTGAAAAGGTTTTTAAAAATAACTTATTTTTAACTAAATTAAAAAAAACATTTTTTTATAGATACGGAGTCAATAATACTTCTATTTTTCAAATAAAAAAGTTAAAAATAAATTTAACTCTATTTGAATTGCATCCCCAGCCATGATATATTCATTGGAGCTATTTATTTATTTAATTACACATAGAAGTTGCCTTGATGATGTCTGAATATTTAACCTTTTAAGGAAGCAAAGCAAATCCTTCACGTTAATTTGTAATGCGGTCAACGTTAATTTGTAATGTGGTCAAACATACCAATCGATGATGGGCGGATTAACTCGTTAAAAAAATAAAAATTCTATCATACGGGGTAAACTGGTCCACCATCTTAACGGATTGAAAAATTTTCAATTCAAGACAAATTGCTGATTAGACGAGCAGTCCACGAGTCCGCCAAAAAAATTTATAGATAGGAAATGTTAAAATTTTAAATTTGAATTGTAAATTTGATGGGTCAAGCCTAACTGCTCATTGAATTTTCAACTTCAAGTTTAAATTAAAAAAAAAATTCTCAATCTGCAGCCAACTCAAACTCATTAAAATTTTCACTTTAATTTTAAATTTTAAAAGAATTTTTTCCTTATCTTAGACAAATCCAAGTCCAAGCTGACTTACATGGGTCACGAGTCCAGAACGGATTGGTTCACTTGGATCTGTCTTAAAATGAGTTGATAAAATTTTAATCTAATTCATTTAAATTATTTGACATAATAAATTAATCTAATAGATTTAATCCAAATTGAGGGCTATCTCATTTGCAACTCAGCACATGTATTCTTTATCAAAGATGGTTTTGTACTATAAAAAATCAAAATGTAGTAATTCCCGCAAAGAAACATACTGATCTATTTTTGCTTACATTTGTGTAATGTTCTTCTTAGTGCCAATCATATTGTAGTAAAATTATAATTTTTATGTTATTAATTATTAAAATATTAATTATAATTTTTTTTTT